>NC_140439.1:14364825-14937325 GCF_963576455.1 Neolamprologus multifasciatus
AATGCATGCCATTTATAGATGGGCTAAAGGAAATGAAATGATGAGGCCGCTGGCACCATTTCTGCTAATGCCCCATACATGTCTTTCCTTTTCATATCCACTCCTTTGTCAGGGAATTCAGATTTGCATTATTTAATGTGTCACAGGATTCAAATGTAGGATAAAAATAACAACTGCAGACGTTCACAGCAATGACACCACATGTCTGGCTGTTATTACTAGCTTGTGCACATTTCATTTCACTTATTTTATTTTTTTATCATACTAGTCTACTGTTTGAATTATGTCTCAGGAAATGTGTTTCTCTGTGTCTATTTGTGATGACAGAGCGTGTCCTCGACTCAACATGGTCACCCTCTCACAGCGGCAAAGGTCTTTGACCCCATCAGAGAGTCAGAGTGCCTGCTGATTTTTTGACATTGAGAGGGGAACAGACAAAGCTACTCATCAAATGTCCAATGACTGAGAGAACTGTAGGAGGAATGGTTTTTGATACAATGCCATTTACAATTTACTACCTATTCTATGCCTCAACAACAGCTTGAAAAGGGTTGGTGTTGCCACTTATTATTATTTAAATATTACTTTTCTTCAGCATATCCTTTGTGAACATTTCCGTGAGGTAAACGTTAAAAGATCTGTTTTTGTTTTTTGCTATTTCAAAAACGAAGAGGCTGGACTCAAATAAATACTGCAAAGCAACCTACGAGGATGTACACTGCATAAGCACAGAAATGTCAACAATAAGGCAACGTACCACCATATTAGTTTAATTGTCAACAACAAAAACAAACAAAATGTTAATGCTAGAGAAGATTATGGAGTGGAATTTCTTTACAGTAGCACATTTTTCATATTTTGTACACTTTATGGTGTGAAACATCTGCCTTTGTAATACCTACTTTATATTATCTATTTAACTCCCCATTTGTTTGTTTATTCTTTTCAGCTGTTAAGGTGAGCTGAAAACTTCTGCACTAAAATAGAATTTGAAGGTTTTTTTTAAAACCAACAGATATGTTTGATAATTGTAGGCATAGAGTTGTCTATAAAAACAATATTACATTTGTATTTTCATCTCCCTTGTAGTTTTATGTTTCTGTGGCGTACGGGACTGAGACATGTGTTCCAAACACACCTGAGTGGTGTATTACTTTGCTTTCATCCTCATGCCTCATGTTCTGCAGCTCCATGCCGGAAAGAGCTATTACAACAGGAGTAGCAAGGGAGAGTCATGGTGGTAGGCACAGATGTAAGGATTTAGGAGTACCTCGATGCCTAGCATTTACACAGGCAGCATGACAAAGGTATTCTCTTAACAACAGTCCCTTAGAGAGCCAATGAGGGAACATAATCCTTAAGATTAGTTTGATTGATTTGTTTCTTCCAACAGGATTCAAAATAGCAAGGTTGTTATAATCGTTCTCCTCTATCGAAACAAGTGAGGTGGAAAAGAAGCGTACACTGACAGCATAATGATATCTGTTCGACTGTTGATTTTATGAGTACCTTTTTCAAAACTGAAATGGTAGAATTTTTTAAAAAGCCTTCCGTTTCAAAAAGAGCCCTAATTTCCACATTTACAATTATAGTCAAATTTGTCAGTGTCAGAAATGAATGCCGAATGCCTCTTTTCAGTAAAGTTGAACGTCAAAGTGTGTTGGAAAAAAACCAAAAACAACAGGTCAACTGAGTATTATCACCAAAGCACATTTGAAGTAGCAAAAGATGCAAGATGTGTAAAATTAGTGAAGGAAAAGAAAAAGCATTTTGATGAGTGGGAGTTATAATGACTATTTCATATTTTACTTATTCCAGAGGGTTGCATTTCATCTAAACAGTGACTACAACCCACCATATCTATTTCTTGTGATAAACAGAGAAAATCATACCAGATTGCTTGTGCTGGTTAAAAGCAAAGCATTGTCATTTGTCCAAATATCATTTAAGAGGTTAACTTCATGCAAGTGCACATTTTCAATCCCTACTAACAGGCACTTCTGAAATCTACATCTTTGAGCTCTGCTGCTTCTTTTTTTCACTTATTAATATTTATGTAACATGAAAAATAATATTTTTCCATCCTTATATGCTCTGTTGCTCTGAAAGCTGAGTGATTTGTTAAGGGAAGAGGGATATGGCTGCAGAGGATGTGGGTAACAGTTTAAATGTCCTTGACAAGTGCACAGTTTGCAAAGGAGCAAATTTAATTTCCATGGTTTGAATTTTCAAAGGTATCACCTGCTGTAATTGCTTGACTGGGGGATCCATAAATCATTGTTCAGTAAGGTCATCTTGTAATTTCTTCCCTAATGCTGGCATTTATTTTCGTAGCATCCTCTCTTTCTTCTGATTTAATCTAGCTAGGTCATTTGAGAGATTAATTGCTGCCATCTTCAAAAACAACAAATTAGTTTCACACATGTTCTGACATTAAGACTGAGTAACCCCACGTAACAACATCTAGCCTGTCACAAAAATGCCCGACCACATTGGTGCTCGGTGTCATGTGAGTTTGCCACTGTTACAAAGTAATCACAATAAAGTGGTTTTTCCTCTTCATCTGATAAAATGTAGATTTGACTTATATAGAACTGGTGGGCTGAATTAATAATATACCACCTTCATATAGTTGAATGTTCTCCTTTTGCTTTTGACATGAATGTCATTAAAGGTCAGACACGATGTAAATTAAATCAATGTTTTTGATTATCCCACTTCATCATTAGTTCTGATTAATTTCTCTCTTCAAAAAGATGAAAATGGGAAGCTGATCTCCTACTATTTCTAGTTCGACAATCACACTTTCATCTTCAGCCATAAATTAGACTTCCCTTTTATCTTCCAAGTAGTGAGGTAAAATACATCAGCCCATCAACAAGTCACATTTTCAAACTCTTAATAATTGGAAAGACTGAATTTAGCCTGGAACCAAAAGAGATGTAAAGGTTCTTATTCCATTAAGACAGCTTTGTTCATCATGCAGTCTTATTAAAGTTAACATATAGTGTGTTTTTAAAGTGTGAGAATAACTGCGAAAACACTTTCTTCTCAACCATTGTGACATATAGTTGTTACAATCTGACAATGAAAGATTAAGTCCTGGGACTAGGAAGTGTTGTTTTGAAACTTTTGATATAACTAAGTAAGTCGCTGTTACCTCCTGCTTACTTAGATCTTTTACCTTCTTAATTTGTTTGTGCTTTCAGCTGCAAAATGTCTGTTACACATAAGAGGTATGGCATTAGTGGTATAGAATATAAACAGTACTTTTTAAACAAATTTCTTTGGAGAGGTTTAAACAGTCTCTCAAACTAAATATATGCTATATTTTTACCAGTGCATCTTTTTGTCTGTAAGAATATATATAGCAATCATACGTGGGCCATATTGTAGATCCAGTCCCTCTCACAGATGGAGATTGGAAGAGACTTCTGGGTTGCACAGACCTCCTGCAAAGATGTGATGGACACTTAATTACTTGGCTGACAGAAGTTATTCGCCACCTGCACCCAACAGGGGTTTCTGCCAGGCCCTGACCTCCACTTCCTCTCAGTGCACCCACCAGCTCACAGAGCAGATTTCTGCATATGGCTATCAGTCACATTCCATGTTATTATTATCAGGTTTTATTTCATTTTTAGTCTTGCTTTGTCGCTTTGTGCAAACACATGCACTGAAATACAATACTCATTTTTCATTACTGCAATAAATCTGTAGGAAATGATCATTTACTGATGATTCTCATTAAATTTACGTTTATCAAATCAGTGGGGATTTTTGCATTTGTACAATATCTATCCCGAGTGTGTGAGACGTACATTAAAGAAAAGCTTTGCCACAGATGACTGAAATGTAAAATTTAAAAGTTTTATTTTTCAAACTTGCATCGCTTTGACTGTTTCTTATTTAGACTTTGCATTTTTAGTACATATTATTAATAATTAATGTACTAAATAATTAATAATATTATTTTCTACTACTAAGGACACAGCTTCATGTGATCCAGTGGCTTTAAATATATAACTGCCAATTTTTGTTAACACCTTAACGCCACTGTAGCCGAGGCAGACGGTTCTCACAGTTGAAGAGGAGGTGCTAACTTTTTTGTCACTGCCAATTTAATGCCTGAACAACTTGCAAATTTTGACACATTTGCTTATTTAACAGGTAGAAATCATTGCGAACTACATGGTATGATGTAGCTACAAGCTTATGTTTAGATGTGAGGGACCAAAAACAAGTAGCAATACACTGTTAATGCCAAGAGTACAAATAGCATGCAGTTAATCTGCATGAAGTGAATAATCCATACAGTATATAGGTGACCTTGGAAATAATAAAAAAAGAGACAACCCTTCATTTTTTTACAAGCTGAAGTTTTATACAAAATCATAGATTATGGGCCACAAGTTTTCAAGCATACATTATTTCCATTTGATTCAGAACATTTTAATAGACACTATGGCACTATCCTCTCCCTCAGGTAATTATGAATAAATGTATATGTAGGCAGAACGTTGTCTGAAATTACAGTTATTAACAGAGAGGAGATGTACCTCAATATTGCAATTACAGAGCTCTCCTGGGATTAACAAATTCTGTTTTATTATCAAATTCCTTCAGGCTCCAGGTACTGATCAACACAGAGAATTACATGTCTTTCTGTCATTACAGTCTATGCCTTCCACCCACCCCACCCCCATCCATTTTAATTTTTTGTGCTACCCACTTGCTGTATCTCTGCAAATGAGCATTCACTGGACCTGCTGTGCCCTTCAGTAGCTTGTTACATACTTTAACGGAATTGACATGCAAACCTGCGCTTTATATCACGAGATGAAGCTATAAGTTATAAAGAGTTGCCAAAAGATTTACCCAGTTTTAGCGACTTAAGAAAAGGTGTGTGTGTGTGTGTGTGTGTGTATTAATGATTAATTAATGAAACATAATTATGGCTTTACAACACATTGTAAAATATATGATGAAAGGCAATGAATGTTATTGAGGTACAAGTTTTGTGGGGAGCCATGAAAGAAAATTGCAATATAACCTAATGCATGCACTGCAGTAAACCACAGAGTTCAACCCAGTCTCCTACAAATTATATTATGCATCTGATTTTCAATGGTTATTTGATTATATTTTTACAAGCAACATTTCATGCCTTTACAAAAGTACTGTGCGAACTTAAGCAAAGAGCAAAGTAAGACTGAAAATTGTAGAAATGGATGGAAATACAGTGTTTTATTAAAAAAAAAGAGGCTTATTAGTTATACATACTATGGCATTATTTGGTCTGTGATATTAGCATGTTGCTTGGTAACATGATGCTGCTACAGATACTCCCCTACACAAGGGTTCACCAAAGGCGATTTGTGTCTTCTCCAGCTGGAATTAAACCAGTAACCTTTTGCCTGACAAGCAAATGTGTTTTCAGCTCCTGAGAGAAGTTCACAGACAGACCGACATTTTGAGTTTTGAATATATATAGAGCGAGTTTTGACATCTGACATTTTTGAATATAAGTTTATCTAATATTATTAAACAGAATAAAATCTTTGACAAATGTATTGCAATTCTAAATACCTTAGCTAGTATAGAAGAATTAGTTTTAAACACAACTCTCAGGAGAGACTCTTTAATGTGAATTAGGTGAATAATATCTGTAAATTGTACCTCCCAACTTTGAAGTTTATTCTTATTCTAATGGCTGCTTCAATTCGTAATAATCTACTTGCTGAATATTGTTTCAGTACATACAATTTGAGATGCTGATTACCAGTAGTTTACACTGTTACACACCACTAAACCAATTTTTTTGACTCACATGAAATGTAATACATAGCGATTGTGCTGCCAGTGACAATTTGTTTTCTTCTTATCCCTTCAAGATTAAAATCAATACTCACTACATAACACAAAGATCCACATCACAAACAAAAACATAAAGACACGCTGCATTATGGCACGCCGTGAAGCAACTGAACTGAACCGCTGAGCTACACTGAAGCAGTCATTATTTTCTTTCATTTAGATTTTACTTTCTAATGTCTTCTTTAATACAGGAAAGAGAATTAGGGCCTTGGTGCACTATTACTTTTTTATGGGGTCAACTTGATCATTATCTGTATGTTACATTACTTACATCATTAAAAGCACAGCAAGCCCACACTAATTAAAATATTATGCTCTTGTTTTCAATTGGAAATCTATTTGTCATATGGCAACATAATAACCATCATCTGAGTAGGTTTTTTGTATGTGTGTTTGAGGACATGATTGTAATATATTTATGTCCCTCAATAATTGATATTTGGACTGTCAGGGCACCAATTTGTCCAAGTGTTTTCCAGAAAATTGGCTTAATAAAATTTATTCTCTCCTGCCATAAAATTCGTTCACTAGACTGCAAGAGGCAACTGTGAAAACTGTATTTATCATCACATACTTTATTCGTTATTGTAATCAGCTATAGTAATGTAAAATATGAATAAATGCATCTGTGTCACTGTTGAGATACTCACTGTCTTAGATGAGAAATCATATTAAAAGGTCAGTGACTGAGTTTTATGTAGTAGAAGATTAAAGAAGGAGATGACATCAGTTACATATGCCAGTTGTTGTCATGGCGACTAAACACTTCCACAGGACCGTACCAAACTTTGTATTTAGACTGCCTTGCACAAGAACTTAATAAAGAAAGTGAATTACTAACAAGGTAGAATTAAAAAAAATGAAAAGAAATTTAAAAACAAGTCTTTGTTCAATTAAATCATTATGGTACTGTGTATTTAGCTAATATAATTCTTAAATAAAATAAGAAAATCCGTTGTTTAAACTCAAGAATCTTAAGAAAGAATAACTATGCGAAAGGATTAGGGATTTTCTTATCTCAGTGCCTTACAAAGAATCATTTCAGTAGCACAGCTGACTTAATTTAACCATTCAGATTTGGGTGTTCAGACAGATAAACTGTAATTAATTAGGCCTACTGCTGAAAAATGACATTATTGTTCCAAAGCTAGAATGCTTCCAGCAAATTTGTCATTAGCAACCCTTTAACTATTCATTGCTCAATAAACATGAATAATGCGCTTTGTCTTTGGTGTTTTTTTTTCTGGTATTGATGGAATTTCTTTTGGTACTTTTTGGGGGGTTATATGTGTTACTTATATTAGAGATAGCAGTGCTGTCAAAAGTAAAATAATTTTCTGTAAAAAAATTGTATAGTACAGTATAGTTTAGTAAGAAAGATATGCAGCGTATGTCTTAAAAACCCTATGCACTTCATAATATATATATAAAAAAACCACATAATATAACACTTTCTGTAATTGTAAGTGTGCACAAGGTAACATATCGAGTCACACTAGGCATGACCAGAAATTAGTATCATATATCCTTTAAGGATTTTTTTGGCAGTTATGTAGGTTTACGGTATGTCATGTCGTCAAAAAAAACCCCCAAAAAACCAAAACAGTAAAAATTATAGTAATACTTTAAAGAAAATGAATAAAAACTACAACAATAATATACTCTTAGGTTCTGGTAATAAAATGAAACATTAGTAAAGAATTATAAAGTCCATCTCTCTGTTATACTTTCAGTTAGCTTTAGCTAGTTAGCCATTTTTTGCTTCCTCTGTCTTTTTCTGTTAATGTTAATGTATCTACAGCAGTGCTGTAAAGTGCAGCTTTGAAACAATCTGCATTTGAAATTATTCTTCTAAACGTTGTACTACAAATGATTCTTACAACAAAAAGTGCTTGTTAGCCCTAACACATATTCTTTGGCTGTCTGTGGAGCAGTGGCCTGGGCCCCGCCCACAGTGAAAGTTGACCACAGAAGCAGTATGACAAGAAATACCAGCAAAAGCTAGGTCACAGTTATTTCCCGTTTGACAATGTAGCATTATATATGCTGATCTTACAATTAGAGCAGGGCGATATGACCAAAAATATTTGTCACGATATGCATTTGAAAATTTGCGATAACGATATAACTGACGATATAATTGACACTTGACAAAATACTTTACAACTCCACAACTTTATTCGTGCAAAAAAAATCAATGTATTTTCACTTAATGCACATAAAAAACAGCTGCTTGTTTAAGTTAGTGCATCTATTTAACAGTGCAAATGCAAATTCCTTGCTGACAGTTTAACCAAAAGGCATTTCCAGTGGAAACTGGCCGACATATCCTCAGCATAACCATGTATAATACCCACAAAACTTAACAAAATATATACTGCCTTCTTTTTACTTGAAGTAATATATACTATTGAACCCAGTCTTCTTAGTATTTATAATATTTCCTTGTTAAGTAGTTTGTTCCCGAAGACTTGGGCTAGATCCCTCTTTCCTTTAAAATTATAGGCCAGTTTCTAAATGACCTTTTTATCTCAAAATGCTGATGTATCATTTTTATGCTGATGACACAAAGATATATTTGCCCATTAAATTATCCTATCCAGATATGCTGAGATTGATTAATAATGGTGTGAAATCCTAAATTGGATGTCAAGCAATTTTCTCCAACTGAACTCAAAACTTAAATTACTGTCATCGAGTCTTAACTCATGAATGTTTATGTCATCTGAGCATGAAAAAGTGACTAAGAGTGAAGTGAATAAATTAACGTCATAGTTACATTACACAAGTAACTATGTTATGTGTCATGCAAAGAATCTGCATGCAACATTACAACAGAAGATTAAAAATATTTTGAATTTTACAGTGTAGAAAAGAGTCGCTTTCTGCAGTGTAATGTAGAGATCCTTCCTTAAATAATCTTTCTTTAACTTGCACTATAGTTGTATTTGGTCCCAAACCTAGTACTCATCCTTACCCTGGGTCATAGTGCGATGTACAGCCTAACAGTGACAAAAGTGCAGATGCTGAGGTGTTTTGGATCTCACTATAAATAGGATGCAAGGTGTTTTCTACAGTGAAATTTAGTTCAGTCCTCATCATCCCTTTTTACTGTTGCCTCCAGGCCAAAAAGCGGTTTTTCACCAGTTTATTAATTCCTTGTCGGTACCTTTTCTTCTTCATCGTCACAAAGAACAGTGTTGCTTCCCCGAGCTGATACTGTACGTATGGTCTGCTGCATGCACTTAAGAGTCAGAGCTCAACAACAACAGTCTAATCTGCCCTTCTTCTCCCCAACTCTCTATGTTATCAGCACAGCACAGTTTGTTTTTAATATGGAAATCTCACCACGTCTCCAAATGCAGCTTCAGCATATTTTCACTGTGCTTACTCGCATTCTCAGTTTCTTATTCCTCTAGGAATATATTTATTTCCAAAAATTCAGCAGAGGCAAGTTTGTCAGTTGTCGATATCTGGTGCCAGTGTTGCTCTGGGAGTTGATGTTTGCTGTGCATATGTATAGTATTAAGGCAAATATCGGAAGACATGAAAATGCATTTTGGTTCCATTCATATAAAAATCAAATATTTAGATTTTTTGGAAATCTTGAATGGAGACTCTGGTCTCAGAAGGACATTTGTCTTTCAGCCATTCGATCATTCTTTTTTGCTTATCCAATTCAAATTCAGGGTTGCCGTGTGCCTCGCCCAGCTGTCATAGGGTGAGACACACAGGGCAGACAACCATTTACAATCACAATCACCAGTTAACCACGTCTTCAGACTGTGGGAGGAGACATGGGGGAGAACATGCAAACTTCACACAGAAAGACCCCGGCTAGTTGGTGGTGTCGAACTCAGGGCCTTCTTGCTGTGAGGCAACAGCGCTAACCGCACCACCGTGCTGCCCCCAAATGTATTTCAGACTTTGAGGAAATTTATTTTGCTTTCCCTCACTGCCAAAGCTCTTCCTGTGTCTACAATCCAATTCTCTTCTCACAAGTGCTGCACTGTGAAAAGCAGTTTCAGCTAAGAGTGGTTGTAGGTGGCATGGCCCAGAAATTTGTGGTGTACAGTAGATGGACAAAAAAAAGCTCAACATCTTTTGTATTGTCCTTGTGCTATTATTCCAGTAACCCTAAACTTGTTTTTCAAGTGTGAGAGCCCAGATGATTTTAATAGTATCTGTTGTATCACTTTTAGAGAGTCATGTAGAAAATGTAAGAGTAAAAAGAGGAATAACAAATATGGTATGTGATTACAGAATTAGTAATTGTAAGGCTTAGCAGTTAAAGCAGAATGTTGGAAAGTCAAAAGAAGCTGAAATAACTTTTTCTAAGATAACTCTCTTTTTCACTAAGGCTTAGTAGCTCCAGATTTAAACCTTTATATCATGCCAAGGAGTTTAATTGAGTTTTTAACAGAGGTGAATAATGAAAATGCTCACCAAATGCTCTCACGTGTTGATTTGTTGAAGGAAACTTGTAATTTGTAATTTATGTTACTTGGTAATGCGAGCTATCAGACCGCATGCTGTTTTAAAGCACTCTAGGCCATTTAAGCAACAAGCCATGCTACTGTAGAATTACCACTTTAGTGTGCTTCCAAATCATCATTAATCTTACTAATCAGGCAAACCATAGTCCAGGGCACATATTGGAAGAATGAACAGGAGCAAATAGGAGGTTAAGAGACTTATTCTTTGAAAAGTGAAAAGGAGGGAAAATGCTAATTACACTTCTCGAGTTTCTTTTCCAAGAAACACACAAAGTTCAATTCCACACATATTTCTTCACACACCATACTGTACAGCTGACATTAAAAAAGTCTGGTCGAGAGAGAGAGAGTAGCTTTAACTGAAAATTTGAATTACAAATTGATCTGAGAATAGCTTTAAGTGAGGTCTAAGATAATAATATTTACCACTGATCATGGAAAATTATGTAAATGATAGTCATTTTTTGACAGGCTTTGTGTTTTTTTTTTCTTACTATTGCTCACCTTCACTTCCCTTTTATTTTTCTTCGCTCCCCTTCAATTTTTTTTATCTGACCACCCTTCACTTCCATTCTCAAACTTTGTCTTTTTTTCTATTTTGACTCCATCCTGTGCTTCATCTCCTCTCATGAGAAGCTTCTTGCTGGCCTCAAAGGGAGCACTAGAAAGGATCCATCAGCCAGACTGGTATTCTCAGGAGAATGCATCCAGTGTTTTGCTCTGTTCTGCTCCACTCACTATTATATCTATCCAACCCTAGATAGCCTTTACTGTAGATCACAGGGCCTGTTTTCAAATTTGCTGCATAGCAGTATGAAGCTGTGATTCTATGCCTCGTTGGTTACCAACCACTATAAGACTCACACATTTCCCCAGGCTATTTACAATATATATATATATATATATATATATATATATATATATATACTTTTACCACAAGACGGATCTTTATGTATTGGTTATGTTTATAACATTGTGTGCCATTACATGCCTTGGTGTGCACAGTGATGGAAAGGTGGCATGCGTATATATCCTTAGTAGTAGAAGATAAAAGGGTCACAAAGAAAAAACTTACACCAGAAGCATACAGAATAAATCTCTCTGACATATCTTGAGGGTCTTTGAGTGGTTGTGGAAAAACAGCACTATGGAACTTTTAGCCTCCGTGCTGGACTAAAACAAAGCCTCATTCATCCCCAAATAACAACATCTGGGCATGCTTAACAGCATGGATAAATAAACAAGCCCTGTGGACACTAAATCCCCCACACTCAATCACTCTCATTCCCTCTCCACCCGTTCCCCCTTGCCATTCTCAAGGCTGTGAGTTGTTGGTGTGGGACTGGCACATCAGCACTGATAGTGTGCATCCAATTAATTAGCCAAATGTTATCTCATTAGTAATAGCCAGAAGACTAAAACACGACTCCCTTATAGTTGCAAACAACCTCTGGTCAAAAATAAGGATGATTCTCTCCTCCTCTGTAACCTCTGTGATCTTTTGATGCTGAGTGGGAGGAGAGAAAGAGAGGCATGTAAATACTTTTTTTGGTCAAAGTGTCCATCGTTAAACAGCTATTTCTTGTACCTCACATTTATTCCACAGCTTCCGCAGAATTAAGCACACCAGCCCTTAGCACAGCCTAATGACATTGTATCAGGAGGCAATCTAATGGTTTCTTTGTCTTTAAGGTATCTGTCTTTGTGGACATCTGCAACATTTGCACAGCGCTGTAAGCAAAAGTCAGCACCATCTGACACAGTTCTGAATCCCTTGCATTCCTCAACACCTGTGCCTCAATGTTATTTAAAGTACTCAGGGGCTCTGCACCAAACACAAGCCACCGGCTATTTGCTTCTTTGTGCGTTTGTGTGTGTGTGTATGTGTGTGTGTGTGTGTGTGTGTGTGTGTGTGTGTGCACACAGGGAGGAATTTGACTTCCTGAGCACAGTAACCATGAGCAACACACTATGCAGAGATAAAGTAGAAATAAATAATGTGAAAACAATTTTGTATGAATGAAAGGAACATTAATTTACATATACTCTATACTCCTTATTTATGCAGTAGAGCCATGTGCTTGTGAAATCAGCTGAATTAAAAAGCTTAAAAAAGCTTAGGGTATTTTGTTTTTGTTTCCAAATGACACGTTTTTCGCAATATTTTTCACAATTGTCTGTATTAAAAAAAAAAAAACATGAACAAAAGCTCAATAATGTTAGGCAGGAGATTCGGAAAACAATTCTGTTTCTCTATCTATTTGTTCATAACATCAGTATATTAAAAGAACTCTGTGACTTAGGAAAGCTATGTTTATAGCAAAACTTTAGCTAAGGTACAAAATACACACTGAGGTGTATTTTCTCTACAGTTACTTCACAAGTCACAAAAGGAATTCATACTGGGTCTGTTGATGTTGTGACGTTATGGTTTGTTGGTGCCTTTCGTTCGTCCAGCGCTCTTCAGGATTCAGTAAGAGTAACAAGATGTTATTTGACATCCTCTGGAGTATTCCCATTCACCAGTGACAGGTTTTTTTTATTACACATTTGGCATGTGCAGCCATGTTATTATGCAAGAATGTTTAAATGAATTACAATCCAAATAGGAAACTGGGTATCATGAATTATATGGTCCATCACCACTCCAAAATTGTAATACATGACATGAGATGTAACTCTGAGAACAGAGTTGGGAAGTCAGAAGGTAATGAGGCAAAAAAGGAAGCTTTTCTTCGGAACAAGATAATCAGGAAAGGTTAGCAGCTAATAAGTGCTGGTAGTCAGTGTTATCCAGTTCGGTAATTGAGCCTGATCAACAGGTAAGATTAAAATAAAGAGCAATGAAAGGAAAATAAATTATTTTTAAAAATGCATAATTATATTATGGATATGGAAACTGTGAATGGTCCAGCAAAAAAAAGGACATGACAAAAAGTATTATAAAATATAAAGAAAAATAATAATGCTGGCTAAAATGAGGGTTTTGTTCTTAATAAATGGGTTTCACCCACTCTAAGAGGAGACATTCTCTTGCACTGTCAAAAAGTCTTCTCCAGGGCAACGTGGACTAATGGGATAAAATCCCTGCTCTTACAGTGTACTTTCAATTAAACAGACTCACATATTTCTGCACACTTAAGAACAGGGCTCCATTCAGGTGCGTGCATCAATGGGGAGCCAGTAAAGAAGGATAGCTGGTGTTTTGGTTTTGTTTGAAATTGGTCTGCTGAGTCGGAGTTTTAAATACTCTCCATTTCTTTCATTTTTGGAAGTGTGGAGTCGGGCTCCTGGAGAGTGATATACCACAGAACTTTTATTAAGCTGGTAATAGAGAAGTGATATCCTGGAGTTGTTGCTGAAGTTTAAATATGTTGCTTTACTAACAGTGCCTCAGATAAATATTTAAAAAAAAAATAAAAACCTGAAGGGACAGTGTTCTGATAATCCTGTCATATGTTTTATTGGACTGCTTTATTTTGCAATGTATGGTCATGTTACTGATTTTCCATAGCATCTCTTGGGGTACAGTGGAGTGTGGACATTTCAATCTTTTATCCTTTATATTTAGATATCCAATTTTTTTTGTCTTCCCTACTCATTTGCTTTCCCTGTATGGGAATTACAGGCCGGTATTATACGACTCTTGTATATGAATAGATTTTGTAACCTATCAGCTCTATACCTCAAGTGGTCTTTTCAATCAGGCTTTGTCTCTGCATTTTCTCAAACAGCAGGTATACAGAGATTAACGGTGAAAATGGCTGATTCAAATTATCCTCTGCTGCCCACTGGGGCCACTGATTGTACCAATCTGCATGCAAATGGTCATGTTTATTACACCAGGGGAAAAGCAAAGCACAAAGTGTTCTTGATTAATGACTGGCTCTGCTTTGTTAAAAAAGGAATCAAAATTAAACAGGAAACATAGACATTACAGTCATTTGATCCTGCTGTAATCAATACACAAAGTCCAAATTCATCATATGTATATAGTCTAATTTACAACCTTGTGTTATTACATTATTATTTCTCAAGTGTCCAGTGATTGCAAAGTTAGAAGAAATGCCATCAGAGACATAAGGATTTTAATGTCGTCATTATTATCTTATTAAAAAAAGTAGATGCAAATGTGAGCCTTCTTTCTTGTTCATTTGTTCTCAACTGCACAGCATGTACTGTATATGTACACTGCGTTTTTCCTTCTTACCATCTCTCTTCCTTAAGAGTTCCCCAGATATCTACTCACTCATCTACAATTTCATTTGAGGAATTCATCTTGCCGTCTCCTGGGTACCATGTATTATTGCTCTCTGTGGTTCTTCATGCAACTATGATAATGTGTATCTTGGTTATACTCCTCACATGCCAATTATGGGTGCCTGTTATTGTGATGGACTCTACATTCACGCAGAAGAGTGACTGACTCCTGCTTCTGCTTTCTTCACATCATTTTGCAGTATGTGCTGTAAAAGTCAGAAAGCAGTATTAAAGAAGCGAGGCTTAGTGGAGTATGAGAAAATGTTCCCATTTGGATCAGAAGACATGAATAATTATAGCAATAGGAAAAAATTGCTCTCCTCATGCAAAACAGTTTTATTTTTGCCCAAGATGAGCTTTATAGAAAGGTTTATAGGCCAAGCAGTGACTGTCAGAAACAAACAATATGTGAATCTCCAAATATAAAAAATGTAAATGTCAATTTGTATGCTGTGTTGCATAATCCAAGACTATCATGTTAGATTACAGTTACCTCAACATCAACTTTGAAAATATGAAATCGCAATTTGAACTACAGACTCAATATTTTATATGAAGTAGGTGTTTTATGCATCAAAATCCCTTAAAAGTCAGTGCTAAACATACACACAATTGCATTTTAGCATTAACATTTACTAATTATTGTATTGTTATTATATTGATCCATCTAGAAGTCTTTGACAGAGCTCACAAAAAACAGTTTCAATATAAAAGTAGCTGCCCGATGTAGTGAGTTTGGTTCTTAGACATTTCCAGTGTTTTTCAAAATTACTCCCAGAAGTAAAGTACAGCAAGGTTGCTTTCAATGCAAAATGTTTAACTGAGCTTGAAATGTTTATGGCTGAATTTTCTGATCACATTGGTACAGGATAAAGGTTATACAGACCTTAAAGGTCAGCAGACTTAAACAGTAAGGTGATGATGTTATTCTAAGCCAAAAGTGTTTGTTATGGATTCTCAGTAGAACTAGCACACTGTAAACATTGCAGCAAGGCTCTGACCATTCACTGATGCTGGCATTTGAATATTAAGTTAAACTTTAATTAGCAAAAGTTTTACCACTCTATACCATTTTCTGGTATATCTTTGTAACATAACTAATCTGACATTTTATATATGTAAATGAAGAAGGAGAAAAAGCAGTTCATGCCCAGGCTTGCAAAAAAACAAAAACAAAAAGCAACCCCTTTTAGCTGATGCACCAGCCGATTAGCAGTTTGTGAAGCAAAGGGACAAATTAGAACAAATAGGTATAATTTTCTCTTTTAGGTAAAACAGAAAAAAAACAAAACATATGAATTAATTACCCACTAATGCTTTCTATACTATACAAACACAAACATGACTGCTTTGTTTTTCATTTTAAGAAAATAAAACTGATTCAAAGAAGGAGATTTATTCAAATGGGAGAATTCCATTACGTTTCATGCATTATGCATGTTTTCTATCAAATGAGATTTCAACAAATACCACCTGAAATATTTACTGTTTGATGGTGATGTATGTTCAGCCAAGGAGTAGCCAGATGGTGGCAGAGAGCTGGCAAGGAAAGATGATTTGTTGTGATGCAAATTGTCCTTCAACTTTCTTCCCCCCACCCCCCGGTTTAGGTGAAGTGAGGTAGGCTAATTTCCAGAAAATCATTTATAGTGGAGACAGCAACATGATTTACAATAAAGAATTAGTGAACTTCTATGCCTTTCAATAGCTTATAATATAACCGTTGGCCGACGTGTTTAAAAACCTGCGTAGATTAACAAATAGATAATAAAGACTATTAGAAACAATTTTAAATCTGCCAGACGGTGGCTTTCCTAAGATCTATAGCACTACCATGTCTCCCAGTTCCGCAAAGCACATCTCCTTCTCATTTCTGTTACATTCCTAGCTTGTTTTCAGAATCACTAAAGTATGCGAAGTTCCCCCTCTCATATTCTGGGCTATTCTGGAGTGGAGAACCTTACGTTCAGCGAGAACAGCAAAATATATAACAACTCTCTTTCTGGTTCTTCTGTTTTAGATGGCCCCCTTGGACCACGCGGTCTAGTGGAAGCTACAGAGATGTGTACACAGGAGTGCCTTGTCCTGGGACATTCAGACAACTGCTGGATGCCGCCAACACTGGGAACATACCAACAGCCCAAGTCACCTGTAACCAGCTTCGGGTCTCAGAGGGAGTGGGGTCCCAAGGACAAACTGCTCAATGGACATACTCTGAGCAGAACCTGGAAAAATGAGAGTGGGCGGTCAGAGCATTTTGGTGACAGAAAGCAGTTTGGAAGTGGGGAGGGACACTTCACCAGCAGTGGCATGGCTGATATTCCACTGGTGAGTCTCAAGTCCTGCCAGCCAACCTCTTGCCCAGACAGCCCAAAGGACCAGCAGCTATAAGAGGGACTTTCCTTCTGTGCTGTTAGATGTCCTTACATCTGGACACAGTGAACAGGCGGAGCAATCATCGGAGCTCCTCCCCATTTTATTTTTTCTCTCTTATTTCTGTTCTTCGCGCTTAAGTTGATGCTTCTGCAGTGTAAGAGCCACATTTACTATGGTGGTCACAAAATAGTGCTTATGCTGTGTTACCATGGCTCTAGAGGAAACTGTGTGTGTGATCCTCTATGGATTTCTTTAACATTCAGCAAGGTTTTTTTGTTGAGTGTGAATTGGACAAGTGCCACGGGGACGTGCATAAATTAAAAGAAATTAGAAGAAAGGAAAAAAAAACTACCATGGCTGACCAATATATACAAATATTTGTGGTGTGGTTGTTATTGAGTTGTTCAGGACTATATTTAATCGACACAATCAAAGAAAATGGAATTACACTTCAGAAAGTGTTGTTCTAACACTGTTTGTGAACACTTGTTTATTCTGTCATTGTCTCTGTGTTTGTAAATAAGACTTATTAACCACTATCATGTATCTGTAATCTCCAAAGTGAATAGGACAGTTTTTGGCCGTTATCATTATAATGCCTTGTCATCAGAATTTGGGATTTTAGCTGGACTGAGCTCTATAATAAGGGAAAATGTACAACAACAAGACATTTATGTATTTCTTGGAAAAAAATACTGTTGATTTTGAAGCAAATTTTCCATCTCGTAATATACCCAGTGTTGCCCATATTTCTTAATAATTTTCTTCAAGTAATGCAAAACCACAACCAAATCTTTTTTTCTAAAAAAAACAAAAGAAAAACACAAACAAACAAAAAACAAAAAAGCAAAATGTTTTGTATGAAGGATGTCAGTGCTCAATATGTGCATTATAAAAATGAAAAGCTCTGAAAGCTCTCCATAAACCGGTTTTGAAGGTGTTCAGTACAAATTAAATAGCAATATATTTGTAAATGGCTAAATGTTTTATCTAATGTTGATCTTATTACTGTATAGATTTTATTCAAATTGCGATTTGACTGAGAAAAATCCCTCAGTAGTATCTGCAGTTTCCTGGCATATGTATATATCTGTATTATTTCCACACAAACTATTATTTTCCATACATAAGAAAACACAGGTTAAGATAACACTTTAATCACTGTGCCTTCATGATGTTTCTTCAAATACTGAATTGTACTTATTTCAATGACAACATGTTGGCTACAAAGAATATTCTGTATGATAATCAAATGCCTTACGCATTGAATGTTTGCCAAATTTAGAGACATAATCACACACATGTTAAAGTACAAAATCAAGTAGATGATACTGAAGAAAAACACAAAGGCATGTGCAGATAATGGGTTAACCATGAGAGACCATTTTCTGTCATTCCACTGTCTGAAAAGGTTTGTTTTATTCCACAGCATGGAGGGCAAATTACACAATGGAAAAAGCATGCTAAAAGATATAGCTTTTATAATTAACTTGATCATTTTTGTGTCATTTTACTTTGTTGGAATAGCGTTGATTTGTGCATTAAGGAGAGATTCAGTTTGTAAAGCACTTTCATATTTATGTCACAATATAATGAAGTTAAGTGGGATGGAGTGATTTGCTTATCGCAGTTTGTTTGTCAGTCGTGAGGGTGTTTGACAACACAGATACTGAACAGTTAATCCTTGTTACTACTCTACAGGTATACAGCTACTGCAATAAATGTTTTAAGTACGTGTATGCTTAATTTGTGTGCAGGATAATCGCCTCAGCAGCTATGTGTGTGCTGTAAATGTATTCCCACTTGGGTCATTTTTCCTTAATAATTTAGTGTAAAAAAAAGGAAGCCAGCCCCTTTATTTTGAGAGCACAGTGCATTCATGAGGTACAATTTAGTTTTTCCTAATTTTTTTTATTTCTTTGAACACAGCGAGATTCTTCCTGTTATCAGGTCCCATTTTCTGCTTACAATATTTTACCTTAAAAAGGTGTCAAAACAGCCTTGATACGACTGATTCTTGAGTAATAATCCCTCTTCCTGTTGCTTTAGTTTGCATGTTGTGTCCTTACCATACACATAATGCTTCCTTAAAGCATTAATGTCAGGGTCACTGTGCATCAAATCCTGAGGGAAGCAATCTAGGAAGGTCAAATTTCTGGAAGTGAGTTGCCATGGAAATGAAGACGGCTTAAACATCCAAAGAACCTGAAAAAAAAAAAAAAAAACTCCCAGTAGTTTCTTTCAGTAACTTTTCTTTGGTTTTCAGCTTCTCTATGTTTAGTAACAGTAAAGGACAGGTCTCTTTCTGGATTTTTTTTTGTATCAAACCTGGTACATTTTTTGCTGCATATCCTTGATGTGACTCTCCAGCTCCACCATATTCCAAAGGGTGCTCTGTGCTCTATTAGATTGAGATCTAGTGACATTGCACTCACTCACATGTTCAAGCAATCAGTTTGATTTGTGCTTGTTATATGGAACCTTATTCTGCTGGAAGCAGCCATCAGATGAGTGAATTGTGGTCCTGAAGGAATGGACATACACCATTACACCGCCAATTTTAATTTCAGCATGTCATCTTGAGCATCAGAATGGGGATGAAAGTCAGTCACATGATGGCATGGCAGGTAGCTCCTGTAGCTTTGACCACTGACTACAAATAAACAATGGCTGAAACCACCATACTATCACCAATCAGTTAGTTAAGTCCTGCTGTGAAGACTTAAACTCAGCATTTGTTATTGCAGCTTTGGTGTCTTAAAACTTGATGTGATGAGTGACGAATCAACTGAAGGACTCTTTTGTCTTTTTGACTCGCTGTCTTTTTTACGTGTTTTAATGCTTTATATCCTGCTCTAATCTGAACAACCCCCTAAGAATAGTCAATGAGCCTCTCTGGGTTTTTATCATCACTATTCATCAGCATGTTTTAAAGCTCAGTTTGTAAAACCTTGCGATGTAACTACAGCCCGTTGCCTCACTGTTTGCCAGACAACAAATATTTGAACAGGTTAGAAAAGAATCACTCTGAGACTTACAAATCTTTGAATGGGTACATGGAGCTGAGGATCAGGAATTTTTCATAGAAAGTAATCCAAACCATTCAGCACTATATTAATGACTTACCTTGTGCTGGAGATTTCCTGCCATACGACTGCATTTGGATCTGCCCATCAGGGCCCTCACATTAACTTTTATTGAGGGGAAAAAACGTAGCGTTTATCCTCCAGCTTCACTGTGCTAATGTGTTTATATTATCTTAACTGTAGCTTTGTAACTAGCCACATAACACACCATGGTCATGTCCAAATTCATGGGCTGCATCCTCCTGAGGTCGCATTTGTAGGCCTCAGGAGGATGCAGCGACGCGTCACAGAGACGCGACGGAGGCTGTCCAAATTTGTAGACTCCTCCGAATGCAGCCGACAAATGCGTCCTCCTTTTCCCCGAATTTGAAGGATGGGTCGGATGTGTCCTTCGTGGCCCACCATATCCCAGCCAATTCCAGTTTTCAACAATGGCGGCCGCTACTAAGTTTTTAATATTACTCTTATTACTCTTTCTGGGTCAGAAACTAACAAATTTTCAGGCGAGAATGTAGCTGTGTAAACTTCAAATATCTGCTCGGTTTATCAAGATATTGCATATTTGCAAAAGTGCTCTGACGTTTTCGGAGACGTCTGTTACACCAGCTCGATAAGTAGCCGAGAGCTCGAGAGTCACTGGAGCCGCTGAGAACGGCACAACTCCCGGCACATCATGTTCAGATCACCGCAGACTTTCGCTACTCAGGTTAAACGTAATATATAAGTCACTTAGACAACCTAAAAATGTTATTGTTTGGCGTTTGTCAGCGTTTTATATGTTCGTGAGTAAATCGGTTTGGCTGAGAATAAAGTTATTCGATGAGATTAGAAAAAATAAAACTTTATTAATCCCCCAGGTGGTTTTCACACAGCTGACTAAACGTCAAACAGAAAACTGATTAAACAGAAGTATGAGACGGTCGAGAATTTACGCCAGTGTCCTGTTATATTTTATATAGCAAGGAGCAGACGGCCGAGTTTATTAAACTCCACCGAGACAGCGCTGATGCTAATCAGAAGGCTAGACCGTCCAATTTCACAGCCGTTTACCCGGCCCACGTAGACCGCGAAGGCCGGGTCCTCGGGAGGATGCAGCCCATGAATTTGGACACGACTCATGATAGCAAAGCTGTACATTTTGATTTTTCAGAAATCCATCAGTCAGAACTTGGTACAATATATTATCTTTAGATGGAAACTAGCGAGCTAACTCCCTTCTAACTTCTAACTATGTTAAACTTCCTAAATCCTGTTTTTCATGGATGCGTGGATGTTAAACTGATGTTAGCCACATTGATCATTTTATTAAAGATGAAAGAATTAAGACAGTTTTTAACTCTGTGATGTCGCAGTGTTTGAATTAGGGAACTGAAGAGGAGTTTGGACCCAAAAATGGCTAATGATGTCAGACTTAAGAGGCAGATTGCACTGATTTTACATGTCTGATACGTGAAGGCCTTTAAGCTTGAGAAAAGCAGCCTACACCATAAAATCATCAGGAAAGCCAAGGGCTGTATTCCCATATATAGCCAGTTTTTATTTTTTATTTTACTTGACAACCCTTTGCAGATGTGTTTGGGAACATGCAAGTTGCTGCTACAGAGATGTAAACTTCATTTTTATCCCTTTTTGGATCAATGTTACAACAACACATTTATGGGGCATCCGTAAACGAGGAAACTCAGTCTGCATTTTACTGTAAATATATCTTGATTTTTCTGTCACTGGAGTGGGAAAAACAGCGTAAGTGGTGAATGCGTGATAACTCTCGTGTTTCCTCCTGTAGCCAACAACAGAATGTGCTTACTACTAGCGCCACTGTAAAATTAGGGACAAGCAATACTCTTGTCTTCAGAATCTCTGCTCAGAAGCAGGGGGATGGGCTATGGGCATTTTGACATGGCAAATTAAAAAAAAAAAATTACTTTGTTGTAAATATAAGCCTGCTAGGCTATTTGAATGGTGGTGGCATATTTTCACACTGCTTAATTCATATCTACAAGTTAATAACCTTTCTAAAAGACAATCCACACTGATTTTCAAGATATTGAGCCTTTAACAGCTTCTTGCTATGCTCTATCTAAGCGAAAAAATAACATGAAATGATCATACCCTTTTAACACCACATTAAGAAGTGGTGATGTGTAATTGGTTCGAATTAGATCCGAGTAACATGGAAAACAAGAACCTTTTTTTCACCGTCTTGGGTATCAGTGTCAAGTTTCAAGTTCCATAACAGGTGACATAAAATTGTGGCCATTCGACTTGTTTTTAAGTGACAAGATTGCAGTATACACCTATAAGCTTACAATGATCAATAAATCAGGTTTGTAAAAACTCTGAGAAGATATTTTGTTATAATTTATCAAGTCGGGCACCTAATAAAAAAAAAAATCATCAAACAACCACATGAGTCTCATCATGCGTTGAAACATGAACATGTCTGAGTGGTGTGTTCATTTACAAATCGCATAGAGAATGAACATTCAATTAACAGTATACGGTAAGTTAAATGTATGTATATTCAGTTTTTCTGGAGTCCTAAATGCATGCGTAGGCTGTTCGTTTACACAAAATGTGCTTAAGTGAACGTATCATTACATGGTTTAATCATCAAAGTTTCCTCACAAAAAAACTTGCAGTTTGTTGTGCTCATCAAGTCAAAGGCAGTCAGATATAAATTTTCATACCTCTGGCCAGTAATGAAGGGCCGGGCAACCAGTGAAACTGGTGAAGTAATTATATTTTCTTTATTCTTTTAGGTTTCTCTTTTTCAGTGTAACCTCATTTGATATATTTATCAGCTGTCGCCCAATGGACCTGCTTAAATTCTTACTTGCCATGCTAGCTATCGACTGGTGCAAGAATAGTTTCTGAGAAGCTTCAAAGCTAATTGCCTTGGAAGTGTGAGGCGAACTAAATTAGTGTCACGCCACAACCAAGAAAAAAGGTTCCCAATCGCATTTGCTTTTTATATGGCTTTGAGAATATTTTTCAGACAGGAAGTCTCTGTGCACAAAGTGGAACTGAGTGAATGTTCAGCAGGGAATCAGTCACAGAGAGAGCATGCACATCAGACAGACGGAGAGAACTCTCCATACGGATACAGTAGGCATAAGCAGCAGCATCTATATATTGTTAGAGGTAGCTTTTAGTATAATAAGAGCAGAAATCAAGCTCAGTTTTCTGAAAGACTTAAATAAATTTCTTTTTTATGTAAATAGCATGGGAATATCTATTCTGAATTTTAACCAATCTAAAAGACCCTGTGGCCTTGTGAACCTCGTGAGTTAGCGGAGATTCCTGGATGGCTCATTTAAAAAAAGAGAGCTCTGCTGGAGACCAAGATCTAAAACTGGTTGCTGTGGTATCACATTTCTCTGTCAATTGTAGTGAAATGAAGGACAGTACTCCAAAGCTTTGGAGCCCAAGCAGCCTTGTTTGGCAAGATAGGTCTCCCCTCTACTCGTGCTTTAGATCAGGGGTAGGGAACTCCGGACCTCAAGGGCCGTTGTCCTTCAGGTTTTAGATATCACCCTAGGTCAACACATCTGAATTAAATGATGAGTTCATTGCCAGGCCTCTGGAGAACTTCAAGACATGTTGAGGAGGTAATTTAGCCATTTAAATCAGCTGTGTTGGATCAAGAACACATCTGCAGGACAGATTTGTTCCCCACCCCCACTTTAGCTACTTGTACTAAATACTTTTTTTTCATAACTAGTGATGGGATTTCTGGCTCTTTTTAGAGATCCGGCTCTTTCGGTTCGGCTCACTAAAAAGAGCCGGCTCTTTCGGCTCCGAACCGGCTCTTCAGGTTGTTTTGTTGCTTTAATTAATTTATTATTAACAATAATATAAAATTATGCACAAAAGGAATTACTAACGTAAAAAAAGTGGTTTTATTTATATATGTTTATATATAAATATATGCGGTGGCCCCTAGAGACAAAACACGTACAAACTCCAAAACACATTTCTAGCATGAACTGAACTTCCAAAGCAGAGCTACTAGATCACTTAAATTACACAATTGAAAGCATGTGTGTATTGTTTGTGTATTTATACACAGGCACTCATATATATTCAAATAATTAAAAAAAAAAAGTTAATTTACCTGTTACTACCACAAACCAGATCTGGTCGTTGGTACTTGCTGGCTTGTGTAGCCACTAGGTAACAAAAGCTCAACACTGCGCCCTAGCATCCTGGAGAACTTCTGTTGTCTTTTGTACGTGTTTTGAGTTTTTACGTGCTTCGGAGTTTTTACGTGCTTCGGAGTTTGTACGTGTTTTTACGTGCTTCGGAGTTTGTACGTGTTTTTACGTGCTTCGGAGTTTGTACGTGATTTGAAGTTTGTATGTGCTTTGTCTCGAGGGGCCACCGTAAATATACTTTTATTTATTCACTCCACATAAAATGTAATAAATAAATCATATAATACAAAAATCAACTATTCACATTTCAAATTTTAACTATTTAAATTTTCAGCTTTTTCCTTTTACAAATTTAAAGTGAAACAACACAAAACACTGCAAACCACAACACAATTAAATATAAATTAAAATATGAAAACAAAAAGAACATGCATATTCTCTGTCATATGGGCCCGCATGAATAAACTTTCTGAATCCTTCATCATCTGCAACCGAAAATAGTTGTGAATGATTACTATACCTTTCTAATGTGACGTTGTTGTCCCTGGCTCTCTTTCTCTCTCTCTCCCTCTGTCTCTGTTCCTGTGCTACTGAGTGTAACTACCGCCCCTCCCCCCTCTTCCCAGCGTAAAGCACAAGGCTCGCATGTGGAGTGAAGCGGAAAAAAGTGCGAGAGAGAGGGTGAGAGAAAGAAAAAAAAAAAACCCACGTGACGGCTCGCGATAAGGAGCCGGCTCCCGTCGTTCACGTCAAAGAGTCGGCTCTAAGAGCCATTTCGTTCGCGAACGACCCATCACTATTCATAACATTAGGTTGACATGAGTTTTACAGAGATTTGAATTTATCAAAGATAATTTCAAAAGTTTAAAACATTTTTTAAGCTTATTGTACAAAACATAACCATTGTTGGTTGTTTGCAAGAAAAGCTTAATTAATTCATAGCTGAACATTTGCTGAATTTGATTGAAGAAAACATTTTGCTGTCTCTCTATACTGGTATGGACTGGATAAAGTTTCCCAAGATTTTATCCCGATACCAAATGGCAGGTCTGTGCCATTAGCTATCAGTCATTAGGTAGAGGTTTGTGCGTACGTTCAAGGATATGCCTTCCCAGACCATGACCGGCTCACCACCGAACAGGTCATGCTGAATGATGCTAAATATCATATCATCCAGTATATCATTCTCCACAGCTTGTCCAGAACATTTCATGTCTGTCAAAGGTGCTAAAGGTGAACCTGCTCTCATCTGTGAAAGGGCCATTGGTGGACATACTAATTCTGGTGTTGTAAGGCAAATGCCAATAGGACTTCATGGTGGTGGGTATTAACAGGGCCCACTGGAGACCCTCAGCCCATGCTCATGAAGTCTGTTTCTGATTGTTTGGAGACATTCACGCTAGTGTCATTTTGGGCTGTGGCAGTGCAGTCCTGTAATTCTTTGCACAAAAGAGCAGATACCAGTTCTGCTTATGGGTTAACAATCTTTAACACCTCTGTCCAACTCCTAGAGCAACTGCCTGACTCCTGGAAATCTCGATGCTCTTCTGACTGTGCTGGAAGACAGAGCAAACCTTCTGGCAATGGCACATATTGATTCGCCATCCTGAAGGACTTTCTGCAACCTCTGTAGGGTCTACAAATATCATCATGCAACAAGTAAAGTCACTGATTCTAGCCAAATGCAAAACTAGTGAAAAACAGTAAAAAAAGACAAGGAGAGGAAAACTGTCAGTGACCTCCATTTGTAGAACCATTGCTGTTTTGGGGGTTGTCTCGTTGTTGCCCCTGGTGTACCTGTTGTTTATTTCATTAACACCAAAGCAGCTAAACTGAAACAACCTCTTTTGGTATTTAATTGACTAGATCAATATCCCAGAAGCTTAACTGACTTGATGCTGTACTCTGATTAAAAAGTCATCCTTTAATTTTTTTTGAGCAGCGAGGAAAATAATAATTTGACCCCCTGCTAAATTTGTACTTTTGTTCACTTAGAAAGAAATTAAGAGTCTCACATTTTTATGGCAATTCCATTTTAATGGAGAGAGACATAACAACAACCAAACATCTAGAAAAATACATAACATAAAAGTTATAAATTGATTTACAAGTTACTGAGTGAAATAAACAATTGTGGCTCCCACAGACTGACTGTGCGCCGGAGTGACACACAAATTACAATCAATTAATCATTTACAGATACTCTTAATTGTAACTCGTTCAGTTTGTTCTGGCCTTCAACACCAGTTGAAAGTGCAGTACATAACTGTAGTAGGTTTTCTTGCATTATATGGGAATTTCTGAATACCTCCCAAAAACTATAGATTATATGCATTTTGTCTAAAACACCCTTCTTAATGGTCAGAATTTAAATAAACAGCAGGGCATATATTAATTTTATCTACCCAGTAAAAGACTTGGCTGGCCAAATGAATCATGAAGGTCAGTGGAGAAGATGATAAGTGAACAGGAACTGTCATGCAATAGCCACCGCAATAACTATGACAGATTAAGAGTCTGTCAGAAGAAATTGTACCTTTACCATTCGCTCTTACTATGACCTTAAACCACAAATCTGATGCATTTGAGTTATTACATTCCTAGAGGTCACTACTGTAGGTCAAAGCTGAATACTGAGGGTGTCACCAAAAACTCTTCAACACCTACTGTTTCAAATGCAAACAAGGGTACCTCTGTAAGGCTGAAACTGTCCTGAAAATCTTCACTGTTTCGAAACACTGACACAGCTAAAAAAAAAAAAAAAAAAAAAGCCAAATCGTCAGTGTAATTTTTGTGTACAGTTTTTCAAAATACCAGAGGTCTTGATTTTAATATAAGTCAGTTAAATGCAGGTTCTCTTTTTAAGACAGAGTAATTCAACGGCAGGATAAAAAGTCCATTCTGCAGCATCAGCACTATGTGCCAGTATTTGGGATCCAGGCCCTTCTAAAGAGGTCACTGTGCCACTTCAGCTTCATCTGGCCTATTGACATAAGTCATTCTGATGCTGATTTGAAATGAAAAGTATAAACATCTACTATGGCGTTATTTTTGTGCCACTATTCTGAGCGTACGTAAAAAAAAAGTTGAGCGCATGTAAAAAAATTTGCAGGTGCAAGTGTTGCATTTTGAGGAGAAATTTATTTTGAGCGAAGAAAAGCTAAATTTGAGTGAAAAAAATTAATTGCTGCGTGCAAAAAATTTATTTCAGTGTTTGCTATTATCCACACACACACACACACATCAGCAGCCCCTGTCGCTCAGTTTTTGCATTTGTGCTTGCTCGCAATGTGTTGCTCGCGCTCTCAACATTTCTGCCCGTGCGCGCTCAACTCTTTCTCTACACCGTTATATTTGTGCCACAAAACCAGCCAATCACAGACTTGGATCCAAAAAAAATCAGATTGGCTGTTTTGGTCTCCAATCAGCTCAAAATGACGAAATGCAATATCCCAGAATCCATTTCGTCCAAAACTCAAACGAGGAGGGGGCGGAGGAACACAGAGTGGCAGAGTTTGAAATATTACTTAATAATATATCTTTCTGGGTCACAAAATAAACTTTTAAGATATTTTCATGCGAAAATGGTGCTGTGTAAACTTCAAATGTCTGCTCGATTTATCAAGACATCACATACTTGCATAAGTGCTCTAACGTTTTCGGAGATGCCTGTCTTCCTCTTTGTACACTGTGGCAAGTATTTTTCACACTTTTATCAATGTGGCTAAATTGTTCTATGAGCACACGACACACATGGTCTTAACTGTGTGTACTGGTTCGTGATGTGGTGTAGATTATCTTTGAATAATTTTGTGTAGCCTTCGAGCATGGCCCAGTGAATAGGTGTATTCCTTTTACACGATTGCTACTTGCAGCACATTTTTCAGTGTAAATGAATAAAAGTTCACAAGTTTATTTAGAAAAAAAAGTGCAACAGAACATTGAGGCAAAAATATTCTAGTTAGTGCAGGTCCAGGTCCACAAACACAAAATTCCAAAGTATGGTCCTTCCACAATAGGTCCTCTCTCAAAACTCTCCCAGAAACCCAGTTTATGTTTTATGTTTTTGAGACATTTGTCTCAAAATCGTTACAAATGCAAACAGTATGCTCCACAAGAGCAAACTGAGATTTACAAATGTGTGCAGTAATCTTTTTTTAATAACGTTTGAGGTTTCACAAGCATGTGCTTCAATCCACACATAAATGCAAAGCAATTTCACTACACGTGAAACTGTCTTACAAATGTTTACATCAAAACATGAATAAATACTCATCATTTATACACAACTTATTCAGTTCAGCTTCACAAATTGTATAATTTTATCTTTGTGTGCATAAAAATGTCAAATTCCAAGTAACATCCCTCAAAAGTTACACACAAATGACTGCATGCATTCGTAAATCTTAGTTTATGTTTGTGGATCATACCTTACACATTTGTAACCCCTTTCAGACATATTTCTCTCCATACAGGTTGTCCTACACAGAAAGAGAAATAATTGCCAGTCACAGGACCAAAACATAGCATACATACATTGGGGAGGAGCCAACTGCACTAATGGTGTTAGTTAAAGGATAAGACATCTTCTGATGAACTTCTGTCAGTTTAAGGAAGGGAAGCAGGATGACACACAGGTGTACTCATCAAGTCCAGGTGTAAAAGAACTAAGGTCAGGAAACCCAGGGGGATCCCACCCCTGCAAACAGAGGACTGGTTAATCACACACATTCTTAAAGACAGAGAGAAAACAAACAGAAAGGTGAGTCAGCTGGGGAAGACTGGAGGGCTAGACTGGAGGAGTGGGCATTTGAGTTTGCTTTCAAGGTTTGCTTTGTGGACAAGTGATAAACTCACCAATGACACATTCATACCATTCCTGAAAAGATTTCACATACTTTTTCTTTTATAAATTTGTTTTTAAACTTTTGAAATTCTCTTTGATAAATTCAAATCTCTGCAAAACTCATGTCAACCTTTTTGTTTTATATAAAAAAACCCATTCAGAAACAGTGGGTACATGAAAAGTAAGTAAAGTAATAACAAAAACAAATGAAATGTAAAACATATAAAATATTTACAGAAAACATTAAAACCTTATACCTTTTGATATAACATATTTTAATTAATAACCCTTTCACAGTTAGGTTTACTGTACCAGCACAAAGACCGAACAGAAAAAAATCCAAAGATATTATTAGCTATAAACGCTTAATACATGAAACCACATTTATTAAAACATATTTACCCACACTGCTTGTATCACAAATAAATTATACTACTTCGGTTATAGCAGCCTTATTGCTGCTTCTTTTAATATATAAAACTATCATGATACCCCCCCTCAGGAAAAACTTGTGTCCTTATGTTGACAAAAAGTGTGGGAGTATGAAGTACCGTAACTTTCTACATGCATTTATTTTTTGTGCAAGATAATAATGTTTCCCTGTACATTAGTGAACGACACCTGTTTTCTGTCCAACAGTGACACCTTTAATTCCAAATTGCAAGCATCACATAATTTAGGTATAGACTCTGTCACACTGGGTTTAAACACTGCAAGAGTGATATTACTCACAGATCAAAGCTGTGAGTGAAGAGACGTTCCATCGTTTTTCTCCCTCCCCTTGTAAATGGGTTTGTAATCAGACAGTTCACATGAGTAGTGCACGGATTCAGGCATGGGTTAAGATTGGCTGAAACAATCCGGAATGAGATTCTTGCACCTTCAGTAAATGAGCATTTAAATATGATTGGTAGTTTATTCCTTACCATCCATTTTAGTATTGGTGTTCTGTCAAATCTAAAAATAGACAAATTAAAAACATACCAAAGTAAAGTGCTCTTTTTCCTCTCATGTAAGAAAGGGCTTTTGTGAAGCTCCTTACCCGTCCTTTGTATGAATTTCCCCAATGAGCAACAATAAAGAATATTTATATTCTATTCACAACTGCCGTCACGTGGCTCCAGTTAGCTATTGTCGCTGAAAGCGCTGCTTGTCTTTTACTCATAGAGAACTGTAGCTGCCTCCATTTTATGGTCATGTGTGCAAGCTGTGAGGCCAGCGTGTGAGACAAGCTGCTCTGAGATCAGTTGCTATCTGCGTGAATTTGGGTGAAACCCAGCTGGCACTAAACGAGCTTCAGGTATTTAGGATCCCAACAGATGTGTTTTCACTTGCTAAACACCTAGGCCAACATACTGTATATGATGTAGAGAAGATGCAGTAGCCACTGCACCAGTGCTGGGTCTGGTAATGGGTCCATGGATTTCATCCCAATACCTAATGACAGTCAACGTGCAATTGTCTAGCGTGTAGAGGTCAGTATGTCCCACCATGACCCTAGATCATCAGTAACCCACCACCGAACTGGGCATGCTGAATGATGTTACAAGCAGCATAACAATCTACACACTTTCTCCAGACCACTTTACATCAGTCACATATGCTCAGGGTGAACCCGCTCTCAGCCAGTCAGTCACTCCATGGTGCTGCGTAGTGAGCACAGGGCCCACTAGAGGACGTTCTGCACTCAGCCCACTGTCAAGTCTGTTTCTTATTGTTCGGAGACATTCACACCAGTTGGGTACTAGAGGCCATTTTGTAGGGCTGTGACCAGAACTTATCCAGTTTCTCCTTGCACAAAGAAGCAGATACTGGTCCTTCTGACCTTTTACAGCTTTTTTCAGTACTCATAGAGTAACTGCCTGATTCCTGGAATCACTTGCATGCTCTTGAGACTGTGCTGGGAGACATAGCCAATCTTCTTGCAATCCTGGAGGAGTTGGGCAACCTGTGCAACCTCTGCACGGTCCGGATATAGACTCATGTTACCAGTACTGACACTGACCCTGGCCAGATGACCAACAGTCAAAAAAGATGAGAAGGGAAAAAATACCAGTGGCCTCCCCCTCTAAAAGTATTAAGTCCAAACTAACTGTGACAAATGAGAGGGAATAATCAGGTAATTATTCTGCTTTCAAAACTCAGAGTTCTTCCACTAAACTAACTGACTTGAACAATGGTAATACTATGTTTTGACAGGCCCTTTTTGAGCTTCCTGCTTGAAAAAATGACATGCCCAAAATGAACAGAGTATTTCTCTGCAATTATAAACTCTGTGTAAACAATCTTGGTATCAAAATAAAGCTAACACTTGTGAAATTTCATCAGAGGTGTAAAAATTGCAGCAGATGTTACTGTGTCAAAGTTACTGAGGCTGGAACACAGGAAAAGTAAGTAGATTTTTTCCTTGCCTAATTTATTTATTTATTTTTAGCATATAACCCTTTTAAAAATATGCTTTAGTTTACATTTTAACCCAGAAATTCAGTAATCAACATATAAACATCATCTGTGCAAAGGTTTATGTTTCTAAAGTGAAACAGTGAAAAATTACAGCATTATTGATAAATAAATATTCAGGCGTTGTCCAGCCGTGTCCAATTTTGGCACACATTGGAACCTATATGTGAGCTGAATTTTTTAAGTATTAAACAGCAGAAATTATTTAATTCCATTAATATGCCTAAAAATGCAGTTTTTCTGAATATTTGTGAAGAATCAAGCACACATTCACAGGTAACGGGCTCTTTCTGCCCTGCGCATGGAGTTTTTAAATGGCCTCTGGTGCTTAAAAGTCTGAGGGCCTGTAGCTCCGTCTTCTTTTGGCCGATTTGTATGATTGATGCCTCTTTTTAATCATTTGAGCCAATAGAATCAAGGTAACAATGCTGCATTTACATCACTTCAACCAGTCAGAAGTTGCAAGGCCAGACCCCACGTCGCCCAAAATTTACAACATGTGCGTCTAGTTAGCCCTCCATTATCAGTAGGTATGCGGGCTATTGGCTACCTGCAAAAACAGGGGAGGAAACTGAGACGGTAAGACAATTTCTGTCTTAGTGCATTTGCGCCTCTACGTGTTTTTGTGCTCTTCTTTTCCAGCTGGTTCAGTAAAGGTCGGAACATAGTGAAACTTGGTGTTTTGGAATCTGTGAGGTCTCTGCGAGTTAACAAGCCATTGTTTACCCAATTACATGAAGTCTGACAGGCTTGATTGTTTGTGTTTAGCAGACTTTTGCGCATTTACGTTCCATAATTACGTTACCAGATTCTAAGGTTTCTTTGGATACTACACATGTTACATGTTGATATTTGCATAAAAGGCATGGAGGGTTACATAACTCTTGAACCCCAGTGCCCCCGGTACCAGGGGCGTTGGGACTTAACTGCATCCAAATCACCACAAAATAATGCCTGTATTTCTTTCATGTCACCTTTCACCTTATTTTTTCTCAAAATATTATAAGTTAAGCAGCTGTGATCTAAGGAAAAAAATAATTTGCTTTTTAAAACAAACAGCAGCCCTGGCAAGACCAACAACCATCTGAACATGTCTAACTTGGTGGCAGTGTGAACTCTTACTATAGTTGTACTGTGACTGGAAACATCTAAAAACAACTAAAAGTTCACTCAGTATCGGAAGTTATAGCACACTGTTTACTGTGTACATATTTTACTCGGGGCATAATGACAGGGGGAGCAGTTACTACCTTTGTGTCTGTGGTTCAGCAGCAAAGGATAACATCTTTTTCAAGACGATTTTCCACTGAGTAGTGGACAGTTACATCAGCAGGTGGAGTTTTCTATCACTCCCAGGAGGGTCATTGCTGCTTGGATTAGGGCTTGCAGTGTAGCAGCATCAGCTCTCCTTTTCATGTGCAGCATGACCGGGGCATCTATATGTCTCAGGTAGATTGGTAACATATCCAGCATTCTGATCGCGTCCAGGTTGGAAGGTTGATGATGAATTCAGTAATGGCATCTGACTTTTTCTTCTTGAAATGGACTGCCAGCATGGCCCTACCTCTCTTGATACTATGTTATACTTTTATTTTGGACCAATTATAAATATTAACTGAATAAACAGCGCAGTTCAATAAAACTGCATTGATGGGATTTGATGCTTTTAACTGGGTTCTCCTCAAGAACATTTTTATTTAAAAAAAGCAGAAGTAGAAAATAATACATGGAACGTCATTAGGAGGAACAAACTGATTGTCAAAGTAAAAAAAAAAAAAAATCGGATGACACATTTAAAAACACAGACTTATGAAATATGATTAAAAAATATATATATACCACTCTGCAAGAACACCAGTTGTTAGGAAGAGGATTAAAAAAACATTTAATCAAACAGCATTTCAAGCATGCTGTCAGGGTTCCTGGGTCGGTGACCCAGTGTTTTCAGTTTTCCCACATCAATGTTTTCACTTCCTGTTTTTTCCCCATGTCAGCTTGTCTCTCGTGTCATTAGTCAGATTATGTTCAGCCCTGTACTCACCTGTTTCCAATCATTGTCATCATTCAACCTGTGTATTTAAGTTCCTCGGTTTTACTAGTTCTTTGTCGTGTCATTGATGTTATGTTGTCGTTTCCGCCAGCCAGCCAGCCACTCAGTCCGTCCGTCCGTCCTTCCTTCATTCAGTCAGTTGTCCAGCCAGCCAGCCAGCCATTTCCTACCTCTGTTCTGTTTGCTCACGCCATCACAATAAACACCAGTCTTCACGTACCTGTGAGTCCTGCGTTTGGGTTCCTTCTTCCTCGCCTCCACACCACGCCTGACAGAATGACAAGACCCGTGCCACGAAGACACGACTAGAACCCAGCAGACTCGGACCTTTTTGAGCGGCAGGAGGCAGCGCTCTCCTTGTGGGCGGAAAAGCTCAAGGAGAGACAGCGGCTCTTCGCGGAGCGAGAGCACGTCTTCGAGGGCACTCGCTTGGCTCTGGGCGGGCCTCGGAGACGCCGCGTTCACCCACCTGCTGCCTCCCATGCACCGGAGCATCTGCCGCGGAGAGTGGGCGTTTCGCGCCGCGCTTCGGCGGCTCCCCCTCTTGCGGATCCGCTCCTCGCTCACACGTCACCTGCCTCATTCGCCGGACCCTCCACTTCGCCACGGCACAGCGGCTATGCCTCCCACCTCGGCTCAACAGAGGCTCCCGCGCCAGAGGCTCGGCTGTGTACCCCGCCCGCTTCCTCTTCCCGGAGAAAGTGGGGCACACGCCGCCATAACACGGACTATTTTCAGCAACTCCCGGTGGTGAGTTCCGGTAACTGTTTTCCACCCTCCTCATTTGACTCTTCACCCAGATTAACTAACAGATTCACCGCCGATTCATGGGGAGTTTCCCTCCTGGATGATGTAGACTGGGAAGATTTTTTCTGCTCTGCTCCCGCAAAGACTGTAAATCGTGGTGGCAGAAAAAACAGACCAATCCCTGATAAACCTGCCAGTAGCACACACCCGGTCACTATTTCCACACCCATCACTCAGCCATTTCCCACCAGCACGGCAGCCCAGATTCGGCCTTCCTCCTCAGCCATTTCACCACCTCAGATGACTAGGGCCCGGCCTACACCCACACCAGTGCCAGCTCCCAGGAGGAGGGCAGCTGCGACGCAGTCTACCTCCACATCCGCTCTTGTTTCCCGGGTGGGGGTGACTGGTGTCCAGCCACCTCCCGTGCCTGTCCCAGCGCCCAGGCTGAGGGCAGCCTCAATCCAGCCTGGCCTCCCTAGAGGCTTGGAAGAGCTAACCGGTCCACCTACTACTTCACCACTTCCTCCACCTCCTGATCCAGCTTTTCACGCCCTTGCATTATCACTGGTTAGGCTAGCTGAGGTGTCCCCTGCTCAGGCACCAGCTTTATTAGCCCAGGCTGCAGTTTTGTCCCCCTCAGTAACTCAGTCATTAGCTCAGCCATTAGCATCGCCAACCTCTGTTCATCCCGTAGCTTCTCCACTCCAGTCAGGTCCCTCACCTGCTGTTCAGCCTTCACTCCAGTCCCCTGTCGTCCAGTCTCCTCCTGCCCTCCAGTCCCCTGTCGTCCAGTCTCCCCCTGCCCTCCAGTCCTCCAGTCATTCCAGTCGCCTCCCGTCCAGTCAATCCAGTCGTCCCCTGTAGCTCAGTGTCCAGTTCTCCAGTCGCCTCCCGTCCAGTCAGTCCAGTTGCCTCCTGTCCAGTCTGTTGTCCAGTCTTCTGTAGTTCAGTCACTCATCCACCACCCTGTTCAGTTCCCGGACCTGCAGCCACAGCACCCAGAGCCAGCTGTGAGCTCTCCCGCTCTCCAGCCAGGGGCCTCCGCGCCCGCCGGCCCGGCCGCTCTCCAGCCAGGGGCCTCCGCGCCCGCCGGCCCGGCCGCTCTCCAGCCAGGGGCTTCCGCGCCCGCCGGCCCTGCCTGTCTCCAGCCAGGGGCTTCCGCGCCCGCTGGCCCTAAAGCTGTGGCTCCGTCACCCCTGGCTCCCGTGCCGTCGCCTGGTCCAGACTCAGACTCAGCTTCAGCTTCTGCTTCGCCTGGTCCAGACTCACTCAGCTTCAGCTTCTGCTTCGCCTGGTCCAGACTCAGACTCAGCTTCTGCTTCGCCTGGTCCAGACTCAGACTCAGCTTCAGCTTCTGCTTCGCCTGGTCCAGACTCAGCCTCAGCCTCGGCTTCAGCGTCGCCTGGGCCAGCCTCAGCCTCGGCTTCAGCGTCCATCCGCCTGGGCCAGCCTCAGCCTCGCCGTCAGCCTCTGCTTCGCCTGGTCCTGCGGCTGCCGCGCCGTCGCCCCAGCCACGTTCTGGACGTCATCGCCGGCGTGGCCCCCCACCGGACCAGCTCAGCGGCCGCCGCCAGCGTGGCCCCCCACCGGACCAGCTCAGTGGCCACCGCCGCCTTCCTCGTGGCCACCCTGTTCTGGTCTCTTTCTCTTTTGGCCGTCGGGTGCCGTCCTTTGAAGGGGGGGGGGGGGTACTGTCAGGGTTCCTGGGTCGGTGACCCAGTGTTTTCAGTTTTCCCACATCAATGTTTTCACTTCCTGTTTTTTCCCCATGTCAGCTTGTCTCTCGTGTCATTAGTAAGATTATGTTCAGCCCTGTACTCACCTGTTTCCAATCATTGTCATCATTCAACCTGTGTATTTAAGTTCCTCGGTTTCACTAGTTCTTTGTCGTGTCATTGATGTTATGTTGTAGTTTCCGCCAGCCAGCCACTCAGTCCGTCCGTCCTTCCTTCATTCAGTCAGTCGTCCAGCCAGCCAGCCAGCCATTTCCTACCTCTGTTCTGTTTGCTCACGCCATCACAATAAACACCAGTCTTCACCTACCTGTGAGTCCTGCGTTTGGGTTCCTTCTTCCTCGCCTCCACACCACGCCTGACACATGCATTTTTTTTTAACAAAATCACCTCGGTCCTCTGTTTCTTTTACATGCATTTATTTACAGTCAGTGACTAATGTACGTCTGTCACATTCAAATCTACCAAGTTAGTTTACAAAACAAAAACAAACAATATGTTTTTGCGACCCAATGAAATGACTGTCTTAGATCCTGTGAAATGAGGTGCTCTAATGTAGTTAGTTAATTTTGTGATGTTTTAGACTCCTATATAAAGTCCATTAATCTCTAATCACTCACCCTTGGTTTTCCAAGGGTAATTCTTCATTTGTCAGTGAGATTAACAGGAATTAAAGGGAGATAGAGCCCAATAAATACAAAAGACAACTTCACATGTGTTTATGGTGTGAACGTGTGGTTGGGGAGGGGGTGTGCAACGACTAGTCACTGGGCCTAAAACTGACAATTAACACACAGTGACAATTCAAATCAGTCTCACAGGAACTTAACAAATTTGGATATTTTTAGGCACTAAAGACTACTTTGTTAGATTCAGGAAAACTGTGACTTGGGCAACATATTTCTGCAGAAAGTAAAAGAAAACATCACAATTGCAAAAACTCTAATACAGAAACTTAAACACAAAAGCTCCAGGTTCATGAAACAACTTGGTAATGAAAAATGTAAACACCCATGTCTCCAATACATTTGTAGTTATGCAAGTTCAATTTAATTATTACAACTTTATTGACATCCACATGTGTTAATGCATAGCGGAGATGAGAAGCACAATAAAATGTGTAGCTGGTCCAATGAGATCATGGGATGATTTTTCTTTCTAACTTGTTAAGCCAGTAGCTTCATGGCATAAGCTGAAAGGACCACAAGACTGCAGCACACACAAAATGAACTCGCTTGACAGTATTTTGTATATAGCTGCCAGATTTAATTACACACTAACAGAAAGTGCCAGAACACTGTTCCAGATTGTTCTGGCACATTTTAACCCCTGCTTTTGTCTGCTAAAATTACAATGGAGCAGTCTGCAGCATTCGTTAAGAGGTAAGTTGTGACCATTTTCTGAACTATCAATCTTCAGTTACTTTTTAGTTTCCTGTAGCAGGTTTGTATTTTCTCTCTAATTTTTTTCTGGTTTTCTCTGCACACAGTTTATTAATAGTCATGCCTGGCCTATCGCAGTGCCTTGTTAACTTGCATCAGTCAAGTTTATATGGCTCACTTCCAGTTTGCCCAAAATGCTACTCATAAAACCAATTATATGGTTCCTACTACTTTGACTTTTCACACCATCTAACTATGAGATCATTCTTTGACTTTTAAATTATTTAAACTGTCTCCAAAGTGCACTGGTCATGATCCCTGTTAAACAGTTTTTTCTGAAATATTATATCTATTAAAAGCTGTTGTAAATATAGGGTTACAAACACGAGAAATTCCTTTACTCTTTGCTCTTCTTCACTGTTGCTGACAAAACATCAAAGAAGAACATATTTCCCCCCCAAAATTGATTTATGAGATAATTCTAGTTTCCTTATTAGTGGGATTCTTTTTCTATATGTCAGCATCATTGTTGACATGAGTTTTTCCTTGAGTTTCTTTCCTTTTTTCTAGGGTGACACATACAGTTATGTGAGCAACACACAGACCTGTGTTGCAATCAAATGTGTGACCAACTGCAGACACACATTTGTAACTTGGATGTGGAGCAGAAGTAGCACCATCTTAATGTCTGCAAAGATATTTATTAACAACCCTGTGACTCAGTGGTCATGAGATTTGGGTTCATAGCTACAACTTTTAGACCAAAGAGCAGTTCTTCCAAGTAAGAGAACCCACCTTCTTATTAACATTCATAGTACAATGTGAATTCACTCCTCAGATGTCATAAAGTGTGTAAAGGAGTGCCCACTATCAGAACTGTGGCACAATAGTAAATGGGTGCTCCATCAAGATAGCCCATCATGACCGACTCGTAGCACCTTATATAGTCTTTGAAAATGAAAAAAATATATACCTCAAACACGCTAAGAAAAAAAGAACTTTTTGTGTTAACTGTCACATGTTTTATTTGTAACGTATAGCACATTAAAACAACAAAAGCTGACCCAAAGTGCTTTAGAGACAGACAAATTTACATTAGAAGTCTAAAAAAAATCTGTTTCAAAATACATGAAAAACTGACAGGTATGTTTTACTGTATTAAATAATTATTATGGAAAGTAAAAATAAAAGTGATTTGGTGGTTGTTGAAATGTGTTCAGTATTTGCGAATCGATGATGATTCACCTCACAAATCATGACACGGTGCTCTCCCCTACATAAGCTGCATTTATAGGTTAATTCGTTATCTGAGTAACACCAAAATTTGCATTATTGCACAGCACTAGCAAAAAGATGGTGGTCAATTTTAAATCAGGTACAGTTTTGTCACTAAGCTTTTGGATCTCAACTTACATTATGCTGATTTTCCACATTGCATGTTGAATGTTTTTTTGTTTTGTTTTTTAATCATGTCCTGTCTGGCAGCTTTTACAATCAGAGTTATGATCTGAACGCACTGTTGCACCATAAACTGTGAGAAATTGAGTGTCTCTGTATGTGTGTTTGTCATGAAATGTATTTGACAAGGGTGCGCAGTTGCAATAATGACCCCTAGGAGCCAGAGGCAGATGGATATAGATCCAGGAGATCGAGGCCATCCACAGTCCCCAAGAGTACCTAAGACCTGAGGTGGCACATCTTGGCGACAACTGTGCGTCCATCCCAGCAGGAGAAGTTGGGAGGCCCCAGATGGGGTGCCCACAGCCAAAGGCCGAGAGTTCCAGAGAACCAACCCCAGAACCAACAAGTACCCACATCCCAGGGAGGAGGATTGGCATCAAGCGGAGAGTGGTACAGAGAGGTAGCTCCACCCTCTATGAACATGTCCCACAGGGGCTAAAGCTCAGCAAGCCCCAGACCAAGGACCAGCCATGCACACAGGCACACACACATAGGACCCACAAAGACAAACATGCACACACATCAACCCCCTCTCCCTGAGGTGTAGGTGAGCAGACGCCCCCAAACCACCAGTGGAGTCTCGACCAAGGCAAGATGTGTGAATGAGGGGTATATGAAGACACCCCCCATCAAACACACACACACACACACACACTTTCTGAATGTGTGTGTGTTTTTTTTTTTACAGATATATATGTAAAGGAATATTAAAATATTACTACTGTTAACTGGTAATTTTCTCTGTAGTTTCTCTGTAGCAGTTAGAGAACAGGGGGTGATTAACCTTTCTTGCTACTTTTTAAGTATATAATGTTATTTTTATTGCTGTACTGTAAAGAAAGAAAATATTAAAACAGGACAGCTCATGAAAGTGTTGATAGAAAGTCCTGAGTATTTCATCAAGACTTAATGCCTTGGTAAAGATCAATGATCACTCTGCTTTATGGCGAGCCATTCCCTGGACCCTGAGGCCGTTTACAGAGAGATCTGATGGCTTCAGTCTGTCTTGGTCCTTCCAGAAGTCTGATCCACATGGGCACAAGAGACACATCTGTATGGATTACTCCCGCAAAGCCAATCAAGGAACAAACACTCTGCCAATATTCCCTCCAGATGAGTCCTGAGCTCTCAACAGAGGACTGAGATGAAAGAGAGAAACCAGAGAGGGATTGTTGATTAACCCCTCTAGTCAGAAGTAAATCTGTACACAGTAAAGGAGAACCCCAGTCACTGGTGCAGGACTCAAACATGTCCACCACAGCAATTTGAAAAAGGCTTCTTGTCAGCACCACTTGTCTTTAAATACAATGTTCAAAGCAGTTTCCATTTCACTTGTTTAACTAAATTAAATCAAAATTTATCAAAAGAAAATTTGAATTTTCTTTTTTTGAGTGCTGAATGATCTCAAAATTTCAAGTGAGGGTATTTGACTAATCTAATCTTTCTGTGTACCGGTTTCATAAGACACAGAAGCATTGTAATGTGTGTCTTAGTGTGTTAGCCCTCTTTCCTCCACCACCAGCCTTTCAGTTGCATTTTGCAGATTTGTTGAGAATTATTAGTTGATTTGGGACTTACCAGCACTCCCTTTTTTTTTGCCTGGGCTTCATTAGTTTTATTATTATTTTTTATATATTAGTTTAGTGTAGAAGTCTGAATTTAATAGTGATTGGTTAATCTTTAGAAAGAAAAGAACTTGATTAGAAAAAAAATGATTTGGGTGAAATGTAGCAGTTGCCTGGATTTTCTTTGAAATCCACCACATTTGAAAACTTTTAGTACCACGAGCAGAGTACATCCTATTGGAATAAATTGGTTTCAAAGTCACAAAATGGACATTGTGTGCCCATTTACACAAGCAGTAGACTACGTTTTCATGACCATCTCAAGTTTTGCCATCAGACAGGAATGAAACTTTCTTTTTAACTGTTGTGCACGTTGGCCTTTGCTCAACATTTTGAAGTGTTAAGTGCAAAATAATCTGGACGAGGGATCCTTGTAGCTTCTTCAGTTCTCGTACTTAGATGTACATGAGAGTAGACAGCTTTGTGTTCAAGTTCAATAACAAAAATCTGACAAATACTCTAGGGTCTGTGAAAGAAAAATATGACCATGATGTTAACCTTAAGCATAATTTGTATAAAGCCCCATTGGGTGATCATTGTGTATACGTTTAATTAATTATTGTAAAACCTTAAATAATAATACCACTACTATAACATTCTATGCAAAAAACACCATTAAATAACTATTAGTATATAGTAACCATGATAATAAATAAATATTATCATGGTTACTGATGGGATAAGGTCCGTTGTAATCTCCAATCACTATATCCCCACACACTCACCGTCCGTATAATTGAAACCAAAATTTCATTTTTAACCACCTGCCAACAGTTGAAATGCTCACTGTCACGTCACCTTTTGGCTGAATTAAAATGGAATTAGCTGTAATTGCGCTGGCTTTGGGGATTATTTTACTTAATGTAAGGTCCTTTGAACACCTGAAAGACAGGACATAGATAAGCGAGTTCCATTAAAATTCTAATAAAAAGACGGTGGTGGAGTATTACCAGAAATAAGAGCGTTTAGTCATTCACTTGCTAGTAATTGGACAAGAAATTTTCAGTAAATTCCTCGGTGACATTTGATTTAGAAGAGATTGATCAATTAAGTTGCAATACATGAGGAATCCACAGTATTGAAGTATGGGATTGACTGCTGTGAAATATTTGATTCCTTCATGTGCATGTCATTGCAATGATGTGGTAGCTGTTTGTAGTTTTAAAATTCACTTTTTTGCACTTCTAACAAAATAGTTTGAGGGTACATTAATTAACAACTTGAATCAATAAGCAAATAAGTCTTTCCTTTCAGACGGAAAGAGTCAATGGGATTTTATTGTAATGTTTACATTCATGTATCATTGCTCTCCTCATTATTTGGAAATAGAGCAAAGTAGAAAAACTTGGCTTACTTAACTCAGTAGAGATCAGCTTAGACACTGGACTGCAAAGGCCCTTTCTACTCATTCTACTTATAACATTTTTTTGCTTTTCTGTACCTCACAACTCTGCATAACTGATAGGATTTTTCTCACTTTCTCACAGAATTTATCTTATATCAAGTCCCAGTAACATTTTATTAGCTTTTATTGAACTCAGTGTTAGAAAACTTGAATAATGTTCAGACCCTGAACCAGAACTCAGTGTTACATAAAGCTTTTGTAAAACACACGTATCCACCACCCACTATCTTTCACGCACATACATACATGCGTGCACACACCTGACAGAATGTATATAAAGGAGTCATCTATTCATCTGTATGATAAGTAAGGACAAGATCCCAGCTGAATTTGAGAAATCTCATTTCTATATCCCACTGACGACGCACATCAGGTTATTGATTCGTATCCATGACCCGTAACAAATCAGTAATGTCGTGCTCCCATGACCCAGTGTTAAATAATGAATGTGCTTTTAGAGTTAGAACATTGCCATTTAAAATGAAGTACATGACTCATCAAACTTTTCTCTGGAGGTTTATTCTTACAATTCAATGACAGCTACAGTACAGGAGCAGTTCTTATCGATGTTTCACTAGAGCAAAAAAATAGGAAGCTTCCTTTACTAAAAACATTTGAATTAAGTGGATTGATAATATGGGGATTTCACTGACAGATGGCCCACGTTCCCTAAACACACAGCTAAATCACAACCTATATGTTATGTGATTTAGAATGTAAATTTTCTGCATTTAGCCATTGAAATGCACATGACAAAACTTGTATAAATGCCAGAAATCCATATAAGGATAAATGAAACAAGTGAATTGAAGATTTCTAAAAATCTGCAGGTGATAGTGTATTTTCCCCTCGGTTCTTAAACATTTCAAGTTGGATCATAATGTTTTCAAAAGCAAAGGATGGAAAATTTCCTAAAGCGTCAAATATATGTCACACACATTTTTTGTGAGGATCTTTATAATTCCGATAAGACCCGGTTAGCCATCAGTTGCTGCTTAAACACAAATGGTTTACAAAGTTCAAATGAACTCGGTCCTTTCCTTCATGTTTTCATTAACATTATTAACATATAACTCAACAGCGCTCACTCTTTTTCCCATTATCCCATCTTCATACTTAAAATACATAATCTCAGAGGAGAGCCAATGAGCGTGAGTCATTTTCCGTGCAGCATCAGCATCATCATCCTAATTGTATGCAGAGAACAGAAAGGGCTTTTCCTGACCTTGTGCTTCGTTTGTAATCTCCTTTGTGGAAATTACACTCTCACTTTATGAATATATTGTAATTAGGCATATGTATTCTAACAGGCAGTAAGATATAGTTTCTGCCTAATCTCTCATTTATATGCAAAGGAGCACCAGTTAAAGAGCTTAGACTTTCTTCCGTCTTACTGATTCCTTTTTCCCCTAATCAAGTTACTTTTTTTATTTCTCTTTTCTTGGGCTGCTGTATCCTTTGCCTTTTTTCTGCTAGCAGAGCAGCACCTATTACCAATTCTTCTGAGGTTATGTGAGAAAAATGTAGATGTCAAATGTTCCAGACGAAAGTCCAGAGGCATGGAAGCAATTACAGCCTAATGACGTTTTTTGTTTTTGCTTTTATTTTGCATTTTTTTTAATCTAAAACTATAGCAATAAACATGTGGCCAAGCAAGGTTTACCTTTGTTAATTAAATGAGTGGAAATTACGTTTTATACAAAATATTATTTTTAAAGTGTTAATTGTGCATTTTAAATAAATATCTGTTTTTAATGGATAACAGTGTATTGTATAAATATTATTAAGTTAATACAATTAATACAATCATGTGAGTGCATTTCTTCCTCTTCACAGAGAACTACTCTTCATGTGCAAAATCATTTAAAAGGGTTGAAGTTACTTCATATTCTAAGATTAAAGTTTAAAAAGAGTGAGTGCCTGAAGGGCAGCAGGCCAGCAGACATTTTTGCTTTGATCAAAAACCACGGCAAGGCTAAAACAGGAACAAGAGACATAACACGCATAGATGATGGCTTGTTGAAAGCTAAAACTATTCAAAGGATGAAAACAAGTGTGTAGTTTTCTTTTAATACATCCAAAGTATTGTGCCTAATTGACTGATAACCTTACAAAGATTGAAAAAGCTGTTTCTGTTTAGAAAATACATTTCATTACACACAGCAGCAAAAACTAGTAATAAAATAAAAGGTAAAAATGCACCAATCAAGTATCAAATTAGGATTTCAATTAGGGGAAGAAAAATCTCTAGTAGTAACAAACATTTCAAGTATTAAATAGGTAGTGTAAGGCTTGTTTAATTATTGACCTATTCACTGGAATAATATTTCTCTTTCAATTTTATTGTTTTATTTCATGTAAACTTCATATTCTAGCCTAAAGAAAAGAAAAGGCAAGCAAACACTTTTACTTATTCATTTTAAGAGTTCATGATTCCATAAATGTCAATGAATTCATCTGAGGCTCAGTTATGAAACGCATATCCCTAAAAGAAAAAACTGAATGGTCCACCTCTTCTCATAAATATCTTGGTGAAAAGCCTTCAGTCACTTGGAAATTAAGCTCCAAACAAGTTCATTTACTCCCAGACGTGTTCAATTGATTTTGCACCTCAACTTCAAAGGAGTGCCAGTCAGTCTCTGTGGGGCATGGATGGAAAGGCAGAGGCTTCGGCCGGCTGGTTTTGCAGACCTGATCAAATTCCCACCTACTGGCTACACTTACTATCCCTGCAAACACAATTAGTATTCATGGAAATGCTATTGATTTATTGTACCATTGGGTGGATACTTGAGGCATAGAAAATGAAATAATTAAATTGAGCCTTTTATATCTTTGTACCACAAGTACTGATGAAAAATGTGCAAACTGTCTAGCCTTAGGTGCTATTTACTCTGGTAAAACATCAAGCAACACATCAGTTCATTGCTGGATAGATCCATGCAATTAGCATTTTAAAATCCCATTTAAGTTGCTGTTTACACTACTCCTGAGAATTTTAACGAGTACCGAGTTCAGACACTTCTATTAGCCTTAGCACCCGAGAGTAACAACATTTTTATATGCACTGCTTAGACAAGGTTATTATTATTCGTTTTCAGACTCACAAATGACATTACATTTCCAATGCAAGCGTTTTGATGACTATGGAGACATTTGTAATGTTACAAATGGTAAAGTATTAATTATTCCTGCATGTGAAAGAAAGAAAACTTTAGACACTCACACAGAAGAAAGAACTGAAGCATGTGGACACTAGCTAAATAAATAAATAACAACTTGAATGTTGAATGTCTTAACCTGGGATAAATGTGCAAATTTATTTTAAACCCTGATTATGTCTTCACTGACAAAGTGGGGCTAAACTGCATCATTTTAGAGATTACATTGACAAAAGGCTTTTTAGGCAGGTTGCAGAAAACAAAACATAGACAGCTTAAGCCAATCCAAACCCCTAATTCTTTATAAACAGTCCTTCTTTTTATGTGTTTTATTTCACACTAAAATCCTCTTTTTGTGTAACTGTCATGACTAGACCATGTAATGAATAAAACTGCTCCTCTGTGCTTAGTGATTGAAGTTTGCATTTGTGTACAGATGTCTAAAGATTCCAGCTGTTATTGTTCAGAAAGCGTCACATTTTTTTGTGTCGAGTACACCTTGAAATTTATCCGTCAGCTATTTAAAGTCTAAAATCGCTACAAAAAAGAACTTAGAAATGAATTATTAATACAACAGGTGAAGGTCACACCATTTTTATTGGACCACATCTGGTATTATGGCTCAATGCGAGAGAGGTGTTCTATACAAAAATAAATGAACAAGATAGGGAAGTTGATGAGAGCAGATTTACTAGTTGCAGTAATATATTTAAATAAAATTGCGTATCCTGAACATAAAAAACTCCCTTAACTTTCAAGTGTCAACTTTGCCTCTATTCTTTTCAATTCCAACCAAGAGTTACAAGATTCACTTGTAACATAAGTATAATAACAATAATGGTCTATAATAAATTCTTCATGGCCCATATACATGTCATGCTGTGACAGATTAAAAGCATTTCAGCATACAGGCCACTTTCCTTTTTTCAAATAAGGTGAAAGGAAAGTAGGGCATTTCAGGTTCTAGTTACATGACAGATTACATCATTTCTAAGTAGTCTTTAAGTGTATGTAGGCGATGTATTCAAAGCCACTGCATTATTTAATACTTGTTAATTTGTAAAACACATACACTATCACTCAAAAGTCACTTAGGTCACATAGAAATTGTCTTGTTTTTGGTACAAAGGTCCATTTGCTTATCAATACTAAACCACAAAATTGTCAGTTGTTGGGAATTCTTATTAAAAGAGGAACAAATTCCAGTAATTTGAGTAACTGGAGCATTAATTTTTGCTAGTTTAACAAAAGGTTTGTTTTCTCATGTGATCCCCTGGGAAAATTAAATGCCCATCCCTGGTTTAAGAGGAATAGTGCTTGATTTCTGAGTGTGAGACAGAGATGCTTCACTGGTAGTTTGATTAAATGGCACCCAAAAAATACCTGTCAACAGAGAAGAGATGTTGGCCTTCTAGGCAGAATTTAAAAAAAATATAGACTGGAAAAGAAAAAGAGAAAAGATTAAGATGGCAAAAAAGTCCACTCTTTTTCTGCCTGTAATTGAGTCAGTCATTGGATTGTAACCCTATTGAGCTGTTAAGGGAACAGTTTGACCAAATGTTACATTGGAAGTGTCTATCAAACCAGTCCCACTTGTGGGAGGTAAGCACGGGGTGACATTTCTCCAGATTACCTCAACAAATTGATTTTGATTGCTGCAAATGGATGATCCCTTAACAAAACTTTGAAGGACAACATTATTCTTTCAAGTAATGTCTAACCTTTTCAGCGCCTACACTATAGTCCCTTTTCACTTTAAAACTGATTTTACGAATCAAGGCATTTGGAGTCTATTTTTTGAGTAACTATTCAGCACTGGTGTGTAAATAATCAATCTCATAACAACTGGCAAGCTTACAAAAAAAAGAAAAAAAAAAGAATCATGGGCTCATTAACTCACAAACAACTATTTTATCACCAACCAACAACTGTGTGCTAACAAAGTGCCAAGATACAGAGTTTGCTAAGCTAGAGAAAGACTTGAGCAAAAAGAGATAATTAGGTGAAGAGGTTGAAAGTTTAAAACTATTGATTCAAAACCCAATTTCTGGGGAAAGTTTCTCTTATACAGACAGTTTTTAGTTCAAGGTCAAAACAGAAACACTGGAGGTGAGATGCATGGGAGGTGGAGGATCAGCCACATGATAAAACATGGTCTAATTATTGCAGTGCATAATATTCTCAAGGTCCTTTTTTTTGGTGTGTCCTACTCTTTGACATAGATTTAGAAAATGAAGTACAAATCCTTTTATGTAAGTTGACAAAACTCTGGCTTGAAAGTTGTATTTCATGGTAAAATGACACACTAGCAGCAGGCGAGTTTCTTTACTGCTTGTGCTTTCCCGCATTATTTTCTTGTTTGGGGACTGCATGAAACCAAAGTGTCCAATTAAATACATGACATATTTAGAGGATTGCGATGCTGCTTTATTTAATTGTATTTCCAGTTACTGCAAAAACCCACGGTCTCTAACTAGATGATACTTTGAGCTTGGTCTACTCTTATTAAATACCCTTTTTCATAATATCTGGGGAGAGTTTTGTAAGCGAATGCAGCACTTAAGCCTGTGTTTGTCCTCACCTATAACTTGCTCCAGGCTCGTCTTGCTGTTTGTAAACCTTTTGGGAGGCAGAGCAAAATTTTCTCTGCAGTTTGTATGAAAGACAAGCGCCAGATATCATGAAATTAGTAAGTTGATAATAATATGAATAATTCATATCCCAGAGTGGGATGCGTCTCCAGCTCTCATGCCACTCTGGATTAATCACAGAATTAGCTCACAAAAACACACAAAGAAAAACAAACAAATTACTGAGAGAGAATAGGACTGACACAGGGGAGAATTCGGAGCTGGTCTCAAAGTTTCTATGACTATCAGAAATATTCGCTTCCTTTCCCTTCAGCCACTTCACATACCATGATGGAGGTTATGGTCTAATAATTTGCTACTGGGAAAAGCATCAATCCCCTGTGGTGGTGACTGAAATCTCTTGGCACTGGAGGGAGTCCCCGGAAGGCGTTGAAAAGGGGTTGTCAAAAGGCAGTGGGGAATATGGTGAAATTACTAGTGGCCTATTTCAGGCAGGTCTTATATGGATATGGATGTTTGGGGCTGTCCAGCTCACACTTGGACTGCTCAGTGTGCACACTGAAGATTTCTTGTGTTGGTTTCACCTGTAAACGATTTGTTCAGAATCTGCATTTCTTCATGTACTTTTTTAGACCAATAGAGAGAAGTCTGCACTGTCCAGTGTCTTTAAATCATAGCTTGATTTTCTAATAAGCAATGAAAAAGTGAAGCTTTGGCTATTTTTGAAGTAGATGGGACACATACCGGAGTTTATATCTATTTTCTAATATTTCTCTGTTTCTCTAATATTTCTATTTATTTTAGGAGTCATACTTGTCACTGGGCTAAGCTTTCAAAACACTTTGGACTGCATTAGTTCTCTGAATATTTCAGATAAAAATAAATCTTTACAGATGATGTAATCTATCTGTAAGATGTTTTGTTGATAGCAGCAAACAAATTTGGAAAGTCTCTGAGAACCTGTGTCTTTCATGCCTTTGATCATTAGTGTATGTATAGGTTATTTTCATTTCATTAACTGTGGGAGGGCTAAAGTGTAAATTACCATAAGGACTGCCTGACCTGTTTCTTGACCACACACCATGACAGACAAAATGTTTCACAGCTAATATATTTTGGTGTTTAGCAACATATAAGGTAGACAAAGGAGACTTTGTTTAGGTAAGGGGGAGTCTCCTTGCTGACAGTTTGATTGTGTTTCCCATTATACAGCTTTTATGCATAATTAAGCATCTGTTAAAGGTTAAAATGCTCCTTTACAAGATATTAAATTCATCCTGTGGCAAACACGGTTTAACTGTGTTCATTTTGTGGCTTTAGCTACCCTTCATTAACGCTTAACTCTTAAAACTGTCACCTTGCCATCTTTATTTCCATGTACCACATTCCACCCTTCATTCATGTCTAAATTCTGTAGAACTTTGTATATGTTTTATGTATATTGTTTGTTTATGTGAGTGCTTATAAAACAACTTGATTGTGTTAAAGTTTGATTATTTAAATTGTTTTTGTTTTGCATGTACAGTGTGTTGAAAAAGCAATGGCCCCTTTTCTAATTTCTTAGTTTTTGCATTTGTTCAATCAGAAATCTGCTAAATAGAACCTTTCTGACAAAGTGAAGTAGGCTAAAATATCTAAAATGTCTTGCCCTCGGTGTGTTTATAAATCACTGTATTATTAAAGTCACTAGTATTATTTGGTCACTAGTATTATTAAAGTCTCTCTTTTGTCCTGTTTGACACACAAGTACTTTCTAGGTTTAGGAGGTGTTTCCTTTATCACATGGGCAAGGTAGGTTTTTTAGTCCCCCCCCCCCCCCCCCTTAATAATGCAAGATAACTCAAGATATCTAATATTAAAAACATGTTTGCTGATGTCAAACACTGAAAGTGTGAAAAATATGTAAGAAAACAAAAGAACAAAGAAATCCTGGCCCTGTATATACTGTATATATTTATCAACTCAATCTTTGAAAGCAAGTGAGTTGGGGTTGTGTACTAAGACAACAGTCTCAAATTGAAAAAAGTTTGAGAATATCAAGCTTAAAAAACTGAAATGAACAGAGCGAAGAAATATTTTTTTGAGTTTCAATATAGACAGCACCACTTGCAAAATGTGAAACTTCTCTTTACACTGTTGGTGTTAAATGAAATCCTCTGAGCGGATACAAATATTGAAAAGCAGATGGTCTGACGCTAATCTGGATTTCATATTAATGCCTTAAGTCACTAAGAAATGTATACAACAGAGAGTTTTCTTGACAACTTAAAGAAAATCTGTTGGTGTCAGTTAAAATACTGATGCAGATTTACCCCTCACTCCACCCCACCCCAACACACCCATTCCTGCTTATTTTTCTTGCTCTTCCGCCGTCTCTCCACCTCCATCATTCTTTTTTTCCCTCTAAATCAACTTCCACTGTCCTGAAAAACGAGTTACCCTGAGGAGGAGGATAATTATTAACAATTAATATTCATAATGATGTCTCCGTCCCTGGACAGCCTTCGCCTAGTCTCAGTCAAATGGATTTAGAATTCAATTTTTATTTTACATAATCCAATCAAAAATGTGAATGCACCCCTCAAACACATCATTCCCTTGGTGCTTGCAAATCCAAATCTGGTATTCTCAAAGTTTGACATCTGCTAGGTTTAATATTCGCCACTATATACTGAAGAAGAAAAATGAGAATGTTCATTGTTAACTATGCATTATCATACTTCGGCGAACACAACATCAAGAGTATATGCAATAAGTTACCAAGAACAAAAGGTTCTGTTCAGAAATTTCAGGCCAAGAGGTCAAAGGTCAAAGTGTTGTTAAGCTGGCACTCTCAAAAACTACCTGCATTTACCTTACAGCACAAAGGTGTTGTGCAGCTTGAACTGTTATGTTGTGTTGAAATCTGCATGCAAATTAACATTCAATTCAAATGCTAGCCTAATTTAACCATCAGTGACAGGTTCTGCATGTTAATCACAAGCTAAAAAACACAATCACTGACAAAAGTTTTGAACCTTTAGCTTTTGAAAATGAAAAATACAGCTGAATCCATTTAAAAACATCCAGTATCATCACACGCATAGGTGTAGTACATTATAGCTGTAGTTATAAACCACATTTAAAACTGAAGTACCGAGTCTGATGTCAGACCTGGTAAGCAATGGCAGAATATGTGTTTTTGTGCTTTCCAACCAAATAAAATCCCCAGAGATTTCACAGCCTAAAGCACACGTGTAAACGAAAGCAATCAATATAGTTTACTCGCAGTTCACTAAATATCATTTTTTTGTTTGCTTTAAACACTCAGGTATTTCATCCAATTATCACCTTGTTTCTTCATTAGAAGTTGTATTATTTGTTTTGTTTTGAAGTAATTCACTGAGGCTTTCTAATACACCATGAGTGCTGTGCATGCTCTTTCCCTGCAATCACTGAGACTTCAGTTTTGTTTTCGACAGCTTTTAAATCACTGTTGCTTTGCACCTGCTTTTTAACAGGCATGAGAAATTGGGAAAGCACTTTATCAAATGTGCACGCAGCACACTACACAGGAGGGCCAAGTGATATCCCAGGATGAAGTGTTTAGAAAATGCTGCAGACTCATTTCAGAATATCATTTCAACATATTTTAAATATCTTCTTTATTTCCATTGCATAAGAAGAGTGCAAAAAAATAAAGGAGGCGCTCTAGCAACTACACAGTGCCAGACCCCACAGCCTCGTTGATGGCTGCTTCTGGCCCACATATTTGAAATGCATAAAATGTGCTTTTGATGAGCCAAAAACATCACAGCATTGAATTAATACTTACATCGTTTACAGCTTAAGATACTGTATTCAAAACTCAGGATTACTCAGATTTTCTGCAATTCTATCAAAACTTTTCCAGGAAGTCCATAAAAAAAATAAAATCACACATTAAAAACATATTTTAGGTGAAATTTGTACATTGAATTAGAGAATTATACTTATTATTGTTAAAAAGATTTGAGGCTCATTTATGTTCACTACTTATGGACTATGTAATTCTGTAGTAGTTTATTTTTAATGTAGATAAACTTTTTTTTTTTTTTTTTTAGCAAAAGAGCAATCCCATTACCCTTCAATTAAAATGAAAAATCGATTTGTGTGAGATGCATCATTGACTTTCATAGAGATCTTTTTCTTTAAATCCCTCTTCAGCATGCACTTGTTCTTGCTGCTTTGAGAACCAAATTATTCTATAATCAAACTCTTATTGTTGCTTTTTTATTTGCATCTGTGTGTTTTTCTGCCATCTTTCCCTCGCTGCCCTCTTTGGGGTTGATTAGACAAGAGAGGGCAAAGTTTGAATATGCAGCAAGCCTCTGCTGTGTTTTGCATCAAACTTATATCAAGACATAATTGTGATAAATGATGCATGTAATCAGCCATTAAATAATGCTAGAATATGCAACCTCCAAAGTTAAACTGTGACCAGCATGTCTGTGTCCTTCGTCCCAAGTGGATAGGTACCATCTGGCTGCAGCCATTACCACTGACCCGAGTGCCAGACTCCTTAGTGTGCAAGGAAGCTCAACATCGACCGGTCAAGCCCCTGCACACCTGACCACATGGAAGCAACCTTGCCAGAAGTGTTAGGGGACAAATTACAGATTCAGGATGGCCATATCCTAAAGGTTCCATTCAAGTCTCTGTACAGCTTCATCCATACAAACAGTATTTTTTTCCTAAGCTGTGTGTTTTTCATTGTCTTTTTGAGCATCAAAACCAGCGACCTGTCCAGTCTGTACCTCACCTGCCCTGTGACAGCTGGGCTAGGCTGCGTTTTTGAAACTGAAATCACAGTTTAACTTGGCTTCACAAACTATGAGGTTAAACTCTTGGCCTTGTTAAAGTCAGGGGTGATCATCTTTTTTGTCAAAACATACCAACTTCTTTTATCTTTTACTAAACTTGAAAAATAGTTGGAATAAAACAAAACAAGCTTTGAATTTATAATGGGCTAATCTGACGTGTAAACACGGGGGCGAGATATGAGCGCCTACAGTATGATAGAATGTCACTTGGTAAATGCTTGCTCTAGTGATTACATATTTTTCTGCTGGTCACACTGCATTGAAAGGGATTTATCCTGTGAAGTCTTTCTGATCAACATCTGTTAATCTTGAGCTGTTTGCTGCATGTGTATGTACCACGTCTTTTTTAATGTATCTGCTCTGTGGCCAACAAAGCTTTATATTAGAAGTTTAGCCAGGGAGGTCATCATTCCAGCACTATTCATGCAGACCTCTTATCATTTCATTAAATCATTTAAAAGATGCGTTTCTATTTTTTAATTCCTAATAAGTGCTGACCTCTCAGTAAAATACTTCAGTGTTAATCATTTCTTCAGAGCACAAGAACATGCTTCTCCATTCTCCTTGGCCTTCATGGACTTTAGCAATTTGCTTGTAATACAACATACTCCATGTAAAACAACACACTGCAGACGAATTGTAGGTGGAGGGAACTTTATGTAGATAATTCATTCACTTTATGAATTATCCACATAGAGTGGATGTTGAAAGGGTACAACATTGAACTAAAACACAGAGATAAGAAGGTAATAAAAATTATTATACTCCATATTACTGGATATCTATCCATCCATGTTTAACCACTTCTCCATTTCAGTCACCTGCATATTACCATCTTCATTTATTTATTCAAAACTTAAGGAAGAGCTTTAATTTTCTAAAACACATGAAAGAAATACAAACACGACTTAAATCAAACAGCAAATAAAAAGAACACATTCAACACAAACATAATTCTGCTAAAAAGAAAATGAGCCATAACTTCAGTGGGGCAGTGAAGTAATCAGACTAATAATACAAAGAAAAACTATTTGAAAATTGTCAATATAATTTCATCTATGACATTAATAAGGTCAACACATTTCTTTTTAAAGGATATCTCAAGTATAAGAGGAAAAATAAAAAAAAGCAGATATTTGTAACTAGAAATTTTTAGCTGTTAGCTTTTATGACAGCATGTTAAACATATTGTTATTTAAATTGCCCAGATAGTTTTAGCAATTCACTCTCTATTATGGTAGTGAAAGTATGACATATATCTTAGATAAAAAAAAAAAAATCTGTATATTTTGGGGTTTTAATGTTTTATCACAATAAAGTTTCAAAAATAAATATTTGCCATTGGCAGCAAGTAAAAATTTATCAGTCGAACAAACTTCACTTGCCCCAATATATTTATATATTTTTGTCTGTCTGTATAATGAGGATTTTTGACACAGAAGAATGCTACAGCAAAAGGTTATTTTCCTCACAGAAAATTAAGTTTCTTAATTCAGCTACTCCATTTAGGTGTCATATTTTAGAAAGATGGAAGGAAATTGGAAATGTTTCAGTATTAGAATTACTAACAGTATATGAACCACTTCTGAATTCATAACTGCTACTTAAAATGCTTTTCTTCAAACACTAAGGGATAGTGAATATGCTACCTATGTAAAAGATCCTAAGGTTAAAACTGGCATAGTAAAGCTTTTACTGCTAGTCAGAAAGAACATCTGTGGTTTTAAGATAACAATTTGTGCCTTTCAAGGGAGAATTGTAATGTTAACCTCGAAGAATATTGTAATTGAACAAGAAAACTGAAGTTGCAGTCAAAACATGTAACAATCAAAAGCTGGGATAATTCAAAAATGCATTGGATCAAGTTCACTTAATATCTAAAGTTTGATGGGCCTTTTCTATTTTAGAGTTTAGCTACTCTAAGTTGCTGTTATTACTTAATAATTTCATTGAATCAGTATTACATGTATATAAGATGAGAGCTACCATGCTACTGTATGTCAGATGATTGAAAAAATCTGCTGCTTCTTAATGTGAACAAGTATCCACACTGAAAAACAGGCTGGACTGGGGGACAAGCACAGAGGCTGTATACAAAAATGGAATGAATGGGCTCTATTTCCTGCAGCTGAGATTTTCTCAGCTTTGTGCATCTAAAGGCCACCCAAGAGATATAATCTCTCCAGCGTGTCCTGGGCCTGCCCTGGGGCCTCCTTGGGGTGGGAAATGCCCAGAACACCTCGCTTAGGTGACAGCCATGATGCATCCCTACCAGATGCCTGAACCACCTCAACTGGCTCCTTTCGATGTGGAGGAGCAGCGGCTCTACTCTGAGCCTCTCCCTTAACGTCTAAGGGAGAGGCCAGCCACCCTTCAGAGAAAGCTCATTCCCACTGCTTGTATCCATGATCTTGTTCTTTCGGTCACTACCCACAACTCATAGGTGAGGGTAAGGAAGTAGATCGACTAGTAAATCAAGAGCTTTGCTTTTACACTCAGCTCTCTCTTCACCACGATGGACAGGTATAATGTCCACATCACTGCAGCCACATCACCAATCCATCTGTTGATGTCCCACTCCCTTCTCCTGCCATTTGTGAACAAGACCCCGAGATACTTGAGAAACTCCTCCACTTTGGGATCCCTGCCAGGGTTGCCGGGGCCCCGCCCTGCAGCCAAGCCTGGGGAGGGTGCTCGAGGGTGAGCGTCTGGTGGCCCGGCAAAGCCCACCACCCGTAGGTGGCGCTGTAAGGGTCGGGTGCAATATGTGCTGGGTGGCTTGTCGGCTACCAAGATTCATTAATGTTAACATTTTAAAATTCTGTAAAGCCTTGTTGAGTTTCAAAATGTTTAATCATTATCATTATTATTGCTGTTGTTGTTATTATTATCATCAATACTAGTAGTTGTAGTAGTAGCCTTCCAGCTGCTGTAACAGAAGTTATATTTCCTAAATAGGGGATTTTCTTTGAATCTTATGTTATATTCTATGCATGCAGAATAAAATGAAACCTGGGTATAATGCTGGTATCATTAGCTCAGCTAAATTAACTAGCAACAATTAATAAAGTTTAATAAAGAATAGTAACATTAGCTTACAACAGCACTAAGACTGCCAAATAACTGGGAGGAAGCAGCCCATCAGTGGTAGAAACGTTATCTGAGTAGAGAAAACGCTGTACAGAGCAGTTACAGACATGCTAAATATACCCATATGTAGATTCTCCTAATTTACTTGTTTAAAAGGAATTAGTAAAATAGAGCAGAATACAGTCATTTAGCTGACTGATCAAGTTCACTGCTGACAGCAAAAGTGGAATTCACCCTCAGTAGTCTTTGAGGAAGCCACTGATAAGTGTCTTTGGTATGTTTAGCCAGAGGGATTGCTTGGCTTCTGTAATGAAATCAGTCACAGAGCTCAACAGTCAACCAGCAAACTGAACTTCTTTTGTTCAGTTTTGTTCTTGTATTTTTAATATATGTTAATTTTAAAGAGTTTACTTTTTGGATTGTGGATTTTTAGAGTGTAGTTTTCACTAAAATAAGAAATATTATGTAAAAAGATCTAGTCATTAAACATTCCACAACGTCCTCCGGGGGGGTAGCATTTACTCTATCCTGCAACAGTATCTGCAATGGCAAATGTGCCATTTCTTGGAGAGGTTAATTTATCCCTTTTCACCTTTTTTGTATTATTATAGGTCAAACTTGACAAAATAACTATTCAAGGTTCAATTTGAGTGAATCATTAGCTTTAGTTTTTAAAAAATATGCCCTTGGTGGTCTAAAAACATTTGTAAACTGATGAATAAGCTAAACCTAGGAAAAATCGGGAAAAAGCCAGATGATGGGTATGTATTTAAAAGACACAAAAGGTGTATGTACTTAAAAAATCAGATGTGGAATTGACATCAGTGGTGTTTCTAGTGCTCAGTGTTTCGAAGTGTTATTTCATCTTTTTCACATTTTTAATACATAAAAAAAGATCAAAAAAAGACCCAAATGCACAATATTTCTCTGGCCTGTTTGATAAGCTAAAATATTTTGAGTTTGATATGGTGGGCTCATTAAAGCTAAGACAACTCAAATGAGAAATAAGCTACAATTGCAGTTGAGTAGAAATTCTTTAAGATTATTTGATGTCAGTGTAAGCTGACCTTAATTGAATCCACTTCTTGATCAACGAATTGTGCAGTTATTTCAGTCAATCTTTACAGGGGCTCTCAAGAGGCGGAAAAAGACTTGAAGTCACTGTTTAATATTTATGGATTGTTATTATTAGACATCAAACATCAATTTTCAAAGAAATAAATTCAATATATTACAAAACTGTGATTGAAGTTATCCCAATAAAGCAAGAGATGAATTGTCAGCGCTGAAAATAGTAAATAAACAAACAGCAGTTTGTAATAGTAGGTCTGGCAAATACAAATACCTAATCGTAAGAGGGCACTTTTAATGGAGTCTTTAAAGTGTATGATTTTCTTTAAAATAGAGTCTTTAGTGACAAGTTATAAAGTAGTTCATCTTCAGGATGTCGAGCTACATGCTCTAGATTTTGTTTTGCAAATATCATAGAATATGTATAAGAGATTTTCATAGGTATGTTGAAAATGTCTTTGTTTGTTGCAACTCCAAAGAGAAACGCTGTAACCTGTGTGTGGTGGGGCATGGTCTGCGGGGTCATGCAGACGCACCTGCACGGCATCCACAATCACACCCGCCGTGTTAAAACACGGGGAAGCAGGGATTGGGGAGTGTTGTAAGTTGTGTGGAATGTGGTGTGTTGTGCAATAAAGATGGCTCTGAATAACAACCTCTGGACCCGCCGTGTCTCAATTACACCACACTGTGTTTTTTTAAATAGATTGGTCATTTAAAATCATAAACGGTATAGGAGGGTCTACCTCATGTCTCTGAGGAACATCTGACAGGAATGTTTCCTTTAATAAACTGGAAGATAAAATGGGTGGAGACCCTTTCTACCAAAAAGTTTTCCCCATCCCCAGAAGATGTTCAAATAATTGATATTGTTTTAAGACACATGAGTAGAGGAGATCTGGAAGCTCAGATAAGCGGCCTATTGAAATGCTCCAATCCAGAACTTGGCAGAAGTGGGAAGTGGTCGAGAAATATATACTATATTTTTAATGTATTGACTGTATTCAGGACTGTTGCATATTGTCATTTGTGTCAACATGAATCGTATTCATGTATACTTCTCAGTTGGAGTTTATTATATCTGGGACACTGCAATGTCAAATTCTTTGGCACCAGGATAGCAGAGAGTGCAAGGCCTTTTAACTCAAGCATTTTTTATTATGGAGTCTGCAATAATATTTGTGCTCGCAAGTTTATTGTGAGGTTGTAAAAAAGTGGCATTGGCAGCAGCCTGCCGGCCAACAGCAGTATCCTGCTGAGTCATTGATAGCTACCCTCCCCAAGTCTAGATGCTCGCCTGAGGCTGGACCAGAAATGTAGACAGTGTGTTCCGTACCAGCCAATGGTTTATGGCACCTATACAGCTTTTCTCTTCACTTGGATTGCACAAAAGCACTACAGCATCAGGTGCAGAGCCGACAGTGGGGAGCAGATTGTCAGCCCCAGGAATCAATGTGCAGCGGGAATAAGTGTCTTGGGTGGTTGGGATCAAAAGGCCAGTGAAGGGAACTCATGAAGATCCAGGATGTTGAGTATCACGACCACCTGCCACTGCATTTTATTTTCCCATGACAGACAGCAAGCTTGATATGGTTATAAGATTTTATTTTTCTTCAAATCCCTGGATGATCCTGGGATGCGCACCATAACCCAGCAGGCTCCAGAGCTCTGAGTTCTGGTGGCAGGACCAGGTAATCTTGATATTGCTATCCATACCATTGTGGTGAGAGGAACCCATGGCAAACTGCTGTTTCAATAGCTGAGGACTCTCCAAGTTCACTCTCTAGACTGAATCTGAAATAAAAGTCAACATAGGACTGAAAAGCAGAGTTTTAGCTTTAATCCATCCATTTATCCTTTTTTGCTCAATCCAGGGTACCAGGGGGCCTATCCCAGCCAACATTAATACTCACACCTATTGGCAATTTAATATCACATATCACCCAACCCCATTAATTGTATGTCACTCCAATGAGTGTGGGAGGGAGCCAGAGTACCCAGAGAGAACCGACACAGAATAGCTCCACAAAGAAAGGTCCCAGTCAGATGGTAAATTGGAGCTGCTTGCTATGAGGCAATCGCTCTAACCACCATGCCACTGTGCTGCCCCAGCTCTAACCCAGAGAGTTTTAATATATTATTATATGGACATGCTAACATCATTTTAAATATGAGGATTGTTTTTAATATTTGGATGAACATTTTTCCACTCAATGACTGCATTAAGTTTAGAACCAGCCCATGGACAGAACCAAATGCTGTATTTCCTCCTTTGATGCTCTGCTAGACCTTTACTGCAGCCACCTTCAGTTGCTGCTGGTTTGTGAGTTTTTCTTCTTTCCATTTTGTCTTCGGTAATTGAAAAGCATGCTCTATTGGGCTGAGATCAGGTGAGTGACTTGCCCATTGAAGAATATCCCTTTTCTCTACTTTGAGAAACTCTTAGATTGGTTTTGCAGTAATGCTTTGGGTCATTATCCATTTGCACTGTGAGGGACTGTCTGATCAGTTTCTGCAATTTTGCCTGTGTACTTCAAAATTCATCCTGCTGCTTCTATCAGCAGTCACATCAGCAGTAAACACTAGTGACCCAGTTCCACTGGCAGCCATTCATGACCAGATAATGCCTCCAACCCCTTTGACAGATGACATGGTATGCTTCGGATCATGAGCAGTTTCTTTCCTTCTCCATAGTTTTGTCTTCATGCCTCATCATTCCAGTGAAATAAATTTTGGTTTTAATCTATTGATTTTCTTCACCAGAACTGTGCACATGCAGGTTTGTTAGGTGTCTTACATAAACACCAAAACAAAAATCTAAACCGAACCTTCTTGTTTCTGAGTGTAAATGGGGGTTTGGCTCTTGTTATGAATGGCCTGCATTTCTATTCATTGTGACTCTTGACTGAATTTAACTATGGGTATCTAGCTCCTAAAGAGTGTCCTTGATTTAAATAGATATTATCAAGGTATTTTTCTCAACCAAGGAAAGATTTTGCATCATCCACTAAAATTATCTTCATAAGTCTTCGGGTCTTTTGGCATTTCTAAGCTGACTAATGCTTTCCTTGTTTAAAGAATGTTCAATCCTAAATGTTTTTTGCTGTCTCTAGGTTTGTTTTGGTTTTTCAGCCTGGTGATGGCCCCCTTCAAATGCACTGATATAGCTTTGCATTTCATATTTCAATGAAAAGCTACTAGCTACAAGTTAAATACTTTTAATCAACTTGGGATCATTCATCTGTTGATCTATCATGGATTAAGGAGAGAAAAGGCCTCACTGGGCCATGACATTGCTTGTTAGTAAATTGTCAAAAAAAAAAAAAAGGTCTGCTCTTAAATCACTTTAAGTAGTGTGGTTAATGAACACACCTTGGACACACCTTTTTATTTAATGGTTTTTCTTTATCTTTACTACTGTCTCCATTGTAGATACATAATGAAGACATCAGATACATGAAGCAATGGAATTATGTAGAAAGGAAACCCCTTGGCCTTCTCTGAATGAACTTTGTTACGACCCGGCTCAAAGCCGCAACATTTAAAAAAATAATAATAATAAAAAATAAATAAATAAATAAAAAAGATTAATACCAGAGTGTTAGTGAGAAGAGGTTTTATCTAAAAATATAGCAGGAATAGCAGGTTGGCTAAAATGGCCTTGATGGTCTTGGTCTTGATGCCACCAAGACAAAGACAAGTGAGCTCCCAGGAAGCTTGCCTCAGGTATGCCTTTATCCACACCTGACTAGTTGTGGCCAATTAGCACCAGCTGAACACATTGAGATGATTAGGGGCTGCAGAGGGATGTAACACCTCCTCCCTCAAAAGGGTTCCTCTAGGACCCCTAACAGAATTAAAAGCCCTTCTGAAGCCTTGATCCCTCAAAAATAAGCTTTTAAACAGGGATGCCCCTGCATGGGGATTTGAAGTTGCCACACTGAACACACAAAAAGTAACATGTGACCAACACAAAGGGGTACAACAGTCAAACCCAAAATGATTAATCAACCTGCTACAACACAAAATGAGAGCAGCCACGAATAATCACACAAGTGATCTGTGGTCTCCACCACACAAATGGTCACATATAAGTGGCCTCATACCACAACAAGTTATTTTAATCCACAAGGTTCAGTAAAGCAAGCATACTAGTGACCAACCACAAAATGGAGAGCTATGGCTACACAATGATAACATCAAGGGTGGCTCACAGTGTTATTGCCATCACCTCGCCAACAACACTCACAAGTGACCTAACAAAAGTAGCCATATTCCCCACAACACTAAAGGTCACAGCACAAAACACTCACCACACGAGGATCTCATTAGCATCCATCAACACTGACATATTAGATGCACACATGGTGTACACACTATGCCAACTTAAAAACGACCTACCCGCCTCAGCTACAGACCATAATTAATGAATGGTCTCAAACCTCCTACCAAGTTTGGTGCCACTGATTTACTATGTGCAACTCCCAGCCTAAAACGCTAAAAACAATAAAACCCTAACTTTACCTACCTAGTCTTCAGTGGTGTACCAGGCTCGAGGCAACTTTAAACGTGAACTCGAGAGCAGGCAGCAGACAAGAGATATAGTCTCCTATCAAATTCTGAAGCATACCCCCACCCAGGATAACCACCAAACACAATAAACTAAAACAACAAAGCAAAACAACAAACAAGTGCTTCGATGGAAGGGCAGCACAGCACCCAGCTGAAACACACTTACTAAAGGGACGTTGCTCAATCACAGTGAACACCATCACTCACCCACTTTAAAGTAAAACAAAGTGATATTCAGTTTCCACTAAAATGTCCAAAGATCCCGGATGAGCCCCCACTTATGTTACGACCTGGCTCAAAGCCGCAACATAAAAAAAATAAAGATGAATCCCAGAGTGTTCGTGAGGTTTTATCTTAAAATGGAATAGCAGGTTGGCTAAAATGGCTGGTGCCACCAAGGCAAAGACAAGTGAGCTCCCAGGGAGCTCTTCTCAGGTATGCTTTTATCCACAGTCCCTAAAACTATCAAGCGTTACCTTGAAACATGAGGACCGCTCCAGGAAAGGAAGACCAAGAGTCACCTCTGCTGCTGAGGATAAACTCATCTGAGTCTCCAACCCCAGAAAACACAAGTTAACAGCACCTCATTTATCTGAGCTCTAGGCCAGATAAATGCCACACAGAGTTCCAGTAGCAGACACATCTCTACATCAACTGTTCAGAGGAGACTGTGCGAATCAGGCTTTTATGGTCAAACAGCTGCTAAGAAACCATTACTAAGGAAAAGCAACAAGAGGGGAGATTTGTTTGAACAAAGAAACACAAGGAATGGACATTAGACCATTGGAAATCTGTGCTTTAGTCTGATGAGTCTAAGATTTGAGAGCTTTGGTTCCACCCGCTGTAACTTTGTGTGACACAGAAAAGGTGAACGGACGGGAGGAAGAGGTGGGATGGTGTGGGGGTGCTTTGCTAGTAACACTGTTGGGACTTATTCAAAACTGAAGGCGCACTGATCACGCCCATTATCAGCAACTCTGCTCTAGATCCGTGCGTGGTAAATCACTGAGTTGGAATTTAGTGGCCTGGACTAGTAAGTCCCAAGAATTAGTTACACATTAATTACACATTATTATTATTATTTTAAGATTATCATATTAAACAAGTTACCTGATTTTAACTCATTTGTTTTGTTTTTGTTTTTTCAAATGACGGACAGAGAGCCTAAAAGGTTAGTCATAGTAAACCTTTAGTATCATGATATAATCTGATACTTGATACTTGATTTGGCATTGTCATGAGTCAGATATGCGCAGGAAATGTATCTAATCCAGGTTTGTCAGCTTGCAACATTTCTTCACTTTTCTCAGACTGAGAAAACTACATCAAGACACCCTTAGCAACCAATCAGTTAAACCTAGATACTTCGTGACTGTGACATGAGTCTGATAAACCCATGGTCTTCACTAACATAGTCATTATGTTAATTTTATTCTGAGGGATTTGGTGTAAAAGATTGATTTTGACAGGAAGAAGATCTCCATTTCAGCAATTTGTTACTGAGCATCTGAGTGTTCAGACAATTTGCAAGTCCTCGAAAATGCAACACAGAGGAAAAAAAGACAAAGCTGCACAATGTAGTGCAGGAAAATTAAACCTACAATGCGACGCAATCTAAGCACTGTTTTTATATATCTTTTGACAAAAAAGATGAATCAATTTTCTTGGTTTTAACTTACATAACCGCTCTGTTATAGGAAAGTCTGCAATTGTCTTTTTTTCCCCTCATTTAAAGGTTTTTCATGTGTGCTTTTTGTCTGTTCGAAGCCTATTCTTGCTCTCATAAACTGAAAGGAAACACATTTAAAACATGCAGAGTTCACCATATGTTTAAACATTGCAAAGTATATATTAATCTATATATATACTTTGTGTATCTATGTTTTATTATCAAAGCTATAAGATTACTGATAAATGTTAGACATCATTTTAATTTCCCCGGAACAATATTAGTGCCTGTTTGCAGGACTATGGTATTACATGTATGGTCTTCTTTTTCTTATAGCCAGTGATCCACTCCATTAACTGCCACCTTATCATGGTCCATCACTGTGGCTGAGGCTACCAAGGTAGCTTAACAATTCTCTGGTGGCCCCTAGGATTTCTGGGAGTCACATACTACTGTCCTGTTAACACGCCTCTGCAAATTTATTTAGAAGTTGAGTTGATAAACTGGGGGACGAGACAGTATATTTTAACTTCAAGGGGACCACAAACTGCATCCCTGAGAAGGTCCGTGCCACAGTACTGGAAAAAGAATTGAGCTCATTAGTTAAATCTTGTTTTCAGGAGAAACAGTGCAGTTTTAATCTTGGCTGCAGAACACTGGAAATGCGCTTTATCTTCTCTACGATATCCAAGGGTGAATTTGTCCAAACAGTCTACCTAAGAATTGTGCTTGATGGTTTGTTGTAGCTATGTATGTAATCCTTACCTTTGCTAACAATGAAGAATTTCTTGTTCTTTACCTCCCACATGGTGACATTATTATTATTTACACATGTAATTGTGCGTACTTTGAAACCTTTCATCTTGGCAGCAGTGTAAGGTGAGCAATTCTCTACAATGTGCTCATAGAATATGTTACAGATAATTACACAGACACATAGAGCTCAAGGAGAGACTTAGCCAGTTTCAGGGATTTAAAAAAAAGCTGCCGGGGCAAAATATGGATCACAAGCCCCCAAAATTCGCAGTTTGCCTTTACATCTTTGTTTTTCTTCCATGGATAGATGATCCAAGTTGTCTTTGCTTGAGACAGGTGAACAAAACAACACTTTTGTCCTGCAGTACTACCGACTTACCACTATTACAGAACTTTTTCATTGGGGTGGCCATATGAAGGCCACTAAAAACACAAGTGTGGCTCAGCAAAAACTGAATTTACAGTTTTATTGTGCTGTTGTCAAATATAGGTTACTTGTAAAATATGGCAAAAAAGAGAGAAAGAAAAGAATTGCATGCCTGGTTAGTTTCCTCAGAACCAGAATCAGAATCAGAATACTTTATTAATCCCTTTGGAAATTATGCTATTAAAGTTGATATCACTGAAAATAGGCACATATGAAAACCAAATAAGATTTTTAAATCCAGTATATTCTTTTTGAATTGATTGAATGATTTACTGGAAGCCCCAGCCATCACTGTAATGATTCTCAGCAGAGTTGAGCAGAAGCAGCTTAAGATTCAGTCTCCCAGAATGCAGTTGTTCAAGAAAGACAAATAAGTATTAGATCATGTAAGAGTGTGAAGTGTTGCCTGTCTCTGTGTTGGCCATAAAATGCACCAGTGATCTGTCCAGGGATTGGCAACAGCTTTTCTGCAGCCTAATATGGATAAAATACCTGTAAATAATAACACCACACAAAGACCTCCATGTGTTTCAAAACCAACTATTTACTGGTACAGAACAAAATAATCTTTCGGCATCACATTTATTCAGAACAGTTGTTTCTGTCTGTCACATTTATTAGATATAGGACAGACATATAGGACAGTCTTGCAAGGGGGACACACTGAGGGGTGTAACAAATTTGTGGGGGTGGCCAATGCCCCCTGTGCTCATCTCACGTGACTGGAAATGGATACTGGAAAGACCACAATTCCAAACTTCCTAGAATGTCTTGGTTGTTCATTTTGATCCCATCCCACAACAGAAGTATTGACAAACAGGTTTTTGCTTGAACAAGTTAATTTGTTAATTTGGATATTCTTTTTAATGTAACTAAGATTAGACAAAAGTACTTTAGATTTAAGGTTTTCAGGTTTTATTAGTTTTACAAATAATTTAAGTAAGTAAATATTAGAATAAAGATAACAAATAAAGATTACAACAATAAGTAACATCTGCATAATTTAATTAATGTATAAGAAAATCATGGGTATTACCTGGGCTAAAAAAAAAAAAAGTTGCACTTCAGAATATCAGATGATTTTTAAAATGTTAAGGTGTCAAAATGAGTTCCTTAGTGGTTCTAATGTTAAAGAGTAGGAAGTATTGGGCCAGTTGTTCCAGGTCATATGATTCCTGTAGAACCATGGTGAAGATCTGGTTCACATTACTAAGAATAAGTGACTCATTCTGGGATAAATGGCTGTTTGACTACTCTAGTAAGAAAATAAATTATAATTAAATATCCTTATAAGGTGACAGATTTAGTTGGTGGTGAAGCAACAATACACAGACACTGGTTCTGCCTTTAAAGATTAGCTACTTCAGGAACATCAAATTACAGCCCTCTCTTGCTTTAGACTGCTGCAATGACTGGTACAAAGAGTACCAAAAATATGACTTAAGATATTTTGTGTAACGATCAAAATAAAATGTGTGAAAGGAGATTTTATTGGAAAAAGCATTAAAGGATCATTGGAATTTGTAGGACATATGACACTTGTGATTCTTATCCATCATGGTGATTCATAGGATTTAATTAGAATTACTGCCCCAGTATTAAGATCTGAATACATGTACTCAGTCAATGTTTGTGCAGTAACCTTAACTAAAGCTAAGTGTTGTCCTGCGCTAATATATTGCAACTAATTTCTGATGCAACATGGATCCTCAGTGCAGCTTGACATTACAGTCATTTGGACTTGGCATATGTGTTAAAGACTAATTAGTGAGGAAAACACTGTCAAGATGCCATATGGTGGCAAAGACAAAGCAGCTTGCAGAGGTCTGGTGCCATCCAGTACACTTAAGAAATTTAAATGCTAGAAAGGCAGCCTGTGTCTACAATCGAGGTACACCATATGGAAATGAGGTCAAATATTATCAAAAAAATTGACATTTTGTATTTCACATGCACAAAGAAGAAAAGTGTGTGAGTGTGTGTGTCTCTGTGTGTGGTGGTGGTGGTGGTGGTGGTGGTGGTGGGGGGGTTGTATGCTAGACCAGTGGGCTCGGTGTGAATTGTAAGGTTAAAACAAATTTAAAACTGATGTAACTATCTAAATTACGGTAAGAACTACTAGCAACTCACATGCTCAATAATCTTAACCGTCAAAGCATGCAGTCATTTCTTAGAGCTGCTCTATAGATGAGAGGGCACAGCATTGGGTCAAATGGATCACAGGAGATTATGCTAATATTGAAAGACGGAGCACAGAGTCTTGTCCTCATTCAGCTGAGACAAATCCTTGTGCAATGTGACATTATATAACAATTCTTACCTCGTTGACTATCTCTACAATTGTCTTGTAAGAACACTGACAGAAGTGTGAAGATAATGTGGTTGAGATCTAAAGAAAAGGAGAAATGTAAGCATAAAAGATGTTTACATCATTTTCTTCAAAGGGGATTGTTGACATGTAGATATGAGGAAATGTTCAAATGTTTGCTACTATTAGAGTTATTTACCCTGATACTAAAATAGATTAGATTTAGGATGTTTCACAAATTTCCCATGTAAGGGGACATCATTAGCATTGGGAAGATTTGCAGCTCAAATATTGCTTATTTTTCTGGTTTGTGCAAGATTTTTGCTGTCATCAAGCTTAAACGCTAATCAAAAGTTAAAGTTCATCTTCAGTCCCTTTCCACTCTTCGGTCCCTTTCCACTAAAGTGATTAATCTGTTAATAATAGGTGGGCAGACTCTAGCCTAGCTGAATGCAGGCTGCACTATTTTAAGTACAGGTTTAATTAAAAGTGTAATTTTAGTATAAGTCATTAATGTTCGAGAATCATTTTCATCAATTCAAACTTTTTTTTTCAAATAATTCTTCTTTTTAAAAGTTTGGTGTATGAGATCCCTTTCTTAATAAAAAGTCTAATAATCTAAAGCATAGTAAGTGAATCAGTCTATAGAGGTGTCGAAAATATGGAAATGATCAATTCATTAAATATGTTTTTTTTCTTTCAAACAACTTTACATACATTCTATCAGTACTCAATATAACAAGAAGCCTTTACAGTGAGGTGCAAAGACAATACAGCCTCTAAGGTTTTACATATCAGGACATAACAATATTATTGTCCTTAGTAGTGCTTACAACTTCCGTAAATACAACTGCAGATGAATGACTGAACATGATGTTTTGTCATGACATGTCCTCCTCCTGTGCCACTATGTACTTTGTAAAAATTAAGGCAAAATGAAGAAGCAGTGTGTGAAAACTATTGTAAGTAGACACTTACTGTTTCCATAGGTAAATGAAAGCCAAGTCTTGTCATCAGCAAGTGTGACTATCTCTAAAAGAGCATACGCTTTGCTACTTTGCTGGTGTGGATATGTGTTTTAACATAATATCATGGAGGAAAGACAGTTATCTAAGAGATGCGGCTCCCCTACCATCTGGGAAGGGTTATAAGGTCATTTAAAAATAATTTGAAGTCCATCATTCAGGAGCAGATATATGAGGTGCCGTAAAGTACATTATTACTGAAACGCTCTCACACACACTACTGAAATTTTATCTCTCACACACACTACTGAAACGCTCTCACACACACTACTGAAATTTTATCTCTCACACACACTACTGAAACGCTCTCACACACACTACTGAAATTTTATCTCTCACACACACTACTGAAACGCTCTCACACACACTACTGAAATTTTATCTCTCACACACACTACTGAAATTTTATCTCTCACACACACTACTGAAATGCTCTCACACACACTACTGAAATTTTATCTCTCACACACACTACTGAAACGCTCTCACACACACTACTGAAATTTTATCTCTCACACACACTACTGAAACGCTCTCACACACACTACTGAAATTTTATCTCTCACACACACTACTGAAACGCTCTCACACACACTACTGAAATTTTATCTCTCACACACACTACTGAAATTTTATCTCTCACACACACTACTGAAATGCTCTCACACACACTACTGAAATTTTATCTCTCACACACACTACTGAAACGCTCTCACACACACTACTGAAATTTTATCTCTCACACACACTACTGAAACGGTCTCACACACACTACTGAAATTTTATCTCTCACACACACTACTGAAATTTTATCTCTCACACACACTACTGAAATTTTATCTCTCACACACACTACTGAAACGCTCTCACACACACTACTGAAATTTTATCTCTCACACACACTACTGAAACGCTCTCACACACACTACTGAAATTTTATCTCTCACACACACTACTGAAACGCTCTCACACACACTACTGAAATTTTATCTCTCACACACACTACTGAAATTTTATCTCTCACACGCACTACTGAAACGCTCTCACACACACTACTGAAATTTTATCTCTTACACACACTACTGAAACGCTCTCACACACACTCCACTGAAAAACCAAGGTATTTCAGTTGAACAGGAAGGCATGAGAGTGGTCCTGTTGCTGAGGTTGGGGTCATCCTGTAATCTCTTATTGGAGGTAGTCCAATGCTTCTGTGACTGGGATGCAAGTGAAGAGAGATGTAACGCCGTACGAGACCATGGTCTCATCTGCCTCCATAATGACATCTCTCACCTTCTCAACAAAATCCAAAGTGTTCTGGATGTGGTGTTCAGAGCTGCCTACCAATGGGTTGAGGATTGAAGCCAGAAGGGTACATCTTTCGCCATCTTACAATGCTGTGATTGCAGCCATTCCCCAACTCTCTGTGAATGGTACTCATGGCCATTGATTAGTGGGCTTTGATCAGTGGGGTTTGGTCAGTGGCTGTTGATCAATGGTCATGAGAATTTTCATAATTAAGATTAAGGAACTGACCTCCCAGCCCATTGTTCCTTCACTGGGCTGGTTTCTGTCATTATGTACTGTTTATAAGATTGGGGAAACCTGCAGTCAGCTGATACTGAAGAAGTCACTTGGATGAGTGATGAAACGTTTCTCCCACAAAACGCTACGTCCAGATGAACAGAATAAGCTTTTGGAGATTTACTTACCTAGATGATTGAGCATGCATCAAGACCTCTTCGGAGAAAACAACATTGTTGCATGACTTAGCCCAGAAAGTTGATTCTTTTTATCTGGATGTAGTTTTTTCATTGGGAGAAAATGTCCGGATGAATAGAATCATATTTGTGGGATTTTCTTACCTGGATGATGAGCATGCATTAAGACAGCACAGTTTACATTATCAAAGTTGCTTCTGAACAAACCATGAAACTTGTGGAACAATGTCCTTTGACCAGACCAAAGTGGAGATATTGGGCTATAAGCACAGCTCCACATTTGAAATAAACCAAACACCTCACAGAAGCTGTTAAGCACAGTGGTGCAGGTGTGATGGTTTTTGGGGCTTGTTTTGCAGCCCCAGGAACTGGGCACCTTGTAGTCACTGAGTCAGCCCTGAAATCCTCTGTATACCAGTATTCTAGACTCAAGTGCAAGGTCGGTCTAACAGCTAAAGTCTGGATGAAACTGGTTCATAGTGCAGGGCAATAATCCCAAGCACAGCAACCAAAGAAAAGAATCAAGGTGCTGCAATACCACAGTGAAATTCCAGACATCAAGCCAATTTAAATGCTGTAAACAAAGTCCCATAACTCAATGAACTGAAGCCACACTGTAAAAGAGTGAGCCAAAATTCTTCAATGTGAGTGACAATGTGAGAGGCAGATAAAGTCACGCAGAAAATGATTACTTCAGCTTATTGCAGCTCAGTGGTTCTACGGGCTATTAAATAGTTTCACCATTTAGTTTCTGTGAAATAAATAAGGACATGGATGTATTTTAAGACCTGACAATGACCACACATGAGGTTTTCAGTCATAAAACAACATATGTGATATGCAGTGCTTAGTACTGGTACTTACTATAGTGCAATAACAGTACCAGACAGTTCTGCTAATGTCAAATTACAGCTTTGGCAAGGAGTTTTTAAAGATTTCAAGGATTTTCTTAAATGCACACAGCAAAAAAGAAAAAGAGAGAAAAATAATAGACCACTATCCCTCAAACCACATACCCACCCACAAATGTTTCTATGTACTGCTGGTCAGTGAGAAAGGAAAAATGAAAGTCAAGAGAAGAAAAGCGTCATGCTGTGGGCTGTGCAAATGACACGGACGTAGAGGGGACCCCCTGCCAGTGTGGACTACTGTGATGACAGGAGACATGAGAGAGGACCAGCAGGCCTTTCAAGTTTTGAAGGGAGAGTTGATGCAGCTACTTGCTGTGGGCAATTGTACCATCTTCGGATCTCAGCTGCACTGTTCTCTCTCTTTCACGTTCACAAGGCAGAGGGTGCATGCATATCTATGAGAAATGCTTACTTTGCCTTTGGAAAGCAGCTATTTCGTTTTATTTCTCCTATAAGTCCTAGCTCAAGCTTTCCTAACCTTGGGATCAAGATCCCATAGGGCCTTTTTGATAAAAGCGAGGGAGGCTGCTTTATAAACAAGTACTGAACTGTTTGTTTAAACTATTCATTTGCCCACTGAGTCCAGAGAACCTTTTGAAAAAAAAAAACATATTTTTCACTGCCAATCCATAGTCAGTATGTTGCATATTTTGATAAGATTGGTTTGGAATGTGTACAGCCCAAGACTGTAATACTCTGCAGCAGGTGATTAAAATGAATGAAAACGACATCATCAGTACCCATCTACTAAATATCTGTGATATCATTGAGGTGATTTTTACAAGAAAATAACTTCCTGAGCCACAGCATGTTCACCCTACAGATGTCTTGCAGGCAATACAGAACTGTGGTAGCATTCAAACTTTGGAGCAGTTTCTGTCCTCAGGCTTGGGAGGCTGAATTCCTCCATCAAATTCAACCACACTCTGCTGTATATATATATTTTTATTGCTATAATTTTGCATGTGTACCTATGATTTTGTCAGTCATTCTCAACACACTGAAGTCATTCACTGTCTTTGTGGCGTAAGGTACCAGGCTTAAACTTGGCACCGAAAAAACAAGTTTTCACATCAGCACAGTGCCACTGATCGGCAACAAACTGACAATCACTTGATCCGAAATTTAAAAAGAATGTACTTGAATTAGAAGTTTTATATATAGAAGAGGTCCACTAATCTAATGACTTTGAGCTGAAAAGTCTTTGGCTTTGATTTTACTTGTAATGCTTTCAGACCATGTTCATTAAATATAAGTACACATTTTTCTACTTGAACATTTGAAGGGTGGAAGCAAGGAAAAATTAGGTTTAGGAATATGTTTAACTAAGAATACAACTACATAAATATTTTTTTTGGTTTTGCTGTTGGTAATGTAGCCTCTGAATCACACTTTTTCTTTATCTGACTTGGAGAGTTGGACAAATGACAATTTTGCCATGTTTGTTAATGACACACTATGGCAGGGAGTGGTCTGATGCTCGGCCAGGCCCGGATCCGAGCTGCCAGACCCTCGTTCACCTCCTTCAGACTCTCGGTCTGAGAGTGCAGCTCTTCCTGCCAGCGGCGCAACACTGCTGCCTGCTCCTATTGTGTGAGCTCAGCCGCCACCTGGGCCAGCGCCTTCCCTGGCTGGCCCAGTCCTCGGTCTGCTGTGCCCCCTACTAGGTTTTGGCACTACTGTAAACAAACCACGACAGACCCCACCACATATCCATGCTTTTCTGCATACTTTATTCTCATGGTTGCTGTTTTAACAATACTCAGCTACTGCTTTGCAGCTCGCAGCCACACACATCACCAACAACTACTACCAAGACAGGCCCTAGTTCACCCTTTTAAAGCAGGCACGGCATGATCGTTGATCAGGTACATCCACCTCGCCGCACCCGCACCACCAACCACGTCCCGCCACACACACATACTTGTTCTTTTATATTTATATTTATAGGTGTATTCATATCTATACCTACATCCATAGATGTTTTTCTGCATATCTTGGTTGTAATGTATTTACATTATTATTATTGTAATATTTTAGTTCCTAATGCCTTCATATATGTTCAAACCAGGCTGGTCACTCTCCTCTGGTATGAAGAGGGCATTTTCTCTCTGGGAACTGCGCTCACTGGACATTTTCTCTTTTTACTGATACTCTCTTTAAACCCTTGAGACACTTTTAAAGAAGACTCTTGGTACGTTCTCTCACATTCATTCCAATAGTCGGGAACCTCTCTCCAGTAATTTGTTCACATCTGTGAGTCTTTATATTGAGGCAATGTTTATTGTTCCTCATTACTGAGGTGATGATTATTGTTTCCCCCTATTCCATTCAAAAACTGTGATGGAAAGTCACCAGAAACACATAGGAAGAACTGATGGTACTGAACAGGCCAATCCCAACAGATGTGCGCTGCATCTACATGATGTGTAGTTACGTTTTCAGGGAGGTGCACATCAAGTTTCGGTGTAGGTATTCAAATGGTTTGTGGTTATGGAACAGTTATTCATCTGGGAAGATTTATTTCACCACCTGACATATGCCAGTTTTGTGCAGTGAAACAACACAGCAGAGGGAATAATGGCTAGATGAGTCTCAGTTTAATAATTGTATAAAAGAACTGCAACATATTTACAGTGGAATCTGAAATATTTGTAAAACACTGAAACAAGCATTTTGATTTTGATTAAAATTAAAAAGCAAATAGGAAATAACACAAATGGGCGCTGAAATAAAAAAATCATTCAGACTTAAGCTCTTTGACAGCACAGTGTCTGAACTAATTTGATCTGAGTCATTTTGACTTGTTATGATTTATTTGAATTGTAATGTCTCCTATTAACACATGAATATTGAAATGTTCATATTCTAAGAGAGTGCTAAAATAGGCATGGAAATAGCAGACGAAAGAACATTTATATGTAGAAAGCCACACATTATAAAGACAAATTCACTGGCAGACTAATTGAGGCAATGTAATTTGTCAATTAAAGATAATTTATTTTCCAAGGCACCGCTTTCTTCCTCTGATTCAAATATAGTTCTTTATGATAAATTCAATCAAATGGTACTTTGCAGTTAAACACTAGATATAATGCTCTAATAAAAAATTTAAAAGACAAGAAATTTGTCATTTACACATTCATCTTAGTGACCAAATATGGTTACACAATTAAGCCATGCTATTAGTGATTAATGAGACTTGGTAGAGCACCCATTCCTTCATGCAGGAGATACTGCGGGATCTACATTGGCACTTAATAAAACACAATGTATGCTAAACATGACACACATGACACACATCCTAAATATGTACTTTTCTGGTCCACATGTGTGATAAAGTGGTAGCGCTTAGCCGACTTATTGGCATTAGAAAAAGGATCTGAAGTTTGTCCAGATGAACAGAATCAACTTTTGGAGATTTGTCAATGCTCGTGTCTTCTCATGAGAGATGAATGTCAGTGAGCCTTATAATATTTCTAAAGCTATGTCATGCAGTGCCTTGCAAGAGTCAAATCTTGTAGTTTTTTCAGCTGACTGTCTGAGGCAGATGGTGAAACTAACAGTGATTTATAGCAGCTATTTGTCATAGCTTAAACATGTTTACCCTACAGAATAAATTCTTATGATTTTCTTGTAAGAGTATAACACAGCCTTAGTTTAAAAAAATCAAGATCGGTATATCTCAGTGAACAACAGGGACATAATTAATGTACTGAATGAGGTCTTCAGAGCTTGCAAAATAAGCCTCTTATGAACTTATGTAAATGAATAGTGTATGTCTGCGGAGGATAGAGACTGACATTCTTCATTTGTATTAGTCATTTTTTGGTTTGGGGTGTATTATAGGCTGAAGAATTTCATCCTTTTTAACTTTTTCAGTTTTCAAATATTTCCTGAAGTTTCACAGCTTATCTCTAATGTTTAATCACAGCTTCAGAAAAATAGGCTTTGTTTCTTTTAGGAAGAGTTTCATGCTAACAAAAATTCAACTTTTTTGTTTATTTCATTTTTACAAAATTTAATTAACCTCTTAATTTATTGTACACAACCTCTGGAGGAGCAAAAAAAGTGAAATAAATTTCATTAGAGAAGAGAAAAAAACAAAAGTGGTATGATTAGATGAGGACAGTCAGGGACATGGCATGGAGCCAGTGATCCTCAATACTCCCAGTTGTATATCAGCTTCCAAACTAGATCCCATCGGACAGCAATGATCCGACCACAGAATGGTAACAAATCTGCTCATCTGGGAGTCTCTCATGGTGACCTGTGAGATAGGTGACCTGCAGAGTCAATGGATCAAGGTCAAGAGAGAAGATGAGGAGTGCAAAGAAGTAAACCAGGAGGTAAGCTTGGATCTGGATGTGTGTCTATTTGCGAGCAGTAGGTAGGTACTAAAGAGACAAAGCAGAGAAATACATTTTAAGAGAAAAGTATTTTAAGATCCCTGGAACAGGGATACAGTTGACCCAAATCCTGTGGGTTAATATAATCTTATATGATTTTGTAACACATGTGTGATTTGCTATAAATTACTTGCTTATGATGCACATAATACAATACACTTTACTTTTTTTTGAAGCAGCAGAGACTAAATTGTTTTGACATTAACACATGCCATTTACAACAGACCAGTCAATTACTGAGCTCTCAATAAAACTACTAACAGAAAGTGAGCAGTGTTTTAGCTAGTTATTAGCTGGTTGTTAGCTTCCTATATCGTACTCTCCCCACGTATGGAGTATATTTCATGCACACATTATGAAGCCATAGTGAAATCACAGCTGTTTTGAAACTTGAAATAAAAACAGAGTATCATAATTCCATGGCTATATAAATGATTAAACATTTTTGCTTGTTTTTGTCATTCTTCTACAACAGGTGCTCATTATCATATTGATGTTTTGCTGTGTTTCCCAACGGTGCATCAAAACAATGACCCTCATTTGTTTAGACACCCATTGTATCATCCAATTTGTACTGTAAATGAAACTCGTAAACACACACACACACACACACACACACTTTCCTATCCTACAGTATAGTGTCAAACTATACTGTAGGATAGGAAAGTGTGTCAGGTTAAAACACACGTTCATAAAAAGGAAAATAGATATAGATATAGATACACATACACATACACATACACATAATAATAATAATAATAATAATAATAATAATAATAATCTCACTGGTTATTTTGGAAGTGATCAACTGAAATGGGAGATGAGGTTATTTCAGTCAATTTCATTCATATACTGCCAATTCACAACATCACTTATCTCAGCTCACTTGACATTGAAAGCTAAAGTTAATGTAAAGGCCGTACAATATCTGTCACAATATTTCACATTATTACAATTAACATCATTGCAGCAGTTATACTGACAGTATATTCTACAACACAAGAAGCAGAAACTGTAGTGATGATTGGTAACTACAAAAGCTAAAAGCAGCTTCAAATTCACGAGTTACAGTCAATGGACCAGTTTATTGCAAGTCGCTCCTTCATACTTACAAGATACTTAACAAAACTTGGTCAGCACTTCGTAGTAAAGCTTTACACTTAACATGTGTGGTTGCGTGTGTTTCCATCCATCACTGTGTTGTTCATAGAGAAACTGCTATGTTCATTTTGCTGCATACTTCCCAAACATAGGACAGTAAGGATCTGGAGACCACAGTTGTTGAATGATAAAACCAATCAAAAACAAAACGCTATGATTACAACAAAATATTTTTCATTAAGACTGACTGTGTGAGAGACGGTAAGTCTTAGAAAAAAACAGATATTATCTTTAGAAATATTTTTAGGATGACACATTATAAGATAGCTGAGAGTATTTCATGCACGTTCTTATTTCAAAATGTTTTTCTCTCTTCACTTTTGGTACTGAAAGCCTAGCAAATGTTGGAGAGAACTATCTATGCCACAAAGGCACAAAGCTTTCCAATTCACTCTTACTTCTGTGCTGATCCTCAAGTACAGCTGACATGCGTATAAGTCTTCACCATTTTATCAGAGTCTGACATTTTCTATTGAACTGGTACAAATGGCATTTCCCCAGACAACTTGTTAACTTTTAAAGGTTGATAGATTCGATACACACCCGCATCAAATAGGCAGTGGATCATGCTGAAAAACAAAGCTTTGAGATTAGCTGCTGTCAACTTGAGGATGAGATGTGCGAGTTTGAGTAGCAAAATGTGAAAACAATTCATAAGGTGACATGGAACATATCGATCCAGAAGCATTTATTGGAAAGGAGACCCTAATTTGCAGTTCCCAACTGCACCTGCTTCTGTCTTTGTCCTGTGACTGAAGTCTACAAGCACTCTGACATTACTGTTTTCCCAAGTGACTTTGATTAGTGTAGTGTCAAACTATACTGTAGGATAGGAAAGTGTGTCAGGTTGAAAAAATGATGCAAACATAAGCTCACCTACAGGAAGGACACAATTGCTTCTTTATATTCTCAAAATGATTAGCAATGAAATAATTTACCCTTCAAGAATACATTAAAGATGATTACAACTTTTATGGTTATAGAGAGAGAGCAGTGTCATTAGGGAGCCATATGGAAAGTCATTCTCCTTGAGGTTCTAAGGTCATTTCATGTACAGTACAAGTCTAGGTGTACACGTTGGGTATGAGCACAAAAATAATTGCGAACCCAAAGGTCAAAAAAGGGTCAAATTAAGTTTCCTAGCAAGAATTAAAAGTGAACAACTTCATACAGTGGGCCGTCCCTAGCTTTTAACTTGAGATTATGGTGCAGAGGAGAAATTAATTTTTTACCTTATTGCAAGACTGTTACGACCCTGCTCGGAATGACCGTAACAAGAGCGGGGTGTCCCGCGATTTCCCATGCCCAAACAGACACAGCCACAGCATTGGACGTTTAACAATGATTTATTTACGGCAATGGCACTCAGTACAACGATAGTGGGAGTGTATGATTTCAGGGTGAGCTAAGGCCAACACAACAAACAAAACCCAACTTAGGTTTCGGTTCCCCTTTGACCTCTTCAAGAAAAAAACAAAAGAAATGACACAGTCGGCCCTCCTGGTCTAACAACACAGGAGAAAACAAAGCTTCCCAAAATAATTGTCAGCTCACCCCTACTTGCTCCGCACTTCACACACATGCCCAAATTTAACTAAGTAGATATGGCTGCGGCTGCTCCATCTGGACCTGAGACAAGTGCACGGCAAGTTTTCCACACCCCACACACCGTGGCTCTTCCGTCGTCCTTTTATTGATTACGTCCACAGCGGGAGCCAGTTACATCAGACCATTCCTTCCGTCCACCAATCACAGTCGAGTCCCTGCACAGGTGAATTGGCATACACACATTCAGAAACAAACAAACAACATACGCACGAAACAAAGAGTTATCTGAAAGTGTTCATAATCTGCCACTGCTGATAGTTTGGTAAGGCTTTCTGTACTGAAGATAATAATAGCCTGTGAATATAAAACATAGTACAACCAAATTACCAAAGTAATGTATTGTTATGTTTCCTAAAAAATATGATTTTTCACATTGTTTCATAAAGTTGAGGAGCATTTTTTTTGCAGACTAATTAGAAATACAAGGATGTAGTCAATCCCTTTTTTTAAATTGCAGGGAAATTTATACTGCTAAATGAAAGAAATCATGCAAAATATCTTAATAGATTAAAAAAGTGTGTTGTATGAATAGATTTGGAAATATGCTGATTACAGCCAGAAAGTTCCAAAATTGGTGTTGCTAAACACATGAACAAGAGAAGTAAGTAAGTATAAAAATAACTGATTGGAGAAACTGAACGAGGTAAGAGTACATTTTAATGGATAATAGCAAAGATTGGGGCTCAAAGTGATAGTTAAAGAATCAGTCACCACAAATGAATTTCAGCCAAGCCAATAAAACAACTCAGTTATTTCAGTGATAAATGGAAACAACAACTGGGAATACCCGTGAAGTAAACACAGTGCTTGAGTGCAGCCCTTGTTTATCCCAGTAATGTGCATCAGTTTGCGGTGACTAAGGTCAACATGTAATTACAGTACTGTAAGCCAATCGGGTACATGAGCTGTAAAAGTAGTTTTCATGATTACTTTAAATCTTAATTTGTTGTGGCCAGGGTTCAGGGTTGCAATCTCCATATGTTAACCCCAGCAACCACCACCCAGGAGCTGCAATAACTAAAAAGTGCTACCTATCATCACAAATGATTCGTTTAGCCATGTGAAATTGTATATTTGTGGCCACAGAATACAATTAAACTCTTGTCAGCAAGGCAATAGATGAACAAGCCCCATGTTAACAATGTTTTAACTCACTGAGGATTTTACATTTGGAAAAACTTATTATTATCTCTTATATTATTATTATTATGCTATGAAAATCTTATGAGACTATGTTCACTCATTCGGTAAAACCAGTCTGTCATTTAAACTTCATAATAAGAAACAGAGAGAATTAACATTCTATTGCCAAGACTTTCATACAGTTTCATACAGTGCTTCCTTTTAATAAAACAATGGGATTCATGTGGATTACACTGATACTGCGCCAACTGCAAGCCGCCAGCTGAGCTGACCTGCCAAGACACCGGTCAGGTGATTCATGAGAAGGGTTCACTGTACATCTCACAGTGCTGCTGGCTTATGTGAAGACGAGGTTTCCAGGCCAACTTCAAGTACTTATTCAAGGATCTGCAGCTTCTGACACGTCCATGCTGGTTGCATGTTGAAGTTGTCTCCTTTGACATTATCACTCAGAAAAACATCCACACATTGCTCAGGAGCAAAAAAATACAAAATATATTTAAAACAATTTAATTGATGTACTAAACAAACAAAAGATGCTACACTGAACACAAAATGTAATAAGCATAATATATTACACAGAATATTATAATTTGAATTTATTAATTAAAACACTTTTTGGCAGTTAGAGAGAAGATTCACACAAAATTCTCGTTCTTAAGACAGGATCCTAATTTTCGCTTTCTAAAATATGACAGGCATTGCAAAACTTAGAGGAATCTCAAACAAAAAGGGCATTTTGCTAGATTTCAGATGCATGACATTGGGGAAAATAATAGCCCAAAAAAAAAAAGAACGAAAGGGAAGACAAGCTTCTTGTTTATTTTACTTTACTAGATTCAAGGGCAAATTGACAAATAAGGATGAACTGAAACAATGGGATGACACTGACATAAGAGCCCAATTAAGCCTCTCACTTCTTTGCTCTCATCAGTATGATAACTATGGGTTTCATCACTTTAAAAGTCTACGCACCCTTCTAAGAGGAAGAAGACAAGGAGGAAAAGAAGGATGCAGTTAGGCAGATCTGACAAGTGCACAACCAAAAGCAACCCAAAATTAAGTAACAACACTACAATTAAATGAAAAGAAACAAGAATAAAATTAACATAACAGTGATCAATAAATAAGCAGCAAAAAACAGACGTGTGAATTAAACCAGTCTGAATTAAACTGTTGAATGAAACTGTGTATTTTTTTGAAATAGTTGTGTTGTGTTTTTGACAAAGGTTCCCTTTTTAAAATCTCTTTTCTATTCTCTTTTCCAGTCCATGATCTTTCTTTAAACCGAGCTCACTTATTTTTACAAGTTAACCAAAGGCTGTTTTTTTTTTTTATTGCTGATATGGTCTTATTATATATGAGTGTGAGGACTAAGAGCCTCATTCATTGCTGATGTTGACTCTTTAACTTTCACTTTAAGATGCACTAAAAGTAAAGTAGGTGATATCATTTCAAACTGAGTGAATAAATAGTACATACAATTTGCATAGTTTCAATTTGAAGTTTCCTTCAAAGAAACTGTTAGCCTTTTGTGATTAAGAAGTCTTGATAATATGACATCTCCTTGCATGTCTAATTATGAGGCTTTGCTTTAATTAAGACAGAGGATAAAAAAAGAAGATCTAATCGGCATGGCCTTGAGATGCTTTGGATCAACAGGGTCTAAATAATGTACTTTCCTTTCTTTCTTGCCAATTTTTCAGTCTTCCTTTTAGGTAGTTTCTCAATATGATAAAAAAAACATTAGTTTTCTTCTGACTTCTGAACTGTTTATGCTTTCACAATGGTAATGGAAAGGCAATCAAAAGGTGTGCATTTCCTGGGGTAGAATAAAATGGCTCTATTAACTTCCCACTATGAACCACCACCCACACAAAGATAAAGTAGTGAATAAACCATGCTGGGATTTCCAATAATCCAGCAGCAGGTGTACATATGTTGGTAAGGTTAACTTCCATGTGTCTTTTTTAAAAGAGTACACATTTTTAGCAGCACAGTTAAACTGGAAACTGTTCTCCCATTTAAAAATATCATGATTTCCTTGTGTAAGATGCTTATTACCACCAATATTTTCATTTTGTTTTTATAACTCTAGTGCCTGTGTATTTTAAGCAACCCAAAAATAAAATATTATGTTCAGGGAATTTGTAAATAGGAAAGAATTTCTGCTACATGAGAGGTTCATTTTGAAATAGTGCCTGATGAATTGGGCCCTACGGAGGTGCAGCCTTTATGAAGTAAACTCTGTATGTTACGCTCAATTTTCATTGTCATTTAATAATTTTTTTTTAATTCTTCACACACACAATGAGCGGCAACTGCCACCTGAAAACAGCCACTGTTGACCACCATGTACGAATAATCAGCAGAACACAATCCTCACAGATGAGACAACAGACTCTGCGAAGTCCTTGATCAATAGACCGTCAAACAGCTCTCTGATCGAGGCAAGGGGCCAGCTGTGACCCCAGATTCACCAAGACAATGAGGTGTGAACACCAGAGGGGCCCTCGAAGAACTGGCATCTTCAAGGTGCACTACCATCAGACACCTTCAAGCACGAGTTCTGTAAAGTCTGCTGGGCATGCTGGGTTCCTTCAAGCTGTCTGCACTCTCATCCTGTTATCACTACGTCGGATCCCGAAAGGTTGTGATTCCCCCTTTTTCTGGCAAATCTCTTCTCACCAAATATTAACTTCATAATACTCCATTCTGGTCAGCTCCTCCTTATTTCTACCACCTGATGTATGGTTCTTTGTGCTTTGTGCTAATTTGCTAATAATAATAATAATAATAATAATAATAATAATAATAAAGCCAATAATATCAAGTAATTGGTTTTCACAATGTTTTATGGACTCTTCAAGAGTAAATAGACGTGGATGTTTCACACTATGGTCTTTGACAGCTGCGGTGCACAGTGATAGCCTACTCACATTTTTAACCTCCTAGGACCTGGTGTCCACATATGTGGACATCACATTTTGGGTTATTTAGACCAAAATACTAAATTTTGCTCTACAAGGGCCTGATATCCACTTACGAGGTCATTATACTGCTACTGTTCTATCAAAATTTTAAACAAATATCCTCAGATGTGGCTCTCATTTTTCTTATTAACAAAAATCAGGTAAAAAAAAATCTGGTAATTCTTTGTTTTTACATTGATCGGGCGCCAATGTTACCAAATATCAAAGAGAAATTAAAAATGCATGCCGTGGAACAGTTCAGGTCTTAGGAGGTTAAACACAGACACTGGTAGAAATCTTCCAGCTGTTCGGGGCCATTTTACAGGGAAATCTTTCTCCTTATGTGTAACGTGTAATATATCACTTTTTCCATTATATCATTTCAACCCCATCACTGATCACAACAAAGGGGAAAAATACCTCCCACGTGCACAAGCATTTAAACAGACAGAATGCAGTTAATTGGCATGAATGTGTTTGATATGCTGCTTAGTGATGACTCTCCAAGTGGAGCCAATAAGGAATCAAATTGCCAAGTGACATTGATAATGGAGCTACACTTGCTAAATTTATAAATTCCCATCCGTACATGTAACCATGGTTGTAATATGTAAACACAAGTGTGCTGCATTCAGTCACTACTGATTGCAACAGGCTTGTATTTTATTAGCAACTTTCATTTGGGAAACATGAAAAGAAATTAGTATTTTATCAGTTTGGTTGTGGTATGTAATTAACTGCCTTTTGTATATTGCAGCTCTCACAGAGGTAAACCGCCCAGTTGATCTCATAGACCTCCTAGTCTCCAAGCAGGGGGTCAGTAAGCCTCGCAGCCTTTCAGCTCCAAAGCTGCTGACAGCTGGATTTAACAGGATGCATAGACCCCTCCTGAGCCCCCCAGCATCCACCAGCCCAGTCAGGCTGCTCTCCTCAGGTTGCAGCCTCCGGACTGGAGTCTATCAGCCTATTTTTTTAGACTCAAGCCTAGGGCCATCATTTCTTTTGCACTGTGATACATTGTCCTTATGCAGCTGATGAATGTACAACTTACTTCTCAAAATCCAGGGTTTTTATTTTAGAAAAATTATCATCCTTATTTGGACATCTCATACTTAACTTACCAGCCAGATCATACAGAGTGATCAGTCCCATGCCAGGATCATAACAGCACCCTTTAATGTTACTACAGATCATTTTAATAAGTGCTTACGCAGTACTATTACAGTCACTCTCAACAGTTTATTAAATATTTGTGGAATTTACCATGACTGTGTGTGACAAACTTTATTACGGTGTTAGAGAAAATGTGCATTTAAAAAAAAGATTCTATATTTGAAGTATATGTTGTTTGGCTACTTATATCTCATATTAAATATATAACACACAAGTCTCTCCTAGAGTAGGCTGGCATTAATCTAATGTTGAGACATCAGATGTACCTGGATCTGTTCCTTGCAAAGCGAGGGAGCTTCCACATTGATTGTAACTCCTGCATAGTTAACATGAGAGGCATCCTTGTTTTGACTATAGGAGTACATGCTGAGGAGCAGTAATGTGAGACAATCACCACACAGTTTTTCTGCTACTGTTAAAAAGTTAAATACACATGCCACACTGATTATTAATTGGTTCAACATGTATTTAATATCACCTTTGTTTTCAGTTCAGTTCAGTTCATTTTATTTCAAACATGTCAAACATTTGCCTTCACAATCATTACAAAATATCATTCCATTATTTGTTTGAAAAGGAGTAGGCAGAAGTATTTACTTATTTGTCCCTACCCCCTCAAGTTTTACCTCTCATTCATTTAATTTTCTTTTAGTCTTAAAATAAACAAACAACATATGAAACAAAAGTAAAGAAAAACAAAACAAACATACATAAATCAAAAACAAGAAATAAGCAAGCCCCACCACAGTATAGTTTCATTCATATGAAAAATACAGAATGTGTAAATTTGCAGATTCACAAGTTATGGAAAAACAAACAAACAAAAGTTTTACTTCAACATGTACTGGAATTCTTCAGGAGACACTGCTCTTTTGCTCTTTTGCTCTTTTGCGGCAGCCTTTGTTGGTAGCCATTTATTTTCCCTGCATTTGAACTATGGTGGAGATTCTCTTCCTCCAAAAGGAATGTGTGAATTCCAGCATTAGCGTTTAATGTGCTGACATTTTTGCCACTCCAACATATGAATCTGGTGCCCTTGATTCTCAAGCTTTACAAATAAAACCTGAAACCTGAAAAGAATGCCTCATATCCGTGCAGCTTGGTGCCAAAAATCCAACTGGCTTGACTAGAAGGTCACGCAGCAATGACACAGAAAAGCATGGCCATGAACATTCTTTGATTAGTGACTACTCAACTATAATATAGGAGAGCAGCTCTTTTACTCTTGCTTGACAAAAGTCTGCTTAAATCGGGTGTCAAGTATTAATAAAATAGTTATTGTATTTCATAAAAATTACATTGTTAACCTCTATAAAGGTGCATTAAACTTCAATCAGTGACGAGTCAAATGTTTTTAAGGGGGGATACATGCTCTCAAAGGAGAGAGAGGAAAACCACTCTCTCTTTCTCTCTCTCTCTATCATTATATATGTATATGTATACATATAGAAAAGGAAAAAAATATATAGTACCATTCAAATGTTTCAGACATAACTTGAATGACCTTTTATTTGTGGTTTATCCCACTAGAGTTGTTATTTTATTATTGCCTGTCACACAGTGTGCTGTAATACACTGAGGGACATGCGTATTGTTTGCAAAGGGAATAGACTAATTATTTTGATCACTAATCTAGTATTCCCAGGGACTTTCTTTAATTTTTTTAAATCAATCCCTGCAGTTCTGTTGACTTGCTCTGCTGATACACAGCTGGAAGTGAATTAAAAATCCATGTTTTCTACCCATCTGTTTTAATTCTAGATAATGCATAATGTCTTCCAGGATGGCTATGCTCATTGAATAGTCCAATCCATCTCAGTTCAACTGATAACCTAATTTTAGAGACAGACATCACACTTCTAAACCATCGTCAAAACACCAAAGGAGGAAATATTTTTCTGGAGGAATGATGTCTCACCCCTCCAGTAGAGTCACACATAACAGAAGCTATCCCAAAGCGTGCTGAAGAACACTGGTGGCAATTACCTTACTAAGAGACTGTTTTTTTCTTTTTATTTGTTACTCAATTCTTTGCTCTTGATATTTAAGCATCTGCAAAGAAGTGTCATATCAAAGAAATGGCTGCAAAGACACCCATTAAACTTTATCTGAGATGTAATTTTTTTTTTTACACCACTGGCTCAGAAAAAGTACAGGTGAAGATTCAGGAGCTCCATCCTAAAAAGAAAGCTCTGTTGATAAAGGCTGAAAAACTGAATTGTGTCTATGTTTACCAATATCAGTGGTCTCATCTGAGTGACCATTCTCCAACTTGCAGCTATAAAAAACAAGGTTACGACCCTCCATGATGCAGAATAAACACACTCTCTTGTCCCCCATGAGTGTCCACACAGACATTTTAAGTACTTTTGGGCTCCAATCCCCTACCTCCTAAACTCCTGAGTGCCAAGGCACATTTGAAGAATTGTACCTGGAGCACCCAGATGAAGGTAAAGCTTTGGCTTATTATGAGCTGCCTCAGAGCAGTTTTACATTATCATAAAGCAGTAATTTCACACTAATTCCTTTGGTGCAAAACAGTATTTGACTATGTTGCAGGCTGTGTAAATTGGGCTTTGTGCCTGTTAAAATACTGTTCTAGTCAACTATGCACGTTAGACTTATAGCATGGTCTTGATTGCTGTGTATAACAGGGCCTAGTAACTGCAAGATTGGCATAGTTTTTCCTGGTTTCATAATAAATTTGCTCACCTGTGTGTGCTCCTGGCATGTGCACCTTCTCACAGAGCAGAGGTTTAATTAATGTTGTATCTGTGCTGTTAAAATATTATGCATAATTTGGCATGTTTTTTCTTGGCTATGTTCAGCTAGGTTTTGGCTGTTTATCTGCTGTGGGCAGCAGGGTCTGGTTGTTGCAAGACTGTTGTACTTTGATTAATTTAAACAAATCAAATTTGCCAAATAAAAAGTAAGTACTGTATACCTTAGCCCTGCACCACACACAAGTGCACAAAATTTGCCACCCACTTCAACACCCTGAGCTTCCCACTTCAAGGGCCCACCCATGGCAGTCAAGTTACTTTTTACAGCAAGCCAAACAAGTTGAAGTGTTTCAGGTATTTACTCACATTTCTACATATAGATCAGTAGATAATGAACACATGTCTGCATGTTTTTTACATTTGTCTAGGAGTTGAGCTATCACATGCCATATCAAAATGTCTGTAAAAATGCATCTAGCATATTGTGTGACTGTTACAATAAATTCTATCAACTTTAATAAATAACTGCAATATCACAAAATTAGCTAAATAAAAGGAGGGATACATTATTTATGAACATTTCACAGTAACAAAATCTTAATTATAACACAACCTGGTAAGTAGTCTAAGGAGCTTGAGAAGAAAAGTGAATCGACTTCTTTAAATTTCACCTCTCATCTGAGAAGTGTCATGTGTGGCTGTGGCAGGCAGGAAGTGGACCCAAATGCAGATACTCGTGCACTGAAAATAAACTTAGAATGGCAGGTTTATTCGCTGGAAATATCCTTCATAAAATAAACTCACAGAAAACAAACCAAAACCTTGAGTATAAAAGTAAGAACAAAACACTGGGAAACTAGAAGCGTGGAACTAAATGTGAAACCAGAAACACGGAGAGACTTACAGCACATGAGGAGGTACGACGCAACAAAAGGCAAAGGAAAACACAGGGCTTAAACACACACTGGGAGTGTGAATGGGAAACAGGAGGACGGCACAGCTGAGACTAATCAAACCTGACCAGACAAAAGGGGGCGCAAAACTCAAAATACTGAATACAGGACACAAGACTATCAAAGTAAAACAGGAAACAGGAAACAAGAGACATTCACAAAGACGCGTCCTTGACACTGAAACGTAGAGATATGACTGGCTGGGGAGACAATGGAAACATGGAGTGAATAGACGTGGAACATAGGGAAGGCAAAGTAACAGAAAACTAAATCCTAGGAATTAAGAATATAACATAAGCAGAAAACAATAAAGAGAACCAAAACCATGAATAACAAAAATCAAAGAATATAAATTAACCAACAAACACAAAACCCTGGGTCACAAAGCCATGACAAGAAACTTCTTAAATTCTGGATGTGTTTCAGTCTTCTTGTCATCATACAGTTCAGCTGTTATACACAGATTTTAGTTTATATGGTGGAACAGTTTGCAATAACACGTCTCCTCTTGAGACTTTAAATACTGCACTCCACCTGAATCTCAGTCTTAGGACCACTAAAAGTCCCCAGCAATCCCTAACCTAAGAGTGCACCTTAAAATAAAAACCGAGTAATTCTGCTGCAGCTAACTCTCATTTACCTAAATTGCCATTCTGTTTTTAGAGAGACACATATGCAAAAATCTACTTGTTTTTGACCCACTAAATTGTGCTGCTCTTCCTAGACTGCTTGTCATCGGTGAAATGAACCATCGGCTTTTGTGTTTTTGTTTTTTTATTTTAATATAAATTAACATATTGTTAGTTAAGCACCCACAAAACATTTTAGTAACAGTGGCCAGTGCTTACCTTGAGCAAAAGGATGAGACACTTCTAGATGTATCCAGATGTAATAGGTGGAGTCGAACTGTTTCTTACTGGCATTAAAAACCTCATAATACCTCTTCCCCCCAACAGAGAACTTTACTCTCAGACTGCTGTTTTTCTTGTGGTTCCTAAAGGATTTAAAAAGTAGAGGGAGAGCCTTCAGCTTTCAGGTCCTTCTTTTGTGGAACCAGTTTGGGAGACAGATGCTCTCTCTACTTTTAAGATTAGGCTTAAAACCGTCCTTTCTGATAAAGCAGATGACCCTGAATCATCCCTTAATTACACTGCACTAGGTTTAGGCTGCTGGGGGCTGGCTTCCCTTGATACACTCAGTGTTTCTTCTTCAGTCACCCTTTTTTTCACTTACACTGTGTTCATACACCACTCTGAGTTTAATCATTATTTATTATTAATCTCTGTCTCTCTTCAATAGCATGTCTTTGTCCTGTTTTCCTCCCCTAATCCCCAACCAGTCAAGACATATGGCTGATCACTGGGCTTGGTTCTGATGGAGGTTTCTTATTGTTAAAACAGACTTTTCCTTCCCACTGTGGCCAAAGCGCTTGATCATAGAGGATCATCTGATTATTGGGGTTTTGTCTGTATTTTTTTTTAAAGCGCTTACAATATAAAGCACCGTAAGCCAATAGTTGTTATGATTTGGCACTCTATAAATTGAACTAAATTGAACACAATTGTGACCAGTGACCAGTTTAAGTCATTTGGACATCTCAGGATGACTTATGGATTTTTTTGAGGGGGCTAACTCTGCCTAGAAAAGGACACTGAGGCCGACCCAGATCCAAATACTGCAGCGTTCTCCACTTTGCCTTCTAGATGATGTCACAGGCCTTTCTTCTCACTGCTATTCAGAAAAAGACATACGTATTTCTAATGTCTTGATGCATTCTCAATCAGGTAATCCAGGTAATTAAATCTCCAAAAGCTTATTCTGTTCATCTGGACGTAGCGTTTTCTGGGAGAAACGTTTTGTCACTCATCCAAGTGACTTCTTCAGTCTCAGCTGACTGCAGGTTTCCCCAATCTTATAAACAGTACATTTGCATAATGACTGAAACCAGCCAAGTGAAGGAACAATGGGCTGGGAGGTCAGTTCCTTCATCATAATTATGCAAATTCTCATGACCATTGATCAACGACCACTGATCAATGGCCATGAATACCCTTCACAGAGAGTTGGGGAATGGCTGCAATCACAGCATTGTAAGATGGTGACAGATGTACCCTTAGGCCCCCTCCTCGATTCAGAGATGGTCTTTCCATTTTCACGTGAATGGCCTCTTTGACTCCGCGCTCAAACCAGCGTTCCTCCCTGTCCAGGATGTGTACATCCTCATCATTGAAAGAGTGTCCACTGGCCTGTAGGTGTGAATAGACTGCAGAGTCCTGGCCTGACGAGGTAGCTCTTCTTTGTTGTGCAATCCGCTTTGCCAGAAGTTGTTTGGTTTCCCCGATGCATAAATCCTGGGAATCCTCCTGGCACTTAACAGCGTACACTATGTTACTCTGTTTGTGTCGGGGGACCCAATCCTTGGGGTGGACCAATTTTTGGCGCAGCATGTTTGGGGGTTTAAAAGCCACAGAGACCCGGTGTTTAGAAAAAATGGGTCCCAACTGCTCCGATACTCCTGACATGTACGGGATCACTACGGTTTTTCGCTTAGGCAGCAGTTGTCCTTCTCTCCTGGATCAGCTGGAGCTTTCTTTTGGTGCCTTCCCAGCTTTGACAAAAATCCAGCTGGGATAACCACATTTACTCAGGGCCTTCTTGATGTGATGTTCTTCTGCTTCCCTGGCCACTGTGTCTGGATGATGTTCGCTCTGTGTTGTAACGTCCTGATAACACCACGTTTATGCTCCAGTGGATGATGAGTGTCAAACCTTAAATATTGATCCTTATGTGTAGGTTTCCGGTACACATCAGCTTTTAGATGTCCCCCATTACTGATGGAAACCTCACAGTCTAAGAAGGCTAACCTCCTGCCTGACCTCCCAGCCCATTGTTCCTTCACTGGGCTGGTTTCAGTCATTATGCAAATGTACTGTTTATAAGATCGGGGGAACCTGCAGTCAGCTGAGACTGAAGAAGTCACTTGGATTAGTGACGAAATGTTTCTCCCACTGAAAACGTTGTATCCAGATGAACAGAATTAACTTTTGGAGACATATTTCTAATCTTTTGCATTTTCAAAATAATTTTAAATCCACTGATTTGACACAATTTGTTCTCTTATATACATCTATCGTCACAATTATATTTTGACAACAATACTTTTTCAGATGTCTAAATAATTCTATTCCGTTTAAGATGTATATGTTATTAAAACAACTTTCTTTGTGGGGCATATATGGCTGCTAGCTTTGGACAGAAGGAAATGAATGCAGGAGCTAGGCTTAAGCTAAACAACCTTATTGCATCTTGATTAGACTTATCTTTATCTGCGCACACTTTATCTCTTTGCGCTTCATATCCCAAACTTAACAACTAATAATACTGTAATGAAGCCTTGTTTAAATTAGTATTACATTAGCATCTAAGCTTCCACTCAGCTGCAATAATTTCCCCCAGACAGCCTTCCTTTGTTTAGTGTTAACCATGGATTACACTTTTGCCCTCCCATCTGTCTTTTAATAAAGCCTTGTAATGAGAAACTGTGTGTATCATTGTAAGGAATGTCCAGACTCAATCAGTTACAAGAGACTCTGGTGCCTCTTTCCCATGTCACAGATGTATTTATGCTACTCTTTCTTGGATCACCAGTTTTATTTTACGTACTGTATGATGGTAGAGTATTGAATGCTGTATCTTTTCAAGGAGCACTGCATGCTGTGGATGGCAATCTGTAACACGAGATGAGAATGTAGTGGCTACCTGTGAGTGAGATCTCTTTTGTGTCTGCTCTGTCTTCTTCTCTGCTTTACAACACTCAGGATAAATTAAACCACTACAGATAAGAGGACTGTCTGCTGTCCTATGAAAGAAAACAGAAAAACAAAAATACTAAGATTTTTGTTCCTGCCCTTGAAGTGGTATTAAGGCCAAATTCTTACCACAGTTGCTCAGGTTAAATTCTACCACAGGCCCTTTCAAGTATGTCGTCTTCCTCTATCAGTCAAAAAACCCCAAAACAAAACAAAATGAAAAACAACAACTTTCCATTGAAGTTGTGCTTTGTAAATCAGATGTATATATTTGTATGAACTGAAGAAACAGAAATGACGATGAGGAGCTTATTTAGAAATTTGTTGATAATGATTTCCCAAAAAGCCTCCATAATTTTACTGTTCAATTGGCCTTGCAGCAGCTTGGGTTGTAGCATTTACTGGATCCACCAGATGGAGATCTAATGAGGCTTTTTTCAGGAGCATTACACAGATGGAGACAATATACTGTATGTATTCACACTAGCGTGTACCCCTATCAATAGATGAAAGCATGACTTCTCTGCATGTGTCCACCCACCCACACACAGGCATAGAGACAAACACACAATTTTACTAGTTTAAAATATTTTTCTGTATTTGTCCATAATAGCTACTTCATGTTATATCAGATACCCCACTGCCAAACTACGTATCCTTGTAATAAACTCAGCTAAAGGACGTAGTTATTGTTATTATATTCAACAGTCTACTATCAAGCAATGTAGTATGGTCTGTTGGTGTAGATATACCGTCATGAGTCACCCTGCTGTTGTGACATTCCAACCACATCTTCAGTACATGCAACCATGAGCATTACTAGGATCTAGAAACACTAAGTGCTCGTCCCAACCCAGACTCTCAAAGTAGGGTAGTTTATAAGTGTGACATCAGTAAGTACAGACTGACCGTGAAGTAGCATGTTTTCACTAAAGACTGTCCTCACAACATTCTCTTGAATATCTTTCAGTGTGATGATATTTCAGAAAAATCAGACTGAGCAAAAAGAACAAAAGTGGTGTCTGGACTCCAACAGCCAGACTGCCTTATTTGATGAAAATGTGGTGAAGAATTGGTCTGTTTAAATAAGATTATGAAATCTACACACGGTAAGAAAACTAAAGCTTATACACTTGCTAACCCTGAGACAACTGATTGTTGACTTATGCACCTTTGGGCATATATCCGCAGGGCAAAGGCATCACACCAGTGGAGTCCATTACGGTTCTTCAATAACTCACAAAAAAGAAGAAGAAAAAATCAAAGAGGTATGCCTTTCAGAGACCAGCATTTTAATATAGAGGCTGCATTTTACCAAAGAACTAGATAAGCAGTTGAAATACGCAAGTGCATTAGGAATCCAGGCTAAATCCAACAACCTCTCTGTAGCACAAAATGAGTCAATATATGACAAAGAAGTTTGTGGATTTAGCAGCAATAGTGCCAGATGTGCCTTTCTCAAAGAGCCTGACTGAGGTCTGTCTCTTTGAGCTTTGCTATTTAATTACATAGTCCTCTTTGTCCTGTGCTGGAAATAAGGCTGCAAGCTAAAGCTGTGTGCATTTACCTAATAACTGAACAGGACACTAAAGCCCTTTTCTACACTAAAGCATGAAACAACTGTCAGTGTGGATGCAGCACAGGAGAAAATTCAAGGGCAAAGTGAAAAACAAGATGAAGTTAGAAAATCCAGTAACAATGAGTTCAAGCTGAAAAAAGTGTAAAAACAAACAAACAAACAAAAAAACAACAGCTAAACCAAGACAATGTATAACTTGGACTACAATCTTCAAAAGCAGTGTAAATTTGCGAAACGCTATATATCAGTGTTTCCCAAATGATCAGGTGTGCCGTGGAAGATTATCTGGTTCCACCTCATTAGTACTGTAAGCAATTGACGTGAGCAGAACAATTACATCCCCTTCCACTAGAGGTCAGTACAACTACCTGCTCTAATTAAATGTGTTGCCAACTACCAGTACAACAGAAGACAACAAGAAGAAATTACATAATAGTCATGCTGTGAGATGACGCAGCACATAATAGCAATAGATAAATATTTGAAAATAAAAAGTAGTCAATCTGAACTTGATCCTGGAGAAAATTTCGACCCATATGAAGGCCCTAGCATGAGTAGTGGTTAGAAGAAAGCAAAAAAGGTATACTGAGGACAAACCGAGCCAATTCCACTATACCTGGTGCGCAGGGAAAAATGATCAATATGCTTTTTGTGACATTTTGTTTAGTGGTGTGCCGTGTAATTTTTCTAATGTGAAATATCTCATGTCTGATGAACTGAGCAAAGTGGCTAAACAACAAGGTATGCTACATGACCTAATGGATGAAATAAAACAACTAAAAAACCTCATAAAGGACAAGGACAAGAAAATAGACGACTTGGAACGGCGAATCGAGGACCTTGAACAATACACAAGAATGGATGATTTAGTCATAAGTGGACTGGAGACGCAACACCGAACCTACGCCGGAGTAACAGCTGGGGGAGGTAAAGATGGTGAAGATGCCCCGGTAGAGGAGCTGCAAACGCTTGAACAGCAAGTGATAAAATTCCTTCAAACGAAGAATGTAAGTATTCAGAGCCATCATATTGCAGCATGCCACACGCTCCCCAGGAAAGACAGTAAAACAAAGCCATCAATTATTCTTCGGTTTGTGAGTCGCAAAACAAAGATTGAGTTACTGAAACAGGGTAAGAAGCTTAAAGGGACTGGTGTGTATTTAAATGAACATTTAACGAAAAAGACTGCTGAAATTGCAAGACAGGCACGCAGCCTGAGAAAACAAAATAAGATACAAGCGACATGGACGAGGAACTGCAAAGTAATGATAAGACTAAATGGCAATCCCGAAGAAGCGAAAGTTGTGATGATAAGAGAACTCAAAGACTTAGAGCAATATAAATAATCAGGAATCTGCTCTGGAATCTATTGGAAAAGTGACGATTGGATAATGAACAATTGGTATGGAAAGTGTTTCTGGCCTTACGGCTCAAAAAACAACAACAAAAACAAAAACACATAAATGACAAGTTTGGACACAGATTATAGGTTTCCATTCAGAGATATTGAAGAGGAAGAATTTGATTATGAAAAGGACTGTCAAGGTGGTTATTTTGCCACACACGCTGAGAAAACGAACTTCAAAACGTTTAACTATGCAGAGCACAACATGCATGACCCTGAAAGTAACATTGACCCAGATACCCACTTCTACAATAACACCAATAATACTTGTGAGTACTATACAGATGACCAATTCAATATGAATATTAAAATGGCAAATGCATTGTCGGTCATACATTTCAATAGTAGAAGCCTGTATAAAAATTTTTCTAAAATTACAGAATGTTTAAGTAAGTTAAAAAAGTTTAATATAATTGCAATATCAGAAACATGGCTCGATAATGAGAAAATTAGTGAAATGGGACTGGAAGGATACGAATTATTTACAATGAACAGGGTGAATAAAAAAGGAGGCGGTGTTGCCTTATATGTAGATAAAGTTTTGAAATGTAGTCTGATTGAATGTATGTCAAGCACCATAGATAACGTATTGGAATGTGTCACTATTGAAATCCATGTTGAAAAAGCTAACAATATAATTATAAGTTGCATCTATAGGACACCAGGTTCATGCCTTGAGACATTCAATGAAAAACTTGCTGCTATGTTTAGCAACCTAAATGATAAAAAAGTGCAAATAATTTGTGGTGATTTTAATATAGATTTGCTAAACCCAAATGGACATCAGAAAACAACAGATTTCATAAATACAATGTATAGTAACTCCCTTTTCCCTGTAATTATAAAACCAAGTAGAATAACAATTGATACAGCTACATTGATAGATAATATATTCACAAATAAAATTGACCATGAAATAGTAGGTGGACTTCTTATAACTGATATAAGCGATCATCTTCCTGTTTTTGCAATTTTTCAAAATTATTTTGGGATTAAAACTAAACAAAAGAATCAAATATTTGATATGATACGACTTAGAACAACAAGAGCCATTGCTGCCCTCCAGGTGGACTTAATGGAACACAATTGGAATGAGGTTTTTGCAAATGAAGATTCAAATAGTGCATATGATGCATTCTTATCAACTGTAATTTCACTATATGAAAAACATTGTCCTTTAATGAAAATCACTAGAAAGCATCACAGATCAAATAAGCCATGGATCACAAAAGGGATAGAAGATGCATGTAAAAAGAAAAATAATCTATATAAGAGATTCATAAAACAGAGGACAAAAGATGCTGAAATAAAGTACAAGTTATATAAAAATAGATTAGTAAATATTATAAGAACAAGTAAGAAAGAATATTACCACAAATTATTGGAGCAAAGTAGAAGTAACACACAAGAAACATGGAGGATATTAAATAGTATAATCAAAAAGGGCTCAAAAAATAAGAATTATCCAGATTATTTTAAAAAAGATAAAGATATTGTGCTTGATAAAACTAAAGACATTGCAAATGAATTTAATGATTTCTTTGTAAATGTTGGCTTTAATTTAGCAAAAGAAATTCCAGAGTCAAGAAATAATAACGACCTAAATAAACATATTACTCAGAATGTGTCCTCCATGTTTATTGGTGTTGTAACTCATAGAGAAATAATTAACATTGTGAAGACATTTAAAAATAAAAAGTCCACTGACTGTTTTGGTATTGACATGATATTAGTTAAAAGTATTATAGAATATATAGTGCAACCTTTCGCATACATTTGTAATCTGTCCTTTCAAACTGGTGTATTTCCCTCACAAATGAAAATAGCAAAAGTTATTCCAATCCATAAAAACGGAGAGAGAAGTCAGTTTACCAATTATAGGCCAATATCACTGCTCCCACAGTTCTCAAAAATTTTAGAAAAGTTATTTGTTAATAGACTTGATAAATATATTGAGAAGCATAATCTCCTAAGTGATAACCAATATGGCTTTAGAGTGAAAAGGTCCACTTCGATGGCAGTGATGGAACTTGTAGAAGGGATATCTAATGCTATAGATAATAAGGAATATACTGTTGGTGTTTTTATAGACTTAAAAAAGGCGTTTGATACGATTGATCATTCTATATTAATGAATAAACTAGAGAGATATGGCATAAGAGGGTTAGCATACAAGTGGATGAAAAGTTACCTGGATGACAGATATCAATATGTCGAATTCAATAATGTAAAATCTAAGCAGTTGAAGGTAACTTGTGGTGTTCCTCAGGGCTCTGTGCTGGGCCCTAAATTATTTATATTATACATAAATGACATATGTAGCATTTCCAAACTGTTAAAATGTGTATTGTTTGCTGATGATACCACTCTGTATTGCTCAGGTAAAAACCTAGAACAGCTTCTGACTACAGCGGAAAAGGAGTTAAATATATTAAAAAACTGGTTTGATGTAAATAAGTTATCATTAAATATAAAGAAAACAAAATTGATTATTTTTGGCACTAGACAAATGAAAAATGTATCTAAAATCAGGGTTAATGGAATTGAAATTGAAAGAGTGTATGAAAATAAATTTCTTGGAGTGATAATTGATGATAAGCTGAGTTGGAAGTCTCATATAAACCATGTGAAAACAAAAATGTCAAAAACCATTGCTATTCTCTATAAAACAAAGCATGTCCTGAACAAAAAATCATTATACACGCTCTATTGTACTCTGTTGCTTCCATATATGACTTACTGTCTGGAGATATGGGGTAATGCATATAAAACGAACACTCTTCCTATTTTCAAGTTGCAAAAAAGAGCTATAAGAATTATAAACCAATCAAACTATATAGAACCAACTAACATTTTGTTTATTAATCTGAATACCCTGAAATTTTATGATTTAGTTGAATATAAAATGGCACAGATAATGTATAAAGCACAAAATAACTTGCTTTGCCCCAGTACTCAGAAGCTGTTCAAAGTCAGAGAGAGTCAATATGACTTAAGGGGAACAGATCTTTCTTTAAAAAAAACAAGATAAGGACAAATATAAAGCAGAGATGTGTTTCTGTTAGAAGAGTTAACCTGTGGAATAGTTATGACAGTGATTTAAAAAGGTGTAGTTCATTTTCCTTGTTTAAAAATATGTTTAAAAATAGAGTATTAGAAAAATATATATATCAAGAATGAAAAGAGCAGAAAAAAAACAAAAACAAAAAAACCTCTTGATTCTTTTGCTTTGATGTAGTTACTTACTAAGGTGGAAAGTTTTCTGTTTTTTTGTTTTTTTCTTGTTTGTTTGTTTGTTTGTTTTGTTTTTGCTTTGTTTGCCTTCTCTCACCCCAACCGGTCGCAGCAGATGGCCGCCCCTCCCTGAGCCTGGTTCTGCCGGAGGTTTCTTCCTGTTAAAAGGGAGTTTTTCCTTCCCACTGTCGCCAAAGTGCTTGCTCATAGGGGGTCATATGATTGTTGGGCTTTTCTCTGTATCTATGAAGCGCCTTGAGGCGACATTTGTTGTGATTTGGCGCTATATAAATGAAATTGAATTGAATTGAATTGAATTTTATTATTTGCTTCGAGCCCTGTGTACAGGAGCTGCATGCTAAAAGATCTTTTGTTAAAAGGGTTGGCGTAATAAGCAAATGCTTCAGCCAATACCTTTTGATTAGCCTTGTCTCATGCTTTCTTGCTTTGTGGTAAATCTTTGTTCTGTCTTCACTGAGATATTTGAATGCTAATCAATAAAAACATATCACTCACTCAAAAAAAAATGTCCTGTGTCTCCAAAAGGTTGGGAAACACTTGTATATATTAAACAGACAAATTAATCAGTTGTCAGTGAAACAGATTTATAAGGAGATAACGCATTTACAACCGAAGGCTTGCAATTATATGATGATGATATGAACTTAGTGCATGCTAATAATGGCAATAATCTAAAAGAAGATTATTGCAGATTATTGCTAGTTAATAATAAAATATTAAATGTGGACGCATGGGCCAAATACAATGTTATCTCCTTGGCTTGTCCAGTTTTTCTGTCATGACACAGACAGAAGTGTACAAGCCACAGAAGCAGGTTAAGCTCGTTGACTTTAGCAAATCTATGATCAAACCCATTGGTGAAGTGACAGTACATTGCAGGCTAGCTCAGCAGACATACAAACTACAGTTCTGAATTGGAAATGAAAGTATACAGTCATACAGAACAAAATACTCACCATATAGAAACTGATCAAACAGTGTTGGAAAAATATGTAGATGAATTCAGAATTCCAACTGGATGCTTACCTGTAACATACAAAATTAAATCAGTAGAACTCAGCACATGAATTACAGTCTTGAAGATTTTGCCATGACTTGATACTTCCACAGTCCAATAGTGCCGGTGAGTACGTTGTACAAAGACCAGAGAAATTATTTGAAATAACAAAAAGTGGTAGAACAGAGTTTATTTGAATATGCTGTAAGGGGTGATCCTGGGTTCACACACGCAAACACTCATTTCAGATTCCTTTATTTGTGATTTTTATGCTTCACATAAAAATGAAATTGTATTAGATAAAAACTAAATTGTGCCACATAAAAATGAAATTGTGTTCCACACAGACACAAAAACCCCTGCCCAAAGGCAGATGAAATTTGCAGCAGAAAACAGAAGCCAACACTAAAGCCCGACCCACAAAGAAAAGTCGCAAACAGAACACCAGAAAACTAGAAAACTCCCATTATATAATGAATATAACCAGAGCGGTGAAGCTCCTAAAACTTAAATGTAATGAGAAAATGGGTGTAGTGATGACAAAGAGTGTTGAACCACATCTGCATGTGGTAGAGACTGGAAAGGAATCCAGATGCAACCGATGCCACCTTTGCCAGTGATGGACCCATTACCTGCAAAGCCTGTCACAGATGCATCACAACACATATCTCAACCACAGATGAATAAAACACACATGACTGGGAAAGCTGACACTGATCATAAACCATCTGGGCAATGTCAAATACAACAAGTGCTGAAAAGACTCCCAGCTGAGTTTTGCAGAAGCACGTAGAGGCTTCTGTAAAAATAGACCAAGAGCCTAGCTCAATGAAATATTTCTGTGTATTACACTAGATTTGGTAGAATTTCCAAGCTAAACACAGGTATCTTAGATAGATGGCAAACAAAGAATATGTGAACATGGAGACATAATTTGATAATGCTGCCCAGACAAATCCATGTGTTAACAAGAAATTAACAAGCACTAAAAGTGATTTTTAGATTATATTAAAGTTGCAAAGTTTCAAGGTGGGCCCAATACCTGTCTATCTTAGTGGCTGTCTATATTGTTTTTACCAGTGTCTGCAACAACACGAAAGTCAGAAAGATGAGCCAAAGCAAAATATTATAAAATACCATATTGAATGAAAGGATGAACAGGATGACCATTTCACATAAGAAGTTAAAAATGTTCTACCACTTAGCTCTGATTAGGCTTGCCACATAAAAGAAAAAAAATATATAGAATAAAATACTAATTAAAAAAAATAAAATACAATTTTTCTGAGTACACCTTCCAGAGGATCTGTCCTGGACCACACACATCTCTGCTGTCACTGGCAAGGCTCAATAATGCCTATACTTCCTTAGGAAGCTGAGGAAGGTTGGAGTACATCAAAAGCTCCTCACTAGCTTCTGTCTGTTTACAGTAGAAAGCATACTGACTGCTTTACTGCACACTGGATGTTGCAAGCTATCTCAGAAGGCACTACAGAGAGTCACAAGGAGACCCAGAAAAACACTTGGATCCAGCTATCAGCTGTCTTTAATGCCTGCTGTTTAACCAGGGCCACCAATATCATCTCTGGCCCAACCCACCCTGCACACCACATCTTTAAATTCTTGCTGTCAGTGGGAGATTCAGAATCAAACAACCAGGCTGAAAAACAGCTTCTTTCAGAGAGAACTGAAACTGCTAAATGGCTCAAGGTTTTATTTGTAGAACCCATACTGTACACACACACACACACACACACATATGTATTCCTATGTTACAATACTTAAGACATTTGTATTTACGCATTTATTATTTAAGATTTTTTGTTGTTTTGTTTTTAAAGTGAGTGCAAATTAATTTCATTGTGATGCTAAGACATTCACACAATGACACTAAAGTCTCTTTGCTTTGTCTGTCATTAGATTGTATAGTTTGTTACTAATAAAAAAAAAAGCTGAAAACCTGTAAAATGTAATGTTTTGATTGCATCCCATGTTTCTATCTACCTCTTTCCTTTTCTTCATCTCTCCAGTAGTTCTTTTGGTGTCCCATCTGTCACACTCCTCATCCCACCAGCATGTTCTCTCCGAGTGGTTCACTCACATCCTCACTTATCTGCTGCTACAGCACCAAGAGACAAGCAATCATCTTCTACTGGTCTTGCCTGTGCCTCATAGCCTTCAAACTTCTTCTTTATAAAAATGTGACCTATATCTATAGTCTTGATTGAAGTCTTGCCTCAGTTAATTAGATAGCTAGATGCCAAGAGTGATAAGCCCTGTAACCGGAGCACTCCGTTTCTGTGTCTTTGCATTGTGCACTCATACCAAAAGCAGATCTGCAGATTGAATGACACACAGAAGACCCTAATAAATGGGAAAGGTAAAAGCTCTGTCACAAAAAAGTATGTTGGCTCATATGAACTATAGATGATGAAACCCCAAAAAGAAACTTTTTTTCTTGAAATGTTGAACTCTTATTTTTCCACCCAGACCTTCATAAAGTGTTAGTAGTCTCACTTTTGTAAAAATAAATAAATAAATAAAAAATTACACTTGCTTTTTTTGCTTTTTTTCATGTGTGTTGTTTCACATAAGCAAAATGAGATCTCATTATACCATCATATCTGCATTTATTTTAGATTCAGGATCCTTATTGTATCAGATGTAGATTAAAAAAAACAATTATTTTAAACTTTCTGTTTATCTCATCTCCTCCTTTTGTTTTTGTTTTGTTGTTTACCTATTCCATTTTCTTTTTATATTAAGCAAAGTATTTTATCATGTTTTGACCACCTTAATTTTGAAACAAACAAAATATGTGTTGTTTTCATTATTATGGTAAATAAATAAATAAATAAATAAATAAATAAATAAATAAATAAATAAAGAATGAAATGAAATTAAAATTATGTTTTATTCACTGGATTTTGTTTTTACATACAATTCTCTTTTTTTTGGAAACCCAGTTAAAGTAGTATCTGTAAAACATCAAATATTTTGTATCGCCATGATTATTTTTCTGTTTACCTAGTGTGATCAAATATCTACTATTTGAAAGATAAGTTCAGCTTCACTTCAGGGAGTTATGCTTTGCTCAAAAATAAAACAGAAATTTCTTTCCTTATTCATGAAGAGTTCAATTTAAAATAAAATGTCACTCTGGATGTAGAAATCTCTCGTGAACTCAGTAATACTGATAGAAAAATGGTAATATTAGCAATATATATTTGTACTGTAAATGAGTTTACTTTTTATCTTCAAGTAATATGTTTATTTCCCATTACATTTTTTGGGCCTTTTTCTGTGAACTGTTAAACAGTGTTGGTGTATTTACATGAATTTAAAAAATTCTGGCAATTAGTCTCTGACCACCTGAACATAATCTATGCTCATTTAAGCTGTAGTAGTAGATGGTTATAGCATCACTCTAATATCAAATGACTATATATATGTGTATATATATATATATATATATATATATATATATATATATATAAACAAAATATCTCAATAATGCTGCAAATGTTAACATAATTGCATGTTTTTAAGTGCTACCAAAAAAATTATTTCAGTGTTACTACTGGTAACATTTTTTAACAGGGTAACACCATGGCATGCCAGGAATGATGACACACATTTTTCTAGACTGCATTGCACACACTCACAAAAATGACAGGAAGTCAACTGCACACAATACTCTTCCTACAGCTTACAGAAATTGAAGCTCACTTTTTCAGTATCTGCTTGACATGGGATAATCCAGGGGCATGTAAGAGTGCAGACATTAAGGAAGTGAGGATATCCACAAATGTGTGATAGCAGCATTTAAAATAAGCTATAAGATGGTTTGTGTTGGTAAAAGTGCAGGGTTAGATTGGTGAAATATGCTGATCTGTCAAAGCCATTAAGGCCACCCACAGATTATTCCAAAAGCAGGTTTAGTAGAATCTGAGCTTTTTAACCCTAAGAGTAGGCAATCTCTATGTTTTTCATTCTAGGTCAGTTGACTCAGTTCTTACCTGGGCAGTGGCATGCTTTCTTGAATAAGCCCAGTTTCTTTGACTGGATTGTTCTAGTGTTAAATATTAAATATTAAAGTTGAATATGATTACAAATTACAAATACTAACAAGTTTAAGTATTTCAAATCACTCAAACATTGATTGGATCTTAGAAGACTATCTTCAATATTCCTTTTGGGGGCAAAAATTGATTACCGGTAATTTGTGGACGTCAGCCATCGGAATGAAAAATGTAATGTGTAATGTGTTTGAAGTATGATTTTTATAGTCATAGGTTCATAAAATAATAATAATAATAATAATAATAATAATAATAATAATAATAATAATAATAATAATAATAATAATAATAAATTCTTTATTTATCCCATATTTGAAAAATTCTTAATCTGATGGGGGAACATGAATTAACAGTATACTGAAGAGGGAAAAAATGACTAAATGCTTTAACTACCTTCTTCATTAGCATGACTGAATGCAACAGCATTACATAGTAGCTTTAAATGGCAGACTAAGTTGAAATTAACTGAATTTAGTATTTCAGGTTTAGTAATAAATGTTTTAAAAAAGAAAATGGGTAAAAAACTAAATACATGTTTACTTTCAGCTTTGTTTTTATGCTGATGTTGGAAGTTTTTGTTGGGCTAATAAATACCAGTGCTGCAATTCTACATTCCTGGGTGTATTTATTGCCACAGTGTGTTTTGTAAAGTTAAGAAAGTAATATTTAAGCTGAGCCTAATGTTGCCTTAAACCTAAAATAATGATTTCCAATTTGCTATCTGTGATTTCAGCTTTTCATCTATCTTGGACTTTAACTTAACAGAAGACTTCAACTTAAGTTCTATAAAATATACTGAATTAAATGTTTCACAACAGAAAGTCTGTCAAAGGAATCCTCTTAAACTTCATTTGCAAAAGCCTTGAGTGTCTGCCATAGTAATGCTTTATATTCTGGTCTAATTTCAGTTATCAGTTTTCATTTTCCACCTCTACAATGGAAGGTGTGATTGTTGGGACAATGAAATTTGCTGCTTGAATTGGAAGTGGCAAAAGGTGAGCACAGACTCAGCTTTATACCTGCAGCTCACATATCCATTCTCTGATTTGTCCAGTTGACTGTATAAGTTAGTGAAGATACATGAGGTGAGCCTGTATCAGCAGATTTAATATTGCTGTGTTGTTCTTTCCTCTTTTATTCTTATTGTATCATACTTTGCTAACCTACTGATTACTAAATAATGTTAGGTATTTCAAATAACTATTGTTAGCCATAGGTTGGCACTAATCAAATACAAATACTTTGTTGCTTTACTTTTACAGGTGTCTGTTCTTTATTTGAGTATATGTTTTCTGACAAATATTTACTTTTTGTTTTTGCTCCCTACATTTTTACATAAATATCTGTCTTTTTTTACTCTTTACTTTTTCAAAGCAGGCTTGTTAATTTAGGTTACTTTAACACATTTGGGAGAAGTTTTTATTTTCCATCACTGCACACCTTCAAACATCAAATCTGTTTATTGGTGTTAGGATGCCTGGGTCGTTGAACCAGGGTTTTTGAGTTTATTATATTATTTATAATTTCTAGTCTTTGGGTTTTCATTAGAGTCATGTCTTACGGTTTGTCTCTGTGTAATCCTTAGTTGCTGTCTCCCCTGTCTGCTATATCCCCGTGTCCAGTCGGTGTCTGTGTCTGTCCTGGTCCCACATTTCTGTTCCCTCTGTTGTAGTGCCTGCATGTGAGTCTGTGTCTTTTGTTCAGTCTGTGTCATGTGTTTCCTGTTTTACTTTGAAGGTCTCTGTCTTATCTCAGTGTGTTCAGTTTACGCTTCCTTGTCTCGTCAGTTCTGATTTGCCCCAGCTGTGTTTCCCTCCTGTTGTCCATTCCCTGATTGCTCCCTCTATGTATTTAAGCCCTGTGTTTCAGTTTGTCATTGTCGTGATCTACCGTTTATTTAGCTGTGTGTTTTTTCAGTCTGTTCGTGTAAGTTTATTTTTGGATACTCAGTTTTGTTGTTTTTTTAGTTTAACATTAAAGCTGTTTTGAGTTACTTTCTGTCTCCGGAGTCTGCACTTTGGGTCCTTCTCCTGCCTGCACACAGCCGTTCCCTAACAATTGGTGTATTCATCACCAGGTCTTATTATTATATATGAAGAGATAAAATAAGAAAAAACATAATGAATGGTATATTTATCACCATATATTAAGGGGTTAAAGTAATGATCCGGTGTTGTTTTTGGTGCAGATGTAAGTAAGTTGTGGCCGCTTTTGTATTTTCAGGAAGACAAAAGAATAACACATAAATTCCCTCTGAGAAATATGTATGAAAGACAGGAGAGAAGAGAAAGAAAAGCAGTTATATTTAATAAGAAAGGACTGCTCAATGGCATTTTGGTAAAGTGGAAATTTAAATGTCATATGTAATATCCTTATTTTTATGACATGAAGTTATGTCCTTTCATATTGTGAATATGTCCTGAACAGCAAACTAAGGGACACTAACTTTGTATTATTCAAATACTTGGCAGTTTAGTGCAGGATAAACATGTTAGCTTATCATATTGTGTTGGTTTGGTGTACAGTGGTTTTCATGGTCAGAGTTAGGTAACATCAGTTGTAGCAGATGTCAATTTGAATTTGAGATAATGGTGGTTAGAATCACTGAATTCTACCTTAATATCAACTGTCTAGTACAAAAACAGTATAAATGGTATATTGTCAGTGTAGGGAATGGATGTCAGCCAAGATAGCTTGTGAAACATCTGCTTGCAAATTGTTAAAATCAATTATGTAAATCCACAAAGAGCAAGAAACTGCAGTATGTACACAAAGAAAATCTACTGGAGCTCACAACAGAAATGACTGAAGTGTTATTCTTTTCCCCACACTCAGCTAGTATCTTAGGATTTCCCCACCCGGTAAAGCAAAAAAAAAAGAAAAGAAAAAAGTTTGTATTGCCATGTCTACTATTATTTTATTATCATTATATTAACATAGCACAAGGTTCACATAACATTGTCAAGAGTCACATAACAAAATAGGTACAGTAGTAGAAACATCCTACTTTTTACTTCCTTACTTTGAGTACATTTCAGAGTATTTGTTAATACGAATATTTATACTTCTATGTAAGTAAAAAAATCTAAATTTTTTCCTCCTATGTTGTTAGCTAGGTTAATCCTGCAATAGCTGAGTATTAATACAATTGTAACTTGACTCCACTCATGCAAGTTGAGATTACTAACACGAATGAATCTTATAAAGTAGCAATTTCTGAAAGACTCTGAAAAGAAGAGAAAATGATGAGAATGAGAGAGCATAATTCTTAAGGGGAATTTACAACTGGTCTGCGGGCCACTCTTGCTGGTGCTGTTGTTGGTCTGTCAGCCATGCAAAGAGCTGAAGTGAAACTGTAAAAAAAAGAAGAAGAAAGGTGTCCATTGTCTGTGCTTTTCATGCTGTTTTTTTTTTTTGTTTGTTTTTTTGCCAAAGAGAAATGAAATTCATAAAGTCCTTATTAAAAATGTTTTTAAAGCTCCGCAGGCTGAAACAAATTACAATAATTCACAGACAGAGTATATATGAAAGAGATTCAAGTGACTGCCCAATCAAGATACCTCCAGATGATCATCAGGCGTCCAAAGAATGTGGAGGCTCGTTTCACATTGTCTATTTTCAATGCTCCTGAGTCCACTCTCAGCAGAACACTTCACACCAATGGCATGTGTGGCGGTCCTTCAAGGAGAAAACTATCTAAGGTAACACAAAGGCCTGTTAAGGAGTACTTCATCAAGCCAGAGGGAACAATATCTGGTGAAAGAAAGAAAGACAGAAAGAAAGAAAGAATAAAAGAAAGAAAGAAAGAAAGAAAGCTTTGAGTTTTGGACAACAAGAAAACTGCATTTCAGCATAGGAACTTTGTAAAATATTATGCTGTTATTATGAAAGCTCAGGCATTTTTTTGCTAGATTTGGGAAAGGCATCTATCTTTCACTGATAACACAGGATAACATTAGTTCTACCAACGTTGTTAAAAAAGTTTTAAAAAAAAATTAAGAGAATACTGTCCTCAATTCAACTGAAATATGGCGGGCGGAAGCAATGCACTGAAACTCGCCAGTATAGGCTCAACCTTCTTCAAGCTGAGATTCAAGACTGATTTGGATTTATTAAACAAATAACAGCTCATCATGTACCCCTCACAAATATTCAGTTTATTTATTTATTTAACTGGATTCTCGTTTCCTGCTTGTAGGACTTTTGTCAAAACTGGATGTTTTTTTAGGTTATAATTATTCAGTAGTATTATGGTTGTACAGCTATCTCAGTAGCTCATTTAAAACTATATTTATTAACTCATAAGTCTATTTATTATACATTTGGGAAATTATCTTGTTGTGGCCAGAAATGAGAAGCTAAGAGAACAGTAAGGTGGTCTTGTCTTTTATTTTAAGGCAAGAGGGGTATTTTATTTGGAGCTTTGGAAGACAGTGGTGGTCTATGACTATGAAATTTAACACAAAGAATAAATTTTTCTTGTGACAAATGTAAAAGTGAGTGTAGACCTTTTGTGGAGTAAAACATTGTGATAAAAATCTATAGAATAAAGTATAATGTACAATGCAATGTGAACAGAAAGATTTGAATACAGTTTAGATTTTCTCAATCAGTTATAGACCTAAGACTAGTGAGACTCTTGGACATCTTGAGTTTATGCCAGTACAGAGGTATGGAATAAAACATCTGTATTCTAATCTACTAATTTGTGTGTGTTACAGATTAATTTTGTCTGTTACTCTGTCATTCATTTTATCCATGTCCAAGATTTCTCAAAACAACTGGATAAATGAAATAATGAAATGAATAGTAATTGGTAAAGACACCATCATTGGTCAGAGGTGGTAAGATTTAGTTATTTAGCCATGAGAATTTTGACACCACATGTATTGGTAGATATATTCTTAATATCAAATGAAACATTTTTTTTTTCATCTGAAAAAAGTGTTTACTTATTTCTAAGTAAGATGGATAGGCTTTATTTATAATTTAATAAGGCTACTGGTCTTTTCTCGCAACAGTAAGTTTGTTTTGATTTATTATTTTAATACACTTTGTATTACATTTTAAAAGTACTTGAAATATTTTGAGGCTAACTGTTGGCTATATGCTTTCTATATGCTATATGCAAAAACTGCAGCTCTGTAGCTCCTATAGTGGTCACTTGAGGCATGCTTCAAAAACAAGTCAGTCCCTGTAGACTTGTGGTAAATTGCCCACCTTTAAAATGTCTGTTTACAGACTGGTACCAAAGTGCTTTTGACCTGTATGGATAGTGTGTCACGGTGGGGTACGCTGGTGTGATGATGCAGTGGACCCAAGTGCAGATAGGGAAGTAGATGGAACTAAGTTTCAAACAAAAGGCAGCCATTTACTTAGGCTGTAATCATGAATACAGAAAAAAGCAATATGAGCAGTAGTGAAAACTAAACTGAAACCTAAACTGGGAAAACTAACTAAGACGTGGGGGGGAGGTAACACAGACGACCTGACAAGGACTGAAAGAAAACACACAGACTAATTACACACAGGTGATCAGGGGAAGTGGAAACACATGGGGAAACAGCTGACAAAAATATATCACGATGCCACAGGGAAAAGTAACACTAAGCACAATGAACACATAGAAACAAGACTTTCAAAATAAAATAGGAAATATGATGAGACGCGGAAATGACACGAACGTGATAACATGAACCACGCAGACATGAAACACATGAAGGGGGTGGGGGACTTTAACACAGGGGATGAAGACACAATGGAAATCTGATAGATAATAAACTATAACAGGGCAATGTAGGCAAAACTAGAAATGAGCTTGGAATACTAAATGAGACTTAAATATAAACAATGAATATCAAAATATAATAAAACTCAAAAATACTGGGTTCAACGAGCCAGGACCGAGACTAGGGATGGGTACCGATATTCGGTTCTGACATAAACTGTGTGAGAAGAGCCTTGTGGAAGAAATGAAGGAGGGTCCAAACGCAGGCAGTCGTGAAGGTGTGAAGGTGGTTTATTGAATAAACAGCAAAGGGAAAGTGGAAAACGAAGACAAACTAAACTATACTGGAAAACAACTGAACTACAGCGCAGAAACCAGAACATGAACATGAAGGAGGGCGAGCAGAGGCAGACGATGGTAGACAGCAGGGAACACACGGATGAAAATGGTGAATACACAGACGGACCAGCGACTACAAACACAAAAGACACGACTAAAATACACTCAGAGAAACACAGGGAGATTACACACAAGTGGGGGACACAGTTGGGAGTCGAGACGAGAGGTAAAACTGAACACACTCACATGAGACGCAGACCTTCACAATAAAACAGGAACAAGAAACCATCACACTAAGACGCAGACTCGACATTGAGAGACAGACAGAAAATGACACATGGAACTAGACCAATACAAAGCAGACACAACCAAAGAACAAATCCTAAACACAAATAAACAGAAACATGAAACTCTAATAATAAACATCATAATCATTAACACAACAAGAAAACAATCCCTGATGCAAAATTAAACCAAAACATAATAAACTCAAAATACTGGATCCAACGGACCCAGAACCGTGACATAAACAGTAGTAACCAGACCGAAAAGCAGCGCACATTTCGGTGCTAATTTTCGGTGCTTTTTTTTTTCCTGAGCTGTGATACACTTTGAATTCTAGCCAATCATTTTACCTTTCCAAGGATAGAAGGCGGGCCCAAGTACATACATTATTTTAGAGCAGAGCAACAGATTAAAAATGCCCAAGGCGAAGCGATCAAAAGTCTGGCTGTACTTCACAGCAAAAGATGCAAACTCAGCAGTCTGCAACAAGTGCTTTAAGCTGATACTGTGCAAAGGAGGTAACACCTCGAATCTGATGAAACACCTGGCGACGCATAGCGTTTTTTTTAAAAGCCGAGAAATGCACCGTATTTGATAGCTTGCTGCGAGACCTCACACGGAGCACATCTACTGCAGGTGTGATAAATCTCCATTAGCAAGTTAGCGCGGATCGCCCCGTGCGTGGGGCTGGACGGTGCTTATCATTTTGAAGAAAAAAAGACACTGCTAAAAATAAAAACATAAGAGGTTTTTGGACAAAGTTTGTGCTCTCCATTCTTTAAGCACTGGTTTGAGCACCGGCACAGTTTCAAAAGTACCGATTTGACACCGGTATCGGATAAAACCTAAACGATACCCATCCCTAACCGAGACATAGTGGCTATAAAAAATTCCCTGAATATGGGAAAAGTATGTATCACTTCTCTCTCATTATGAAGACTGGACGTGGCTCAGGTGATACTTAGCACTAATTATCAGATATATTCCATATGTCTGATCTCTTCATAAGGTTTATGGAGAGGGCTTGCTATCCAGATTTCCTTGTTTAAGTTGATATTCTCTAGTCAGATTAAAAAATGGCAACTTTTGGATCCAAAAAATACAAAACAGCAAAAAAATTAAGGCATGAATTGGCACTAATCTTTGCAAATACTTTCCAGTAATTATTTGGAAAACATATTCATCTAATGTGTTACTTTTTTCTGGGTATTTATTGAAATATTTTGGAGACACATAAACTGCAATAAGACCACTTGGACTTAACTTCACCATAAACTTACCACAATTGAGTTGCTGGATTGCTCCCTGGGTTTAAGAATGGATGCAGTGGATTTTGGAAAGGATTGACCCCCTAAGGTGATGAGGTGGTTGCTGATCCTATTGCTGCTCTGTCACACAGTTCAGTGCCTCTGTTAGTGCTGTAACTGCTCCAACCTGTTGTTTTACTGTCTCAAATACCTGCAGAGGTGGGATGTGTAGTCACATTTTTTCAGGATCTTTATTGTCATTTGTTCATCAGATCATAACAAATTACTTTTTAATTTTTTTAAAAAATTAGTGTAATTAGACCTGCTGTTTTCAACGGTTTTTATAGTGTTTAATAGATTTAAATAGGGAAAATGTGTGGGAAGTACATTTCCTTAACTGATTAATCTCAAATGTATGTCAAAAATATAGATATAGATGTCAGATACACAGTGTATGAGATTGATGGGATGCTGATGAATACATGCATTTTATTGGTGTTGTGAAGTTCTTTTTAAATATAGCATTTTTTTGTTTGTGTTAATAGAGCTTTTGTTAATGTTTTTCCTATATAAGACATTATGTGGCAACTAACAAGAATAATAAAGTAACCTAAAGGTCATCACTAGCTTTCACACTTTCATGCACGCCCTCCTACACAAGCAGCAACACTTAAACTAATTATACAAAAGCAACAGTGCTTGCAGTAGGCGGTGAAAAAACTGAGATCCTGTGTATGCAATCAAACCACCTTTGCATCCTTACAAAGAGCTCTACGCATTCCCAAAAGATTTATCAATGTCATAAATATTGTTTCTGACAAAGAAATTACTCTCTTACTCTATGTGTATGTCAGCACTACTGGCAGTGATGGTGATCATTTGCATGAAGTTGACTGACTGGCTGAACAGAGCTTCTGTTAACAGTTCAGGTTAAAACAAAAGCTTCACCACCTTTTTCAGATTGCAGTATATCTTTTCATAATGAAATAACATTAATTAGAGTTGCTTGTTAGCACAGTGTTAATGCACATATACTAGACGTGCACTGTATGCCTTACTTCATGTCTTTAGGGCTTTAACAGTGTCCAAAACAGCACGTTGCTGTCTTACTCGCTCCTCGCCAATATCTGGCAATCTGAGGCCTATGTGACACTCACCTTGAGTGCTGAATCACATATCCCTGGGGCTGGCTGACTCTGCCTGATGAATTTTCTTGGGAAAGAAAGGAGGGGTTATCTCAGAGGTCACCCTAATGTGAGCGACATTTATCAAACCTCGCTCCAGAGGAAGCGCCTGAAATTGGAAAACGGAAAAGGCAGTGATTCTTGGACGGTTGCAGGCAAGCAGGGGCACAGAACAGGGGAGAAGGGAACAAAACAAACAAAAGGCTTTAATGCAGAGTTGGACGATAGCTAATGGATTGGCGATATGGAAACTGGGCAGTGCATGTTTACATGTTGTAATCTGGAGTCAACTCATTCATCACAGTTGTCTGAATATTTTCTTCTACCCCACTATGTTTTCATTTAAGTTGGCCTCCCATACACCTAAATATTAGGAACACTTAACCTGAGTGAGTTAATGTGCTGCCTCATAATTTAGAAAGTTTCCCACAGGTATGAATCTAAGTGTGAATAATGAGGAGATCTATCAGATCATCAGAAGAATGACGTTCAGACTTTAGAAAGTTTCCGTCTCAAGTTACTGAATATACCACAAAACCCTGTCAAAAAAGATAAATAAAATCAAAAAAATCATATATATAGCACCAAATCACAATAATAGCTGCGTTAAGGCAATCATTGTTGTAAGTTAAATAGAATTCAATAATTGAGAGAAAACCCCAATCATCAGACGGCCCCTTATCAGTGACAGTAGGGAGGCATAATCCCCTTTTAACAGGAACATTTTTCAAGCAAAACCAGGCCAGGACTGGGGAGCTATCTGCCAGTCTAACCAGTGGCCAATGAATTCTTATATCTATTCAGATTGAAAATAGAAAAAAAAAGGATATGTACAGTAGAATCTAGGGAGAGATATACAAGTCTGGTTGCTCATGTATAGAAGCCAACATTCCAGTGACTCTATGGTATTATATGTTTTATTTTGCTTTCCCTATTTTTTGTGTGAACAAGTGTGTTCACGTGGCGTATGAGCTTTCTTTTTATATGGAGATGACCAATAGGTACCAACACATGACATTTTTCCAAGTAATTGGGCATATTATTGGGATTTTCGCATACCACCATAGGGTTTACAGAGAATAGTCTGAAAAAGAGGAAATATTCGGTCCTAGGCAAGTGTTTGTTGATGCAAGAGGTCAGAGGAGAATGACCAGACTACTTTGAGATGATAGGAAGGCAACAATATCTCAATAATAGCTCAATAAGTACTTGTTACAACCTTGAAGCTGATGGACTGCAACAGCAGAACATTTTAGCTGGTGCTACTCCTCATCAGCTAAAAACAGAAAACTGATGCTTACCATAATTGGACAGTAGAAAATTGAAAATAAGAACATTGCCTTGTTTGATGAATCATCTTTTCTGCTGTGACATTTGAGTAGAATAGAACAGAACAGAATAGAAAATGACAAAAAAAAGACTTTAGCATAAATATAAAATAAATAGAAATAATGATAAAAACAGTGACATAGTATTGCAGAAAAACTGTGCAAAACACAAATCTAGTTCAAGAGATGACAGATGATGTTTAAGGTGTATTCCACACCACCAAAGTCTTACAAAGGAGGGTTATGCTTTCTCCTTGTACAAAGTTGTGCATATTGTGTATGTGTGTATTTTATATGATCAATTCTTTATCTTCGCCAGATTCACTACTTGGAAAGTATGAAAGAAATTCAGGCATTATACCTTTGTAAAACAGGTGGCTTTGACAAGTCAGCCGTGGGCAAGTCATGTCAGAAATAGCAACAGTGCATTAGGGTCTGTGTTCACCAACAGCTGTTTTCATTTTCTATATGAATACTATGTAGCTTTGCACTGACAGGTCCCAAACTCTATAACATAAATAAAAAAAACGCCCTTAGCGGAAGCTTTTTTTTTAACATATAAGACAAAACTTCAGCAACCTAGTAAATTCAGAGCACCCTGAAAATAACTTCACAGTCTTGTATTTTCAACAAAAAGTGACACAAAACATCAAATCTTTTTAAGGGAGTAAAGTGTTTCTGGCTTTATGAACATATTAAGGTGATTTTTTTACAACTGGACATAGGTCAACATAAATGTTCCTGATGGATTGTTTGAGATACAAAAAAGAGCAAATGTGTTTATAGGCACTCTAGGCAATGTTGCAAAAAAAGGGATGAAAGGTTTCCACATTGTCTGCCAACTATTGCCTGTGGAAGATTCTACCGATCAATATGTAGCTTCTCTCTAAATGTCTTAAGGTTTAAATTATTTCTTGGACAGTGTGCATATCTTTTCTTCATTTTTATGTAACCATGACAGTGATAAAGTCAAGATAAGTCTGCAATCCTTGCCATATATGCAAGTCTGGACAGCATGGTTGTATGTGGCATGGGTAGTAGTTAGGCACTCATACTGTGTCCATGTTACCATCTCATTGGTGTCAAGAGATGCTGTTCAATACTGGATCTGGCCTCCTGCATCTCCCTGATTTTACGTGACCAGTTTTTACCTCTCATACTCCTTTTACTCACAGCAAAACCTGCTCTCACATGTCCACTACCAGTAGATGTGAAACATCTCTATCTGGTTAAAGTCTTTGTCCATGTAGACTGAAACCCAATGGCATTCATTGTAAATCCACAGTTGCATCTTCTTTCTCAGTTATTGTATTTCAGAAGATGGTTTTAAACTCATATGTGTGTGCTGTTGGGACTGTATGCAAATAAAGTTGTTCACAAGTGTTTCTTAGTCTGACCTAGGTGTTGCTAAGTATTCATTCTGTCATAGTGCCATCAGATAAGTGGAAAGCAATCCATGTCTCAGAAGGAATTATGTTACATTTAACAAAAGAGCAAGATCCAAGAGAAAAAGATGTATTTTAGGCAATTTTTGCAGACAATATGGTTCTTTTTGCCAAATGGAGTAATGACCATCTTGCCTCAGGTAAGGAAGTGCTCAGTGCCCAAAAGCACAACAGCAGAGACTTGAGTTTAGGGCTGACACATAGCCTGCAGGAATTTAGGTGAAATTTCATCTGTGCTCACATTGCATCTTTTAATGCAGGATCAGAATAGTGGATGTGAAAAGCTAGAAGCTCAGCATTTTGCTCTAAATGTAATATTCAATGTAGTTAGCTTAAAAGTTTAGGAATAAAAATAATGGTTAATTTGGATTATGTTGCTTATGTGTGATAAAAAGCTGTGAATTCATAGGAACTGGTGGTTTCTATGGGTTAGGGTATATTCAATGGCCAAAAATGAATATTAATTTTTTGCCCATTTTTTTAATGGCCAAAAAATGAATATTCAGGTGTTTAATTTAATGATATGATTCCTTTAACACAGCAAAGATCAAATCTATACATTATAGTATTTGTTTACTTGTTTTTGTCACTGTATAGCCTCTTTCTATTATTCTATATATCTATATATAACAATAGTTAATAGATATTAATATATTTTTTTGGTTCTGTGTATGTTAATCTTGTTTTTGTTATTTTCAAACACCCTTTCTCATCTTCTTTAGTCTTCAACATCTATTGATACTGTTATATAAAAATAAAATTTTTGACAATATATTTGAAGGCTATGTACAATGCCATTAGCTTGTTATGTTTGAAGTGACAATATTTTTTTTTTTTTTTTGGACTTTGGGATACAAGGCTGAAGAAAAAAATGATAGAGAACAGGGGTGAGATTAAAAACCATGTTCAGTAGAGGCTTAAAAGAGCAGCCCTGTTGGCCAAACATCCCTCTCTCATGTTTTTCCAAAGATGGTTCCTTTGGGGCTAAATGTGGGAAGTAGGTCATCCTTTTTTGGAGCAGCCATTTTCTGTTGGTACAACATTAATATTTGATGTACATAATGTCCCGTATGGATAGAGGGAATTTTCAACTGGAGGGGTGGGTTTATAAAAGTCAGTGTAAACACAGTAATGAATGAGTACTAGTGTACCAAATGTATTCTTTTTTTTCAATATGAAGCAATATATAAAGTACTGAAACCAAGAATTGTGATTGTTTTTAGAAAATGTAAACCCATCCTGAATTTATACACACACACATGCATTACCAGTCAAAGGTTTGGACAAACCTTCTCATTTAATGTTTTTTTCTTTATTTTCATGACCACTTACATTGTAGATTCTCACTGAAGGCATCGGAACTATGAGTGAACACATATGGACTTACGTAGTTAAAAAAAAGTGCGAATAACTCAAAACATATGTTAGATTCTTCAAAATAGCCACTCTTTGCTTTGATTACTGCTTTACACACTCTTAGCATTCTCTCATGAGGTAGTCACTTGAAATGTTTTTTCCAACAGTCTTGAAGTAGTTCTCTGAGATGCTGAGCACTTGTTGGCCATTTTGCCTTCACTCTGAGGTCCATCTCATCCCAAACCATCTCAACTGGGTTTAGGTCAGGTGACTGCGGAGGCCAGCACTCCATCACTCTCCTAAGTCAAATAGCCCTTACATAGCCTGGGGTCAATGTCATGTCAAAAAATAAATGATGGTCTAAACCCCCACACCATCACACCTCCTCCTCCATGCTTCACTCTGACTACCATACATGTAGAGATCATCCATTCACCTTTTTTGCATTGCATGAATACACGATTGGTGGAAGCAAAGATCTTAAATTTGGACTCATGAGACCTAAGCACACTTCCACTGCTCTAATGTTCATTCAACTGACTCTCAGTTCTTAAAGTAATGATGGTGTGTCGTTTGTCTTTACTTAGCTAATTACCATAACATGAATTCTAACAGTTGTCAAATAGGGCTATCAGCTGTGTACCAACCTAACTTATGCACAACACAACTGATGGTCCCAACCCAATTAGGAAGGCAAGAAATTCCACAAATGAACCCTGACAAGGCACACCTGTGAAGAGAAAACCACTTCAGGTGACTACATCATGAAACTCATTGAGAGAAGGCCAAGGGTTTGCAGCGCGACTTCCTACTTTGAAGAATCTAAAATATAAGACATATTTAGAGTTATTCATCAGGTTTTTTTCTACATAATTCCATATATCTTGCTTCATATATCTAATGTCTTCAGTTTGTATCTACAATGTAGAAAGTAGTAAAAATAAAGACAAACCATTAAGTGAGAAGGTGTGTCCAAACTAGTGACTGATAGTGTACACATATTTATACATATTGTGTCTCGACACAGGAGAGACAGAGAGCTTGCTCTGTCTCCTCTAGGGATAAATCCAGTCATCACCCTTTTTCAGCCACTATCTGACCCTTGCACAAGATCACATATAGCTGTTGATTTAGTTAGTGGACTCACTGCACCTGAAGGGAACACAGTCATTCTCGCCATTGGAGATCGATTTTCAAAGCTAAAAGATTCTCAACAGGTAATCTCTAAGTATCATGTTTTCGTGCCTGATGATATTGTTTTAGATTGCAGCCCACAATTCATCTCCCTGGTCTAGGGAACCTTTTGTAAGGCTTTAGTTGCTGAAGTTAATCTCACATGAGGATATCACGCTCAAAGCAGTGGGCAGACAGTGCATGCTAATGAGTAGCTTGAAGCTGTTGTGTTTCAGCTACAAATCAGAGCACCTGGAGTTTACAGCTATTCTGGATTGAGCATTCTCACAATGCCATGACCTCCTCAGCTTCTGCCTTAACCCTTTTCAAGCCATCCCTGGAGTATCAGCCCCCTGTTCTGCTCACAGGAAGAGGAGATAATTTCCTCATGAATCTACACCACTGTGGCCAAGATCTCCAATATCTTGTTTACTGTGAGGTTTATGGTCCTGAAACACATTTTTAATCACTTACCTAGTAATTCTGGACTCTAATCCGGTGGGAGAACTCCACCTGAATCCCAGGTATAGTAGATCACTCAGTGGGGTATTGTCATGGGATCTTGTGCCTTCTTTCTCTGTTTGTCCTTCAGTTACATAAAAAGCTAGACAAAATTTCTTTTTGCCACCAAATTTTCAGAATGTACTTCCTGGTAACTAGTCTAGGCTCAGTCAAAAACAAAACTGTTAGTGAGCCATTTCTCTGAAATATTTTGCATCTTGTCTACCTGCCCCCAGTACCCAGTTTGTATGTATGTTCTAGTTCCGGCCTGCTGCTCACTCACTGTTCTTAGGAGTTTCCCCCTCCTAGCATACACCCTTGGTTATATCTTTACCCTGACTGCCCACTTTCTACTGTTCTTCTGAGGAAGAAGAATATCAAAATCATATCCTAATAGCCGTTTATCCTCCATGGCAACTGTGTACCTCCACAACTGCCTATACCATAGACTACCTGTCTGTATACCTGCTTAAGTTAGGATATTATTTGCTTAAATAAACAGGTCAGCTTTGGATTCAGTTTTGTGTTTACTTTTGGGTCTTGTGATCTAGATCTTTTCAGAGACAAAGTTAAATTAAAAAAGAATGTGCAGCTGCTGTAGTACATACTCCCTCTTTTCTCTTTCTACTATCTTTTTTTTTCTGAAATTCTAATGTTTTTTACTAGTGGTAAATGTTATCTTTATCTGAATGCTATAAACCCTATTAGGCTATCTGAAATGTTGTAATAGCAATATTTGAAAAGAAAGAAGAAATGAAGGAAAGAAAGAAAATAAAAGAAAAAGGAAGTCTAGTAAGAGTAATCTAGAATATAAGATCTCTTAATACAATACTGTGATCATTTTGTAATAAGCTGGCTGAGTAATATTAAAATGCGATCATCAAGAGCAGCTTGTGCATCTTCAATAGAGTTTCAATATACAATGCTGTGTAAAGTTGTGTATAATGAGACAGCAGTTGCATCAAAGCATCTTCCACAGAAAAATGTCTGGTTCTTGCAAGCTTAAACTACAGCATTCATATCACTCTCCCCACCTGCTGAGCTGACTCTCAGCAATGTCTCACTGAATATTCATTAAGTCCTGAGCATGTCTCCACTCTGCTACCCCTCTTTTCCCCACCACTCCTGTCCCTTCCGGCAGAAAGCCCTAAAGGGACATTTCTGGATATGTTCAAAAAAATCTTTGGTTTTGTTGTAAAATGTTGATTCAAATGTAATTGCTGATGTTATCACATCGACCTATCGTATCTTTAAAATACCAAGTTCCTGAGAGTTAATTTTGACAATAAGTTTATTGCCAAGAATAAGTAAAGCTCTATTTAGATTTGCAATGCTGACAAATAATTTAAACAAAACCTTTATTTGGAGGAGGAAATAACATGACAATAAACAATTTCTGTTTCATTACTTTCTTAGGTTTAGACTTCAGAGTTGATGTTACAGAGGAATATGTTTGGTTAGCATATTCACTTTTAAATAATCTCATCCAGATTTGAAGGAAATTTCCCCACAACGAGTATATTCTTCCTTCCACAGATATTCTTTGCAGCCAGCTGGTACCTATTTAATTAACAAGTGTTTTACAGTTTTTCTCAATCACTTTTGTGCAAGTTGCACATCAGATATGTTATTCTCACTACTCTTAATGCAGTTGTCAAATCAGTAACACATTTCTTTATCTGCATTAGTGTTTTCTCATTGCTTTTTTTTGTTTTTTTTGTTCTTTTGCACATTGTTGTTTTTGTCAGTCGCAATTCTAGATTTCTCACTTTCCTTCAATTAAATTACTTTACAATTTTTTTTTCAAATATGTATAAAACAGCGAGGCAGTAACAAACTATCAGCCTTAGAAATGAAACTGTCCTTCAATGGAAAGCTGTCACAATTATTTTTAGAATAGATTCAACAAGGTGCCGCAAACATTTGTCAAGGATTTTGCTTCATATTGACTTGATAGCATCATGCAGTTGCTGCAGATTTGCCAGCTGCTCATCCAAATTTCCCTTTCAACCACATTTGAAACATGCTCTAGATCTGGTGACTGTGGAGGCTGTTTTAGAAATGTGAAATGAAGTGTCGGTTTCCTGTTCTTTGCAGACAGCACTGGCCTCCGGTCTCATGCTGCTGTACCCCATCTTCTTCAAGGTCAGATGTGTTGTTCTGTGTTGTTTTTTGAGAACGGCATACCTAATAAATTGGCTGCTGAATGTATGAAGCATGACTTTGCCCGACTATCCAACAAGTGTTGAAGTTCTCAGATTGTATATATTTTCTTTGCATCTTTTCCAGTTTATATAGTTTCATACATATATTTTAGCTTCTTTAATTTTGTCAAGTTTCAAATGAATCCCTCACATTTGATTTTTGTTGTGAGAATACCTACATGTTTATTGTACCTACATGTTTATTGTTTATTGTACTCTTTACAAAGTGAGTAAGGTTTCAATAAAAGTATTTTTTTTAAATATATATATATATATATATATATATATATATATATATATATATTGAAGTTTTAAAACAGTAGTGAAAGTGTTTTTTTATTCATTGGTCACAAAGTTGAAGCAATTAACTAACGTCTCATGTTTTGACATATCTGAAAAAGGTTGCTTGTTTTAGTGTCTTTTACTCAGAGAAGTGTCTGTTATAAAATGTCATAACTGTTTTGAGAACTGCATTAGGAATAATGAGAACGGCGTTCTTGCTGTGAGAATTGTGCCAAAGTGATTGACAAAACCTGTAAGAGTGGTAAATATGTGTTTATTGGACTATACAGTGCTATGTTCTGATTGTATATATTTTCATACATTAAGTCTACTCCTTCTGAACCAACTTGCAAAGTTTTAGCATTTTGTTCTTAAAAATGGTAAATGGTAAATGGCCTGTATTTGTATAGTGCTTTACTAGTCGCTAAGGACCCCAAAGTGCTTTACACATCCAGTCATCCACCTATTCACACACTGGACTGAAGCATGTCAGCAGATCTGGGTTAACATCCAGTGTTTGGTCTGTGGTTATATTTAGGAAGAAAACTTGATTTATGAACATCAATTTTGCATTTCAATTTATTATTGTTAGTTTGTTTTTTTGTGATTTGCAAAATATGTAAGAGAACAACATTTCTTCACTAACAAAGAAAACTCAGATAAACAAAACATTTGCTGCAAATCATTTACATATTAAACATTTCTAGGCTTTCTTAAGCAAAAATAATTTTTCATGTTAGTTACCAAATAAATAAATAGGATACAGTTCCCATTCATGTGTTTATTTTATTGAAAGTACTTTAGAAGGCTTAGAGTGCACCGGGAGTAGTGTGGTTTGTCAAAAAGAAACAATGCAATATGTGGACTACAGTTTTGTCCTCACCAGTTTTATTCACATGTGAGAACTAAAACTTGTGAACCTAACACCATGAGACAGAGAGCAGCTGCTGGATGGAGATAGACTGACCCCAGGTTCATAGCCATGGCATAAATTCTGACCTCTACTCAAACAGCATAGAAAGAGGGTCATGGTGAGCCGGGGTCATCATCACAGAAAGATATCAAGGGCCAAGAGTGACACTTAACCTAATGCCCTCACACTCCCCTTCTGCGGTCCAGGTGCTCTTCAAATTGATTTTACCTTGGAAGAAAAAGCAATGTGATCCGTTCAGCTCCAATCCACTTCTGACAGGCTGACTGTAGAAAACATATGCCAGGTCCAATTCTCATGCATTCCCCTGGTTTAATGATATACAAAACATTGAATTTTTAAAATATTTTAGGTTGGATTAGTGCGTTTCACATAAAAATTAAACCACAGATTTTGTGCAGGTGATCATGAGCTTTATTATCTGATTTAGACAACCTATTCAATGTTCATCAAAAAAAGTTTTTTCATTCTGTCAGGAAGCGATCCTTTTGTTTAATTGAGATTGAAATTAAGTCATTTTGCAAGAGCAGTAGGGCAGAATTGAAAGTTTGAAATCATTACATGAACTGTGGCTTGACTGTTAATATCAGTATGCACAGATTTTTAACACTTGTACTTTGTACAAAGGCCTAATATGTGCCTTTGTAACAAGTTTGGTTATCACACAGATTAAGTGTAATAAGTTGCAGACAGATGCCATAAAACATTAAAGCATCACTTTTGTAATACTAACACTGGAATTTCGTTCCTTTAATCAGCTCCTGGAGCTGTAATTTAATTCAGCTGATTTAACCATCTTTTGCCCTCCTTTGCATTCCTTTCTAGTGAACTTAAGACATTTTGCTGACTTGTAAGACCATAGGTGAGCTAAAGATTTCCTGAATTACCCAAGAGAATGACCTCCACCTGTGACAGTTTAATTGCGACTCTTATCACTGTAGTGAAATGATAGTCATCTAGTCCTTTCTCTTGATCACATTCAGCTCTGTTCAGTCTGGATGTTTAACTTTAGCCTTTTTGTAGCCTGCTGGGACCTTTGCATGTAAATTTGCATAATTCTTCTAACTCCCTGTGTTGTAAGTATAAAGAAATCTCCTCCGTGTTGCAACCAATTGACAGACTGTAATGTGCAACTGACAATTCTGAAAATAAACTACATATAGTCACAGAAGGTCAAGAAATACAGTTAAAATAACCTCAGAGACTTTGTGAACAATTTCTGGGAGAACATTGATTGTGTTGATATTATAATAAAAAGCACAGAATGAAAATGTTTGTGCTTTGTTGACTTTAGATGCTGTCACTGTGAATATTGACAGTTTGCCTAACTGCAGTTTTGACTCTTGTGCAAAGTTTTAGTCTGTCAGTCTTTTATTCTGCTCACACAGCCCAATGAGGCTTATGCATAAGTTCAATAAGGAAGATCTGTATTCCCTCATCTGCCTGCATTCCTGGGTGTTCAGGCTACTAGTCTGTTCTTTACTTTCCCACACTATCAAAATTAACTGTGTCATCATCACTCCAGTCCAATCATTTTCTTCTCCTCTTCTGCCTCTGTCCCATGTGCTTTAAATCTTCTGTCATTCTGCCTTTTAGACTTTCAGTGAGTGACTCCCCTTCTCCATGTCTCCACATCATCCTGGCTAGATAGAGATCCTCACCCAAATCTTCACTCGCTTCATCTGTGCAATCAGCAACCTCTAGACTCCATGAAGTCCTGTCCTACATCTCACCACTGTTGGATTCTGCTGTGCTACTGTATGTAGCTTCATTGGATTTTATCTGTCAAATAGCTCATTACTCTTTACTTAAAAAAAATCACGTCTAGTTACATAAAACTATTTTTATTTATTGAACTAGCATTCTGACTTTTGACACTCGGTGTGATGGTAGATAACTTCTATCTATTTCTTTAACATTGCTTTAATCTTGTTTTTTTTCTCTCCAATGGAAATACTTTCTCAATGAGCTTTGGCCCTGAGGAGTGTGCAGTTTTTATTGCTGATGAAAAATAAATAATAGTTTCCAAATTAGGTATTTTTAGTTTTCCATATGTTGAGTTAGCTGCTAAAATACCACTGATTCATAAGATAAATCTTCATATTCAACTGTTTATTTGCAGTTCCATGAGTAATATTCATTCAGTAATATTATTTATTAAATACAATCACTGATACAGAGTATTTTCTTGACTTTAATGTTCAGCCTGTCTTTAATAATTCAGTCTAAGAGCTGTTCCAGGTGTTTTCAACCCAGTAACTGGGTATATATATATATATATATATATATATATATATATATATATATATATATTTACATTACTTACATTTTCCAAGAAAGAGCCCCCAATACACACAACGTGGTTACACAAGCAGGCAAAGCCATAATAAGGCAGATGCAGTGTTGGGGAGTAACGGAATACATGTACCGCCGTTACGTATTTAAAATACAAAATATGAGTAACTGTATTCCGTTACAGTTACCGTTTAAAAAGGTGGTATTTAGAATACAGTTACTTTGTTGAAATAAATGGATTACACGGCGGTACTTCCAGGTTTCATATTGTGGCGGGTCAGGACTGTTTGGGTTTTGTTTGACAGCTAAGTTCTGTTGTTCCAGGTGGCAGCGTTACGGTTGCCATGGTTACAGGGTGACGCTCTCTCTCTCTCTCTGCGTGTTTCCTGGGTGAGAGAGCGCCTGTTGTTGTTGTGCTAAGCTAACAGGCAGAATGCTACAGGCATAGCTCTAAAGAATGTAGCATCATAGGCAGTGTAGTCCGTGCTGCAGGGAGAATGGACTGCCATACACGTTATGTGTCCGTGAGCAAGAGGAGGGAGAAAAAGGAAAAGTACGAGCTGTCATCGAGCAGAAACGGGAGCTGGAAGCATGTAAATATAATAATAACCACTGCATCCAAGAAGAGAGCCTGATGCACAGTTGTAAGTAAGCTATTAAAACTCGACTGTACACCGTGTTCCTGTTTTCCTCTGAAACAATAAGTTCCGTTGGAGCAACCTTTCAACGCCTCTCTTTGTCTCTCGAAAGCAGAGTTGAACCAGACAACAAAGTAAAGCTAGTTTTCTGCTACGAGCCGACACAGAACCCACCGTATTAGCCAGAGGTCCCTTTACTACGGTTCGGAGCCGCGGACCTTCAGTAACAGTAATAAATCACAGCAATAGTACATTCATGTAGTTGTAAACAGCATGATAATATATTAAGTAATCCAAAGTATTCAGAATACGTTACTCTCATTGAGTAACGTAACGGAATACGTTACAGAATACATTTCGGGGCATGTATTCTGTAATGGAATACATTTTAAAAGTAACCTTCCCAACACTGGGCGGATGTGACTATTTACAAGTACTTTTCATTTACATGCTTTAAAATATTAATAATGAATAAGTTGTATATTAATCTATTGACTCTCAGAGAGCTACATATATAGAATTCCCCATTTTCTTAACAGAACAGAATTTACCAGATGAGGGGAAACATTGTTACACTACAATATATTTGAATGAATAAAGAATTAGCATGTTTGGTAAATGGCCAAAGAACAAAGGAAGAAAAGCCAAAATGTCATTCTGCATTGACAGCAACATTTTCCCTGAGTGTATTTCTAGTGTATTAACAACTTCTCATTGGCACTTGAAATTCAATTTAAGCAAAAATCAAGCACAGGAACTCAGCGGTTGGACAAAATGGTCATTTGTCATTTCCATCCATTTGTGTGGATGTAAATGGCTTGTAAACCAAATGTTGTGCCAGTGTTTCCAATGAAAGAAGGTTATAAAGAGTCATAGCAGTATTCCTCAAAGTTTCAAACTATGAGTTAGTTTGAAACACATGCATATTACTGTGCGTCTCTGGTGGGGGACAGAGAGAGTAGTGATGGGATTTCCGGCTCTTTTTAGAGATCCGGCTCTTTCGGTTCGGCTCACTAAAAAGAGCCGGCTCTTTCGGCTCCGAACCGGCTCTTCAGGTTGTTTTGTTGCTTTAATTAATTTATTATTAACAATAATATAAAATTATGCACAAAAGGAATTACTAACGTAAAACAAAGTGGGTTTATTTATATATGTTTATAATAAATATATGCGGTGGCCCCTAGAGACAAAGCACTACAAACTCCAAAACACATTTCTAGCATGAACTGAACTTCCAAAGCAGAGCTACTAGATCACTTAAATTACACAATTGAAAGCATGTGTGTATTGTTTGTGTATTTATACACAGGCACTCATATATATTCAAATAATTTAAAACAAATGTTCATTTACCTGTTATTACCACACACCAAATCCGGTCGTTGGTACTTGCTGGCTTGTGTAGCCACTAGGTAACAAAAGCTCAACACTATCCTGGAGCACTTCTGTTGTCTTTTGTACGTGTTTTGAATTTTTACGTGCTTTTGAGTTTTTACGTGATTTGGAGTTTTTACGTGCTTCGGAGTTTTTACGTGTTTTTACGTGCTTCGGAGTTTGTACGTGATTTGAAGTTTCTATGTGCTTTGTCTGTAGGGGCCACCGTAAATATACTTTTATTTATTCACTCCACATAAAATGTAATAAATAAATCATATAATACAAAAACCAACTATTCACATTTCAACTTTTAACTATTTAAATTTTCAGCTTTTTCCTTTTAAACAAATTTAAAATGAAACAACACAAAACACAGCAAACCACAACACAATTAAATATAAATTAAAATATGAAAACAAAAAGAAGATGCATATTCTCTGTCATATGGGCCTGCATGAATAAACTTTCTACATCCTTTATCATCTGCAACCGAAAATAGTTGTGGATGATTACTTTACCTTTCTAATGTGACGTTGTTGTCCCTGGCTCTCTTTCTCTCTCTCTCCCTCCCGCTCTGTTCCTGTGCTACTGAGTAACTACCGCCCCTCCCCCCTCTGCCCAGCGTAAAGCACAAGGCTCGCGTGCGGAGTGAAGCGAAAAAAAGTGCGAGAGAGAGAGAGAGAAAAAAAACCCACGTGACGGCTCGCGATAAGGAGCCGGCTCCCGTCGTTCACTTCAAAGAGTTGGCTCTAAGAGCCATTTCGTTCGCGAACGACCCATCACTAAGAGAGAGTAGACTGGAAAAACTGAGCTTTCTAATTTCAAATTCTAAACTTCTTTAAGCAAACAAAGCAGACATTTCAACATATAAAGTTGAAATTTATAAGACATTAAGTTTTTTGTGGGCTGGCTTGCACAATGTATTTGTAGAAGTGACATTATTGACTACTTAATCCTTTCTTTAGGCATACAATATAACAAAAGCTGTTTGGAGGTGTGACCTTCTCACATGGTGGAGGACAGTCCAAGATTTATGTCACAGTTGAGAGCTTCTGTTGGGAGCCCTGACAGATGGATAATCCTGTGGTTTAAACTTGGCAAATATTGATCCTGGGGCCCTTAGTGGCAAGCCTCAAGACCTGAAATTGAGGGAAATGGATTACTCTCCGGAGCCAAAAAAGAAGACAGATGAGGAAGAGTGTAATATACTATCTTTACAATCAAGCTAGATAACACATTAATTCTTAGCCATACTATTCTGAAATATTATCTGCTCGTCTTTCAGTAAAGGATTGTTTTAACATTCATAGTTTAAATGCCAGTGTTCCTCATTCATCAAAACAAACATCCTTCTATATATATTATTTTTAACCTTAATAACATTGTCACACACAAAGGTTTTGTAGAGAGTGATGCAGAGGAGAAGCGTTATTGGTAGTGGCGTTTTTTGTTGGACATCCTAAGTCGTAAAACACCTTATTCTGCAGCAATCAGATATGGTGTGTAATTTTCAGGTCACTATTCTCATCATTTATTGTGAAGCTGCTCTGCCATGTAGCACTCCTTTGAACAGTACTGCCTTTGCAAGTACTCTATTAGTACATACCTCAACCAGTCAACAAGTTGCAGCCATTTCAACCATATTCTTTTTTTTAATTATCGTTATATATGTACTGGAGGTTTTTGAGAAATTTAATACACAGATGCCAAATTTGGCATTTGGCATAAACCAGAAGGGCACAAGGCTTGGTAGTTAGACAAGGTCATTTTTACACTATTCTATTCAATTCTATTTTATTCTATTCAAATACAGCCAAACAGCTGGATGGATGGATGGATGGTAATCTCAAAAATACTGAAAAAAATACATTTTGTTTCACTTCACAAACATTACCTTCAAATAACTCATTATGAGAGCTTAAATTATGTGAATGCAGTTAAGCTCTTATGAAGTTTTGAATAAGTAGTGTTTTAAATGTAAATGTATGGTAGAAGATGCTGAGTATTATTGTATCTTTAATAATTTTTGAAGCATAAAAACATTCAAGGTAACGCAGCCTTCAGTTTATTTAAAAAGCTGCAGCAAGACTATTAACAGACCATTACCATTTCTCCCATACTAGCTTCTCTTCATTGGCTCCCTGTTAAATTCAGAATCTACTTTAAAATCCTTCTCCTCAGTTATCTTAAATACATCATAGTATCATATCACCCCAATAGACTTTGCTCTCAACCTGCTGATTTAACTGTGGTTCAAGGGTTTTTAAAAGTAGAATGGGAGGCAGAGCCTTCAGCTTTCAGGTTTCTTCCACATTGTATTTTTTGTCCTGCCTTCCTTCTTGTACCTGGTTTTGTCAGAAGTTTCTTCCGGTTAAATGGGATATTTTCTTCTGACTGTCGCCAAGTACTTGCTCATAGGGGGTCACTGGGTTGCTTGGGTTTTCTCTGCATTATGCAGTCTTTACCTTACAGTATAAAGTGCCTTGAGGTGACTGGTGTTGTGACTATATAAGTAAAACTGAATTGAACGGAACACTTAGACACACTATAGATATAATACTGTGTATGTATTAAAGATTTTTAAATGCTATTTGCAGCTTTACAAAGATAATCAAGATAATTTTCAACAGTTATCAACAATGTTATTGAAAAGTGTGTCAGGCGTTGTGTGGTGGAGGCGAGGAAGAAGGAACCCAAACGCAGGACTCGCAGGTAGGTGAAGCCGGGTGATTTATTGTCGATGCAGTGAACACACAGAACAGAGGTAGGAAATGGCTGGCTGGCTGGACGACTGACTGAATGAATGAAGGACGGACTGAAAGGCTGGCTGGCTGACTGAACACAGGCGGAAACAACAACATAACCTCAACATCAATGACACGACAAAGAACGAGTAGAAACAGAAGACTTAAATACACAGACTGATGAGGATGATAATGAGAGACCGGTGAGTACACAGCTGAACATAATCTGGCTAATGGCACGAGACGAGGTGACACAGGAACAAACAGGAAATGAAACAGGCAGTGGCAAAATAAACTGAACATGAACAAAACGGAAAGCACTGGGTCACCGACCCAGGAACCCTGACAGTACCCCCCCCTTCAAAGGACGGCACCCGATGGCCAAAAGAGAAAAAGACCAGAACAGGGCGGGCGGAGGGGGCCCAGGACGGAGGGACGGAGTCCACAGAGAGACGAAACAGTTCAGGCGGGCGGCCGCGTGGCCGGCGGCCGAGACGAAACAGTTCAGGCGGGCGGCCGCGTGGCCGGCGGCCGAGACGAAACAGTTCAGGCGGGCGGCCGCGAGGAAGACGGCGGCGGCCGCTGAGCCGGTCCGGTGGGCGGCCGCACCGGCGATGACGTCCAGAACGTGGCTTCGCCTGGGCCAGCCTCAGACTCAGCGTCTGCTTTGCCTGGGCCAGCCTCAGACTCAGGCGAAGCAGAGGCCGAGTCTGGACCAGGCGAAGCAGAAGCTGAAGCAGAGGCCGAGTCTGGACCAGGCGAAGCAGAAGCTGAAGCAGAGGCTGAGTCTGGACCAGGCGAAGCAGACGCTGAAGCTGAGGATGGACCAGGCGAAGCAGACGCTGAGGCTGAGGCTGGACCAGGCGAAGCAGATGCTGAGTCTGAGGCTGGACCAGGCGAAGCAGATGCTGAGTCTGAGGCTGGCCCAGGCGAAGCAGACGCTGAAGCTGAGTCTGAGGCTGGCCCAGGTGAAGCAGACGCTGAGTCTGAGTCTGAGGCTGGCCCAGGCGAAGCAGACGCTGAGTCTGAGGCTGGCCCAGGCAAAGCAGACGCTGAGTCTGAGGCTGGCCCAGGCGAAGACGCTGAGTCTGAGGCTGGACCAGGCGAAGCAGACGCTGAGTCTGAGGCTGGACCAGGCGACGGCACGGGAGCCGGGGGTGACGGAGCCACAGCTTTAGGGCCAGCGGGCGCGGAAGCCCCTGGCTGGAGACAGGCAGGGCCAGCGGGCGCGGAAGCCCCTGGCTGGAGACAGGCCGGGCCAGCGGGCGCGGAAGCCCCTGGCTGGAGACAGGCAGGGCCAGCGGGCGCGGAGGCCCCTGGCGGGAGAGCGGCCGGGCCAGCGGGCGCGGAGGCCCCTGGCTGGAGAGCGGCCGGGCCAGCGGGCGCGGAGGCCCCTGGCGGGAGAGCGGCCGGGCCAGCGGGCGCGGAGGCCCCTGGCTGGAGAGCGGCCGGGCCAGCGGGCGCGGAGGCCCCTGGCTGGCAAGCAGGAGGGCTCACAGCTGGCTCTGGGTGCTGTGGCTGCAGGTCCGGGGACTGAACTGACTGGACGGGAGGCGACTGGACGGGAGGCGACCGGACTGACTGGACTACAGACTGGACAGACTGGAGGACGGGAGGAGACTGGACTACAGACTGGACAGACTGGAGGACGGGAGGAGACTGGACTACAGAGGACTGGAGGACGGGAGGAGACTGGACTACAGGGGACTGGAGGACGGGAGGAGACTGGACTACAGAGGACTGGAGGGCAGGAGGAGACTGGACTACAGAGGACTGGAGGGCAGGAGGAGACTGGACGACAGGGGACTGGAGTGAAGGCTGAAGAGCAGGTGAGTGAACTGACTGGAGTGGAAGCTGAACAGCAGGTGAGGGAACTGACTGGAGTGGAAGCTGAACAGCAGGTGAGGGAACTGACTGGAGTGGGGAAGCTAAGGGATGAACAGAGGTTGGCGATGCTAATGGCTGAGCTAATGACAGAGTTACCGAGGGGGATAAGATTGCAGCCTGGGCTAATAAGGCTGGTGCCTGAGCAGGGGACACCTCAGCTAGCCTAACCAGGGACAGTGCGAGGGCGTGAAAGACTGGATCAGGAGGAGGATGAAGAGGTGAAGTAGTAGGTGAACCAGTTAGCTCTTCCAAGCCTCTAGGGTGGCCAGGCTGGATTGAGGCTGCCCTCAGCCTGGGTGCTGGGACAGGCACGGGAGGTGGCTGGACACCAGTCACCCCCACCCGGGAAACAAGAGCGGATGTGGAGGTAGGCTGCGTCGCAGCTGCCCTCCTCCTGGGAGCTGGTACTGGTGTGGGTGTAGGCCGGGCCCTAGTCATCTGAGGTGATGAAATGGCTGAGGAGGAAGGCCGAATCTGGGCTGCCATGCTGGTGGGAAATGGCTGAGTGACGGGTGTGGAAATAGTGACCGGGTGTGTGATACTGGCAGGTTTATCCGGGATTAGTCTGTTTCTTCTGCCACCACGATTTACAGTCTTTGCGGGAGCACGGCAGAAAAAATCTTCCCAGTCTACATCATCCAGGAGGGAATCTCCCCATGAATCGGAGATGAGTCCCTTAGTTAATCTGGGTGAAGTGTCAAATGAGGAGGGTGGAAAACAATTACCGGAACTCACCACCGGGAGTTGTTGACAATAGTCCGTGTTATGGCGGCGTGTGCGCCGCTTTCTCCGGGAAGAGGAAGCGGCCGGGGTGAACAGCTGAGCCTCTGGCGCGGTAGCCTCCATTGAGCCGAGGTGGGAGGCGTAGCCGCGGTGCCGTGGCGAAGGTGGAGGTCCGGCGAATGAGGCGGCGGGTGTGTGAACGAGGAGCGGAGCGGCGAGAGGGGGAGCGGCCGAAACGCGGCATGAAACGTCCGCTCTCCGCGGCAAATGCTCCGGGGCAGGTGAGGCAGCAGGTGTTGGAACGCGGCGTCTCCGAGGCCCGCCCAGAGCCAGGCGAGTCCCCTCGAAGACGTGCTCTCTCTCCGCGAAGCGCCGCTGTTTTCCCCTGACCACCTCTGCCCAACGGGAAAGCGCTGCCACCTGCCGCTCGTAGAGGTCCGAGTCCGCTGGGTCCCAATCGTGTCTTCGTGGCACGGGTCGTGTCATTCTGTCAGGCGTTGTGTGGTGGAGGCGAGGAAGAAGGAACCCAAACGCAGGACTCGCAGGTAGGTGAAGCCGGGTGATTTATTGTCGATGCAGTGAACACACAGAACAGAGGTAGGAAATAGCTGGCTGGCTGGACGACTGACTGAATGAATGAAGGACGGACTGAAAAAGTGCTGCTAAATTCAACATTGTCTTCCTTTGTTATAATTACACAGCCAGATATACATCACATTTTTTCAAACATTAGGATCATCAATAAAGCACAGGTTTGGAATCAGTTCCTTGTTGAAGGGAGCTTCTAAGTGTTGGTGGAAACCATACTGCAATACTTGTTTTTTATGGGTGGATGTACTTTGAGCTCTAAATAGATATAGAGAATAACTAAAATGGTAAATGGTAAATGGCCTGTATTTGTATAGCGCTTTACTTAGTCCCTAAGGACCCCAAAGCGCTTTACACTACATTCAGTCATTCACCCAGTCACACACACATTCACACACTGAAACATGATTGTTTGATTTCTTTAGATTCCTATTAAAAAATTCGATAGCATAAAGGATACAGTGGGTAACGCATGTTATCACAATCACTGGTCTGCATACATAAAGTAAGTAAAGTTATCTACCTTTGAGATTCAGAGGAAAATGGTTTATTTTTTGTTTGATTGTTTGTTTTAGCAAATATATTCATATAAATTACTGTATATTAAGTATCCCTTAAAAAATTCTCTTTTTGCCAGGAAAACAAAATATGCATTTTCCAGTCAACTGACATTAAATAGGGAATACATTTCATCAGTGAGGGGCCAGAGAAGAGCCTTGATGCAGCTATGAGTTTCTGTAAGACTGTATAGTGTGGTTTTTTTCACTAGACCAGACTCCCTGGTAAGAATGATAACAGGCTGGGGCTCGCCTCAGCTCTCCCCAGGAGGGTGGCACGGTTGCCCCTTTGATGGTCCTCCTTGGGTCCTCGTTAGAGGTGGGTAGTAACAAGTTACATTTACTCCGTTACATTTACATGAGTAAGTTTTTGAAAAAAAAATTACTTTTAAAGTACCTTTTTTGCACAATACTTTTTACTTTTACTTGAGTACATTTGTGAAGAAGAAACGGTACTTTTACTCTGCTACATTTGCAGAATTCGACTCGTTACTTTTTAAAAAATAATGCCACCCAGGCAAAAGAAAAATAGAAAAGTATAATGTTCTAACAATATACTTTTCATGTTTGTACAATATACTATCATGTTAGTATAATCTACCTTTCACTTTTGAACAATATAATATCACGTTATTACAATATACAGAATTATCACGTTCGTACAATATAAATATTATATAGGCTACATCGCAGCTCCAGTCACGGCTTCCATCACCGTCTTTCTCGTCTTTTCCCAGAGTAACAGCCAAACAGGAGGATCCATTGGCTAGCACTGCTTAGCCTTGCACGCATTCTTATTTTAAACTTAATCTGGAATTCATTGCAAACTGTTTGTGCGGGATATGAATGACAAGATTTTGTTTTTCTACAAGAGTTAGTAAAAACATCTCCAGTGTGATCAAATCTTGTGTAGTGCAGTGTATACAGCACTATAATGACCAGACCTAATTCTTTTGAAAACCATATATCTTTCAACAGGTCTCAACTTCATCAGACATCACCTACACTCAGAGCTGGATGAGGCCAGCACAAACAGCAGCCTAACCGACTAAGATGATGGATCCATGGGGTCAGGAAAGCCAGAAACAGGGGAGCTGGAGAGGTACCTTTCATGTCCATTCACTGGAGGTGTGGATCTATTGCATGGCGTTCCTCGCATCAAGAAGCTGTCGATCAAAATCAATACAGCTCTTCCTGCATCTGGAGCTTGTGAAGGACTCCTCAGTCATGCAGGACTCCTGTTCACTGCTAAACAGTTACAGCTTCACAGAAAGAACCTTGAGAGCAAACTGCTGCTGAAGCTTAACCATCACTTCACTGAGTGAAGAAATGGCACATTTTTGCTAAATATGCAGAAATAGATGCACAGCCATACAATTTATGGTAAACTGAGCTGCCTTGCATGTACATACGTTGAAGATGCCTCGTTCTAATGTTTTCTCTGAGGCTGCTGTGGCATTTTGAGCAAAAATGAAAATAAAGTTCACAGCATATCTTGTCACTGGAAATTGTTTGCACTGTTTATATATTTATATTATTTACCGTAGGCATTGGTGAAAAAAGCCTATGTTGTGAAAAACTGAAATCTAGAAATTAGAATTGTTGTGCCTTATTTTGTTGATCTTTTTACATATATTCCTGCTGAAAATACTAAAATCTGTATATTTATTTTTGTTTGTCTGATAGCATTTATTTAAAAAATAAATCAGACATTTCAAACAGTTACTCGCTACTTGAGTAGTCTTTTCACCAAGTACTTTTTTACTTGAGTAACTTTTTTGAAGACTACTTTTCACTTTTACTTGAGTAATAATATTTTAAAGTAATGCTATCTTACTTGAGTACAATTTTTGGATACTCGACCCACCTCTGGTCCTCGTACTCTGGGCCCTCTGGATGTCTGGGGCCTGGATTTCCTCCATACCTGCTTCATGCCCTGGGGGACAGGGCTATGGCTCCCCACACTCCCTAGCAGATCATTGCATGGAGAAACCTTTTGAATACAAGCGTGCTGATCCACACAGGTGTACACACGGGTGTACACACGGGTGTTCACAAACACAAACTACACCTTTCTTGGCTGCTACCTCAAAGCACATTGTGCGCTGTCAATCTTGCGTGCTGCACAATAACATTTAATATTTACTGTTATCTACTGTTAGCTAGTTTATTGTGATGGTGTTGTATTTATTGTGTTGCTCTTTTTTGTTTGTTTTCTCTTCTGTGTTTTTTTTTTCCTTCTCTCGACAGGTGATCCAGGTGTTTTTTTTTTTGTTTGTTTGTTTTTTTTCTTTTTTGTTTGTTTGCTTTTCTTTTTTTCTCTCTCCTCTCTATTTTGTCTTTCTCTCTCTCTCTTTCTTTCATTCTTTTTTTCTCCTGTCCTATCCCCCAGTCATGTCTGTCCCATCTGTAACAACTGAAAATAAAATAAAATAAATACATAATTATAATAAAGGTCAATCACATGGACCAATATGGCAAGGCCATGATGATCCACTTGGCAAAGTAAACACGCTAGGCATCTTTTTTGGCCTTCAGACAACAATTCTGATGGCTAAAAATCCAAACGGGACTGACCTAAAAAAAAAAAAAAAAAAACAGGCAGGTACTGGGTGAATGGCAGGTAAAGCACCCTATACCACAGGAAATAAAACATTACTGATGATAAACATAGAAAATTGTATTCAGAGCATCAGTCACACATTTGGGCCCACGTGAGGCAAGGAGACTTTAGAAGGAATGAACCCCTTAAAGGAAAGCTTGCATGGGTTCAAGTCATTTTTTGCAGATATATTATCTATTTTGTAATGAAGTGTTATTGTTGTATATCTTTTAAAATACATTATGTCACAATCCTTAAAGCTGTAATGCTAAGTATTAATTAAAAATATATACATATAGAATCTTTTACCATGCCTCAAATCACACATTGTTGTTTTGTTCAAAGCCAGTATCATTTCACAAATACAGACAAGGTACAAACACATAGCAATAGTAAGATGGGTCTGTCACTCTAAATTCATCACATGTAGACCAATGGTATCATACATATATGCACTAGGTAAACTGAATTTTAATGTGTTTTTAATCAATGACGTGCCACATTTTAACCTAAAGCACAATATTTTCTTGAAACTAACCTAAACAGTTGCAGTGCATACAACTAGCCAATGTAAATTTGCTAAGCAAGTAAAATGAATGAAAACAAAATGAGTGGGCAAATAAAATGCCGAAAGTTTTAAACACCTCCATCTACCCATCCAGTCACTGCGGTGCGTCCTCATCAAATTCTATACATATGGTTTTCCTTCCCCTCTGAAATTCCGACTTACATTCCATCGTTTGAATATGCATCACATATACAGTCCATCAGTAAACCCATTTCTTTCATAGTGACCATGAATTTTTTGTTTTTCTTCCTCTGTCTGTTTTGTTATGAGGAGTCGCTTTTTCTTTTTTTTTTTTTTTTAGAACTTTCAATATAACTTTCTAGATGAATGTTATATACTGCCACCACACCATCACTGTTTCCAGACTAAAAACTCTAAAATAGAACTATGGAAACTGAGAAGATTGAGGTTACATTGTAACAATTCTAATGCAACATACTCAAACTATATTTGGTATATAAAGTCTTTACAGTAACATGTATAAAATACATTTAGACTGATAAAAATGATTTATTTATATAAAATCTGTTTTTTAATTCTTTGAGGAATTGTATACCTTTTGCCACGTTTAGTTCACTTGTTGCAAGGTTTGGGTCAGTTGTGTGTAGTTTTTTAATCAGTTTTTCATTACATTTGGAACAGGTTACTAAGCCAGCAGGAACACTGCCTAGTGTTGCTTTGTATGTACCCTGGCTATGTCACAATGAGCTTGGCTTCAAACTGTGAATGGATTACTGTGAGTTTCTAGAATACAAGTCTTTATTAAGTCTTTTTCATTTGTGTTTCAGCTAAACAAAAAAATAAAAATAAAGTAAAATCCTCACAGGGAATAACACATTTCCAGTTGTTCTTCAAAGGTTTATATTATATTTCCGTGTCATCAGTAACTTTTGTAAAATGTTAATGAACAAATCCTCAAACAATACACAGAAGCAGTTTTATGACTAATCAAGGAATCTTCCCTTCTCATGCCACATCAGTTTAAGATGATAAACTATCTGATGTTGATTCAAAGTGTTGAGTTTGCATTTGGAATCTGTTCACTGAAACTCTCAAAATTAAGTCCAAAGAGGTGTTGATACAAGGGACAGAGGCCACTATTAGGCTTTAGAATCCATCAAAGACATAGACAAAATAATATAAATGGTCAAATTAACAATATGGTACTGTAAATTAAACTGCCTAAAAAAGGAACAGAAAAAGGAACAGTTTTGAAATGCCAAAAGGTGCAGAAGATAATTGACAACAACTAAAGTAAATGATCAGAGAATTCTTTCTTTGATTAAGAAAACTCCCATCCAGTCAAGAAAGCAGAAGCAGGAGTTTCATTGTCAAAATCTACACTAAAAAGACACCTTAATAAATTTAAATACCATCTGTCCATCCACCCATTGTCTTTTGCTTATCTTGGGGTGGGTCTTGTGGGCATCAGCCTATCCAGAGAAAGACAGACCAACCTCTCCCCACCCACCTCCTTCAGCTTATCCGGGTGAAAACTGAGGTGTTTCCAGGAGAGATATAATCTCTCCAGTGTGTCCTGCGTCTACCCAACTTCTCCCAATAGCACACGGTTGGAATACCTAACCCAGGAGGCACCAAGCAGGAATTCTAGTCAGATGCCCAAATAACCTCAACTGGCTAATTGTGATGTGGAGCACCCTCTATGTAAGGGAGAGGCCTTTGGAAGCCAGCCTCTCCCAGCCTTTTTTCTCCATACAGTTGTCCATAAGTGTGTTCAAAGTACTTCAACATTTAGCTTGCCATGCAGAAGAGGAGCAAGCTGGAGCAATGAATTTTATTTTTATTTATATTTAAAGTTAAAGACTGCTCAGTGGTATTTGATAAATTGGACATTTACAGCTTATATGTTAGTCCTCATTTAAAAAGTCAAATATTGTATCTGTACATAATGTAAAGTTGTGTTTTTTCATATTGTAAAACATCCTGCAAAGCAAACTGAGGTATATTAACCTTGTGTTATTAAAAGGTTAAATGAAAATAATCAGGTTGGCTTGCAGTAATGTGACAAGTAAAAAACTGTCTACTGGACTATTGTGCAATGGCTATGGTCTTTACAGTCAGTATTAGGTTATATAAAGGGTAGTAGATATTAATTTAAATGTAAGTTGATGATCTTTAGATTCATTCACTTACTTCCACCTTTATAGTAACTGCATATTAAGTATAAAGAGTGTATAATGTGCCTGTACACAAAGAACATCTACTGGAGCTTACATCAGAAATTATTGTGAGTTATTTTCCTGTTTAGGTGTCAAGGCAAAGTCACCCTCTCCAATGTAGGCGACAGAAAATAGCTATTTTCTAAAATTATTTCTCTCTGCTCATGTTCTACATAACTGATTCAAGCTTAGAGTACTTGAAGCTTGCATTCCCACATTCTAATATAATTTCATTATATTAATATCACACAAGGTTCAGTTAGCTTTGCACAAAAAAAACTGGTAGAACGTCCTCAAAAGAGCTAATATTTACTTTCTTACTTACTTACTATGCGATCAGAACGATGCCACCTTGAAACGAAACCGAAAAAAATATTGAAACCAAAAAAAAAATATTGTAACTGAAATAAATGTACTGAAAAATCTTGTATTGAAACCGAAAAAAAAATTGATAGTGAAAAACAATTAATTGAAACTGTAATTTTTTTGTTTTCGCTTACAATTTTTTTTTTTTCAGTTTCAATCCATTTTTCAGTTTCACTCTGCTGGCACTGTTTTGGCGTCCGGGGGCGCGCTGGGGGGCGGGGATTCCGGCCCACATGTATTTGCATATATTATAATGCTGACCAATGACTGGAGAAAACACTGACGACGGGGCTGCGGTCACGGACAAACTTGCACGTGTCTGTTCGGGAATGGCAGATGCTGAGAGGTCCAGCGTTTACATTACCGACTATTTCAAAGTGACAGCCTGAGGTAAATTCTTCTTCAGTAAATTGGACTACCGGACAGGAGGACCTGAGACCCCACCGCACTATTTTTGGTAAGTTAAATGTGTTTGTAAACTAGGTCCTTAGCTAGGTCCTTAGCTACCTAGCTAGCTAGCTAAGGACCTAGCTAGCTAAGATGAGCACTTGGCTGTCGGGGAAACTTGTTTTGTAAAATTCTTTTAGCTAACCCGTGCAGGTGAATGAATTTACCCTGACTAAAGAAATCAAGAGAAACGCACCAGGCTGCTCAGTGACTAACCACGGTTACTGTACTTTTATGAGTATTATACTGTAAGAGCAACAGGCTGGACTCTGCTTCTGCTCCTGTGCAGAGCTGATTATTAAATATGTGCAAACAGCAGCATGTTTTCTGTCGCTTTCCACATGTGGAACGACATTAACGCCAACTTTTAAAACCCTGGAACTTAAGTAACCCCTCATTAGTCAATAGCTACAGATTAAATAGCAAAGCCCGATACTTATGTACTGAAACCAACTACTTCCGCTTGTCAGCTTAAGTTAAAATGTTACATTTTTCCTCTGATTATTTTTTTAGCATTTTTTTTTACTCAGTTTGTTACAAATATTCAGGTTAAAAAACTGTCCTAATTATTTTTAATGAATTATGTTCACAAAGTCACATGTGCAGTACTCTTTACAGCATCCTTTAGGACAAATAATTTGAAACATTAATATTTCTTGTTCAATACTGAGCTGATAACACCTCTGTATGTTGTGACCAGGATGCAGCAGCAGACTGAACCTTGACTGAAACCTGTTCCATCATCTCATCTTTGCAGATGTCCATTTATAAAGCATCAACAACTCAAAGGTAAACATGATATTAGAAAATGTGTTAGTATATAAGGCCTTTAAAACAAATAAAAAATAAACAGCTGTCGCCAGAACTGTAGGACTGAACAACTTCAGATCCCGAGTGTGTGAGGACAGAAGGATCAGCTCTATTTCAGATTTGAGAGATAAACTTTATATTTCAGTTTGTGATGATTCTGTTTGTTCTGTTTGTGATTACAGGAGCCGTCCTCAGATTCAGACCTCAGCACCACCCAGTGACAGCAGACAGATCATCTTATATCTTCAATCTTTGTAGTAACTCCAAAATTAACTGATGAAAACAGTACAAAGGTTAAAGTACCACATGTGCTGTCAGTGAAAGCTGCAGCTGTTTTATTGATAAATTTAAAGACAAAAAGTCAAAAGGATTAATCACCCCTGTAACTGTGTCACTATACATCAGCATAACAGTACCTCAGTTTGGTGTTTCAGAAAACTGCTGATCTCAGACCTGCACAACTTCTGTTTTAAACACTGAATGTACTCAGCTACATGAAGGGCACGTGATGTTTTCTCTGACACAATTAAATAAAACCTGATTAAAGTCAAAGGTTGTTACTTGTATTTGAACTAAAAACTTGATCTGGAATTCTTTCACTGTTTTTTGACAATAGTGTGTTATTTATCATAAAGTAGTTCAGAGTCATTCATACCAGAGTAACCAGAGAGCACAACATATATTTCTATTTCTATATTTTCTTTCTACAGGACTTAAAGCTATGATATTATGTAAAAGTCCAGACCCTCTGAGGATTATCTGAGTACTTCTAACATTACACAAAGCAAAGGTCTCCATCAGTGTTCATAAAATGCTGGGTTTATCCTTCTTGTGAGGGAGCTGCTGGTGAAGATCACGATCCCGGCGATGAGTTTCAGTCTTCCTGGTGTTTCTGAAATGATGCCTCTCACTGTGGGTCAACAGAAGATCTGGCACAGGACAGCTGTAATGAAAGAAATTGAAGAAGTTTTGAAAAAAAAATCTTGGAAATGCCCTATATGTGAGAAGCAGATTTTGTATTTACTTTTCTTTTGCCAATCAAGATAACTAGAAGTATAATTTTCACCATACAATTAATAACCTTGTCATCTCCTGCACTGTCTGTTTTGGGCTCTGGGCTTGTCCCTTCCCAGCGCTCATGAGACTGCTTTTGGTGCACTGTGGTATGAGGTGCTAACCTGTTGACAGTGTTGGGAAGGTTAATTTTAAAATGTATTCCACCAAAGATTATAGAAGTAATGTATTCTGAATACTTTACAACTACATGAATGTACTATTGCTGTGTGATTTATTACAATTACTGAAGGCTACTCGCCATACCAATACCAACTAGATGTTAAAATCTTAATATAAATGAGTAACAGTAGGTGGACATTAGGTAAGGCTGCACTTTTTGCAGCGATCTCGTGAAAACTATTCAGCGAGTATATAAAACAGGTCAGCGGCTCCGAACCATAGTAAAGGGACCTCTGGCTAACACGTCGTGTGGGCTCATAGCTGAAAACTAGCTTTACTTTGTTGTCTGGGTCAACTTTGCTAGCGAGAGACAGAGAGAGGCGTTGAAAGGCTGCTTATTGTTTCAGAGGAAAACAGGAACACAGTGTACAGTCCAGTCTTAACAGCTTACTTATAGCTGGGCTCGTCAGGCACTCTTTTTGGCTGCAGTGGTTATTATTATATTTACATGCTTCCAGCTCCCGTTTCTGCTCTGTGACAGCTCGTACTTTTCCTTTTTCTCCCTCCCTCGCTCACAGACACATAACGGGTATGGCAGTCCATTCTCCCTGCAGCACGGACTACACTGCCTATGAGGCTACATTCTTTAGGGCGATGCCTGTAACACTCTGCTATTGCCTTCATATTAAATCATTTTTGTATAATAATTTTTAGAGGCTCTTATTGCATGTTTTGTTTGGGTTTCCACTAGGGCTGGGTATTGTCACTGATTTCTAGAATCGATTCAATTCCGATTCACAGGGTCCCGAATCGATTCGATCCACGATTCGATTTAATTCGATTCGATTCACTTTGATTTGAATCTGGGAAATTTTGACAGTCAGAAATATTATAATTCAGATCAGTACATTTACATATTTTTGTATCTATAAAAAGGAAGCTGACACACCAAGACTTTATCAAATGTGTGAGCATCACAGCAGAGGCCTTTGTGTCAAAGTAGCTGAGGATCAAACACAGAAAAACATGAAGGTGATTTTCCTGTTCTGGGATTTTATAAAAATTTTCTGCAGTAGATCAAAAACGAAAGAAAACCATTAATCAACATATGAACATTACCTCTGAAGTTACAGCGGTTTTATTAGAGACAAGGCTGAGCGTTTTGCATTTTGCATAATTTTAAAAAGTTTAAATTTGTTCGGTATTGAACGGCAGAAATTAGGTTTTATTTTCGGAAGTATATAAAACGAGCGCTGTAAACAACGGTAGACTTGTGCGTAACAAGCAAGCGAATAATGCAGAAAACAGTACAGAGAGAGAGAGGGAGAGAGAGCGCGCAAGAGAGCGAGCATGCGAGAGAGAGCTGTGCATCGTGGTCGAAGCAAAACAATAAAAGTCAGAGTGAATTCATGACGTTGTTTATGTGAAGCCTAGTTTGGATCTTCTTTTGCTGCTGGTTCGGTCAATATTGTTTGGAGAGAGATAAAACTAACAGCTTTAGAATCAGCGCATAAAGGGCGTGAACACAAAGCGCGGACCGCCGACAGATCAGAATCAGCGCGCTGTCGGCTTTCAGCCCCGACTGTGAGAAAGGGAACATCTCACTGATTCTGATCCACGGTTGGGCTGTGTGTTTAAGTCTTTGTGCAGCATGTTCCTGCTCTCATTTACTGTCTTAGCTGTTTGGTGGTTGTTGAAATTTTGTGAGATTTCACCAGAGATTCTGGCATTTCGGGCAAAATAAATTTATATTAAAAAATCGATTCAGGATTTTAATGAATCGATTTTACGTTATCCAAGCCAGAATCGATTTTAATCGATAAATCGATTATAAAAACCCACCCCTAGTTTCCACCAGCATGCAATTACCAAAAATAGAGAGACCATAGCCTAACATATGAAACAGGAAAATACCGCCATGTAATCCATTTATTTCAACAAACTAACTGTATTCTCAATATCACCTATTGAACAGTAACTGTAACGGATACATTTACTCATATTTTGTATTTTAAATATGTAACGCCGGTGCATGTATTACGTTACTGCCCAACACTGCCTGTTGATGAGATCTTGTGCCATTCCTCAAACACCCGCCTCCAACTCCTAAAGAGACACGGGTGTACCTAAATTTAGCAAATATTAGCTTCAGGCTAGCTTGCGATGACAAATAGGCTAATACCAGCACTTTACCACAACTTCGCCAGATGTAGCTAAAAAAAACTAAACTAATGTCCAGTCCAGTGGGACAGCAAGGAAAGATGACAAAAAATGATTACTTACTTGCGGTTTGGAGGGTCAAGCCATTGAAAGACGGGAAGAGAGAAAGATGGCAGCTTGGTCAGCACTAGTGGCCTCTATAATGTATGCAAATATATGCGGGTCGGAATCCCCGCCCCCCTCCCAGCGTGCACCCGGATGCCAAAACAGTGCCAGCAGATTGAAACTGAAAAATGGATTGAAACAGAAAAATGGTTTGAAACAGAAAAAAAAATTGTAAGCGAAAACAAAAGAATTACAGTTTCAATTAATTGTTTTTCACTATCATTTTTTTTTTCGGTTTCAATACAAGATTTTTCAGTACATTTATTTCAATTACAATATTTTTTTTCGGTTTCAATATTTTTTTCTGTTTCGTTTCAAGGTGGCATCGTTCTGATTCCATACTTACTGAGTACATTTCAGAGCCTATACTTTTACACCGTTATTCCAGTAAAGGAATTGAGTCAGTACTCAACTTTTACCAGAGTATTTTTAACACAAGGATCTGTACTTCTACTTAAGAATGTCCTTACTTTTGCCACCTCTGCCATCTCACCTTATATCTATCACTGTCCTTTGTCACACCAACCCTATGTATATCCTCCTCCACTGCATTCATGAACCTTTTCCTCTGGTCTTCTATGTCTTTTCCCCGGTCCTAATCAAAACCCTTTGTCCACTGTCTCTCCACTGCACGTCCATACAATATCTGCCTCAACTTTGTCTCCAAACTGCTCAGCCTGAACTTTAGCTCTATTTTCTATTTAATCGTGTTCAATCTTTTCCATTCTGCCTACTTGCAATGAAAATCTTAACATCTTCAACTTTGTCACATTTAGCTCAGCCTCTTGCCTTTTTGTTAGTGCCACCATCTGTGACTATTTAACAAACTGTCCAGAGACCAGTTTGGCCAAACCATTTATCACAGCACGTACAGGTTTTACGTTTTAAACCTTCCTTCACTCTTGCTGCCTGTTACTTGTGGGTTATTCACTTAGCCTAATTTATTCATTGAATGTTTGTGCTTTTAAGTTACAACTTTAAGTATGAAGGATTAACAGTTAGTCCTTGCTGTGGAAACAAAATTTCATTCCTATAAATGCAAGTTTTGTAGCTGCTCACTAGTATGGGGATTTATGTAAAAAAAAAAAAAAAGAGAGAGAGAGATACCAGAAAATGCAACCCAGTCACAGAATGACTTACCACACATCCCAGTACTAATTGAACAGTCTAGTCTGAGGTGAGGTTAAAAGACCCCTAAAATGTTATTTGTGATGTAAGTAGCATTTCAAAGGATGGAGGAACTCCCTGAGATTTGTTCATTTGATCTGTAAAAATTCACTGACAAGTAACTGTTGCGCCAATTCGTTCTTCTATATCACTCTTGTGAGCCTTATAATCCTTATGATCTCTACTGCAAGTAGTGTCAAAACCTAGTGCTTTCACCTCAGCAGGTTGTTGAACTTAGACCCTCTTGCACAGTACAATCCAGCCTTAAATGTTCTATCCATTAAATCACTTGAACCACTATCTGATTTCATAAATTTATATTTTATTGAAATAATAATAACTTGCTTTATAAATGAATATTTTTATGTGTGATTATGGAGGGTTTTTTTTAATAGAACTGAAGTACTCACAGATTTTTACTTGTAATACATTGCAGTATACATAACATACAAAACTTACACTTTAGCTATAACTTTAAAATGTATTTGTAAAAAAAGAAAAAAAAAAAGAAAAAAGCTGTTTGTTATTATACGTTTTTCAGACCCATGTGGCAGTGCAGTATACATCTAAACTTTGCAACATTATTATTGAACATTTTTTTACTGTGGAAACTTTAGTACTGAAGCTGGAGGAAATGTGGCACAAATTTGGAATATGCGTTCACAAAAAACCCAAATGTTTATTTTAGTTGCACACACACACACAAACACACACACACACGGAGATGAGTCTTTCACATGGAAACATAAGGTGTATATGGCAATACAAATGGCAACCATATAGTAAAGCAGGCACTGTGGCAGACCTTTACTATACAAAAGCAGGGCAAGCAGCATGTTCAGTGTGTTGTAGTCCATGTTTGTTTGATCTTGACTCACATTTGTGTACTTAAAAGTATAGCATGCACACCCTACACACCGACTGTGCAACCAAAAAAGAAAAAATTATATTTTGGAATATTCTTGTCAAACTAAGTGTCTGCAAAATGATGTCAATTGCAAGTACTAGACACTTGGCTCTGGGGATTAAACTGAATAGATAAGAGTGAATGTGTTTTTATCTCACTGTGAACAGAACAGGTGTAAATACAGTAAACACACTCGTCCACTCATCACCAACATTCCATTTCCTTACATTATTTTGCCATATAGATGGGGACTCAAGAGGAGCAGAGAGTTACTTTAGGTTTCATCACTTTTTATTCATATTTCATAGGTTTCACAGCAATGGAAATAACCACATCAGCATTCAAGCATTTTTTTATTTTTTTTACTGATTTCAAGTACGCATACAAACACTTTGTGCTTTGTCAAGCATTTGGAGTTTTTTACAAAACTAGGATGGGAGATTTCAATGAAGCTTAACCTCTCTAGTTCTTACCATTTCATATTAAGAGTACAAGTCATTTGTTATAAAGGCAGTAGAAACTTTTCCATGTCTTTGCTGTCCTCGAGAACAGCACAGATGGTTGACTAGTTCTTTAGCTTTAGTTTATTTCTTTAAATATCCTCTCATCGCCTTGTTTGTGACTTGTAATTGTAATTGATTGTTCCTGATTGTTTCAAAAATCAGTTTATAGTATGCTTAGATGAAGATGTTTTGGGTTTTACTTTATTTTGTTTCATTTTTAAAGGACTTCATATACAGTTAGAGCAGAACTATTAACTACAAGCATAACCACTGTAAAAAAAAAATTCTTGATGTAAAATTCATGACATATTCATGATATATTCTTGCCTTCTGTCTAAAAATAGCATGCTTTGCCTGTACTTTTTAAATCTTGTAAGCAATTGCTATTTTTCAAAGCAGTTAATTTGAAGTCCAAAACAAACTGGAAATAATGGATTACTGGAACTTTCTCCTTCTTAACCCACATGGTGTAATAACCTGTCAAGATTTTCGCAATTTATTTATTTATCCACTTGGTGACTGGGAGCTTTCCAGCATTTGTTTGGGTCTCAAAGCAAGTGTAAATAATCTCTGAGAAAAAAATTAAGCAGACAACAACCAGTGATGCTGCTAGCCAAGGGCAAAGCATGTTGGCATATGCTGGATATGACTAATGCTTACGTTGCGTTGCTTAGATGGCTTCTTTATTTGCTTATTTGTTGGTTTTATTGTATAAAAGCTTTGAAATGCCTCTTGCTGATCTCCACTAAGTTTTCTAATAAGTTGATAAGACTTCAGCATTCAACTGGCTGCTTCTGGCAAGCAATAAACACCAGTGATCCAGTGCCATACATCACCCAGGGGCATGCACAGTGTCTCAGCTGTATTTTAAAGCGAACCTTCTACACTTCAGATTATGAGTCCAAGACTCATCCACCTTGTATTTAAGTCTGACAATTAGTTTGTATCTTCTTGTCATTGCACCTTAATCATTTCCACTGATATAATATTAAGAGTACACATAAGCAAGAAAGTTTATATCTCCTTGAGATTGTTTTGCACTCAGCTTTTTGAATGAGCCGCAATGCAATATCTTTGATCATTCCCTTGAATTATTCAAAGAATGCTTAATTAATATTAAGAGGGATTTTAAGTGTCAATAAAACATTCTCTACATCATTACACCATCAACACCATCCAAAACCTTTGATACAAGGCAGAACAGATCCATGGTTTAATGTTTAAGCTAAATTCTGACCCTACCATCTAAATGTTGAGCAGAAATAAAGACTCATCAGACCAGGAAATGTTTTACCAATATTTTACTTCCAAATTTGGGGAGCCATTGCAAACTGCTGACTTCCTGTTCTGACCACTAACAGGAGTGGTACTTGGTGTCTTCTTCTGTTGATGTAACTTACTTGCTTCAGGGTTTGATGTATTACAAGTTCACATCCTCTTCTACATACATTGGGTGTAATGAGTGGTTATTTGACTTCCTGTTGCTTTCACATTAGCTCAAAGCAGTCTGATCATCCTCCTCTGACCTTTTGCATCTATAAGGCATTTTTCCCTCCAAGAGAAGCATTTTTCACTGGTTATTTTCTCTTTTTCAGACAATTCTCTGTAAACCTTAGAGATGGATGGGAAAATTTCAGTACATAAGAAGTTACTCACTAACAAACATGTCACAAGTTACTTAAATCACCTTGCTGTCATGTGATGATTGTTTGAACTTCAGCAGGTCATTTTGATAATACCTGCAACCCTAAATGCACTGAGTTTCTGCAATGTGATTGGCTGTTTATGTCAAGGTCAACAGACTCAAGCGCAGACTATGGGATTAAGTTAAACAGTTTTTTATTAACAACACCAAGTCAGCTATATACAAAGTGAGAGGAATGGTCGGGGGCTCCAGGGATCCACGGGGAGAACGGGGGATAGGTGCTCCACACTGGCTTGCTGAGCCACGCTCCACTCATTCCAATATCCACACATTTGCTTCGATCTTCTGATCCAATTTGCTCTGCACTAACACGCCACGCCACACTGCCAAACACTCATGCTCAGGAATCAGGGATGAGGGTTACACGACGTGTCTACAGAATCAATGTACAAACAAACAAAGGATGATCAGAAACATGAAAACATTAGGAAAAGCACAAGAGATGCCGAGAGCTGCGGCTACAACAGTCGTGGATCAAAACAACAGTCCAGCAACGAGAAGCTCTGAGCCACCGCCTTAAGTAGCGGCCAAGGAAGGCTGGATAATATGCCACAGGTGCGTCACTACTCGCAGGTGTGTGGGCTGCAATGAGCTCCGCCCAGGCAGAGCGAAGACAGGAGAGAGTGAGAGAGCGAGACCAGAAATCAAAACAAAAACACATGTAGCCTCACTGGGCCAGCCGGGCAGACGCAGGGACCGTGACAGTGTAGATGTTTGCATTGTGTAAAGCTAAAATGCTGTTCTTGAATCAAATGCATTATGTGGTTTTACATTTTCTTGCTAAGTTGTCAAGTTCACAGTCATTTGAGATTCGTTTTAAGCATCCTCCTGTCTGTAGAATTTATGTTGTCATCTGCTATGTATACCAGATGATGAAATTCTAAAAGTATTAGTAATTGACTTAAGCTATTACTCACTGAATGGTCTTTTAACTTTATTTGAAATAAATAACTCTCTTCAAAGTTAATTTTAATCCCATTTTTTTCACATTATTCACCTGTTGTCAATTAAGCTAATTAACCTAATTACATATATGGTGATGCGCTAAATTTTTAACATATTTTTCCAGTCTTTTGTTGTCTCTCAGTTCCTTGAAAGCTAAATTGAAATTAAAATATTAAAATATTTTTCAAAAACAAAATAGTTTGATATCAGTTAATGTGCTATCCTTGTGCTAAATTCAGTTAAGTATCAGAGGAAATTATTCGATTTTGGTTTTATTGATATGTTACACACAATTTTAACAAAAAAGAAAAATCTGTGGTTTTGCTTTCATACAAATTTTATCAAAGTAATAGAGTGTATTTATGAGTCATTTTCAGTTTTGATAATCAGGCTACTGCTTTTCCAATTCAGGGCTTCCTGGCATAGATGAAAGGGCTGGGTCCAAACTGGATAGGTTGCAACTTTAATCCAGACGTAACATAAAGAGAAAGACAATTACTTACATGTGGCCAACTTAGAATCACCAGTTAACTTCATGCCTTTAGCCCGTGGGAAGCCAGAATATGTAGGCACAGAGAAAAGGTGTTAACCACTGGATAATCACTGCCACCATCCAATTAGCACCGCTATAAGAATAGCTTTGACTACACTTAATTCAATTGTTCCTCTGTTCTGTTTTTTCATTAAAGGACTAACTATACTTTATTTTTTGGTATATCTGCTTCTATTTTAGGTGATGATTTAAATATTCTTACTTCTACACCTGACATATGAACTCAAATACAGAACAAACATTTATATCAAATATTTAAAAGACTGCTCTTCTATGTTTATTTTTTATATTAAAAATTAATCAGATTTAGTTGTGTTTATACAGCAGAGATCTGCACCCAGTGTTATTCAGTTGAACAAGCCTGATCATGTGATAGAAGTAGTACATTTGATTGAATCTTACTCCAGTGGAGATATTGCTTTAGTTATTCATTATTACTGTGTCTAGTAAAAGTTCTCTATACACTTAACAAGTGCAGCCAGATGCAGTGGTCTCCATGGAGACTAATAAATGATACATTATAAGATATAGATGGCTGCAGACAAATATAAAGTGGGTTTCTACTAACTGCTGGGTTGAGGAGAGTTGAAACAATGGGGAGATCACACCTTCTTGCTCAGAATGCAATCACTCACAATGAAGGGCCTGACAAGACCACCCTCATTTAGAAAACGATCAAAGCTCCTCTTTGAGTGAGCTGGCATTTTAGTTCTTCTGTGTTGTTTTCAATTTCCCCAGTATGCAAATTTTTTCCACATTTCCTTGGGAAGTAATGAGGAAAATAAGCTCTAACCCCAGATGAAAAGAAAATGACTTTTGAAATGACATACATACACTATATTGTGGTACCCAAACAAAAACAAACAGAAACACACACCGTCAAAAAATACAGACAATTAATGAAACGAATGTAATACAATATTTTAGTTGCCTTCTTTTGCAACTGTAATAAATTGAATAATAGATTTCAGTATTATTTTTCTAATTAAATGTTCTACTTTAGTAGTCCTTAACCAATGTTTTATAAAAAGGAAAAGGGTTGAGAATTTGTGTCATTGTGTCATTTACTTGTTAAAAATAGGTCATTAGAAATTCATTTAATACTCTGGATAAAGAAAATGGAGTCTAGACTGGTTTAACTTACCTTCTTAAACAGCTGAAAAAAATATTGATATCATCAATAAGAATGAGTGGCACAGAGCATCTATAATTAATGCTACCATTAATGGCAGAGAAGGGATGCGAGTGCAAATTGAATTTCAAAATCCAAAAATATAAAAGCATATATAGTCATATACTGGAAGTCAGCAAACAAGAACAACCAAAGGCAAGGAAATTGGCAGGCAATGGTCAAGTTCAGAAAATAAACCAAAGAATCCAAAAACAAAAGGAAAAGAAAAAAAGCAACACAGAAAACCACTGCAAAGAGTTATTTCGATGAGCACAAAGAATCTGCCTAAAGAGTGGTGACCTCCAAGATTTATACACCGGTTTAAAATGGTAAATGGCCTGCATTTGTATAGCGCTTTTCTAGTCCTTAAGGACCCCAAAGCACTTTACACTACATTCAGTCATTCACACACAGGCGATGGCAAGCTACATTGTAGCCACAGCTGCCCTGGGGCACACTGACAGAGGCGAGGCTGCCGGACACAGGCGCCACCAGGCCCTCTGACCACCACCAGTAGGCAAACATGGGGTTAGTATCTTGCCCAAGGATATTTGGCATGCAGCCAGAAGGGATCGAACCACCGACCTTCTGATTAGTGGCTGACCTGCTCTGCCATCTGAGCTACAGCCACTCCATAAGTGTTAAGTAACCGTGGAAAGGTGGTGAAGAATTTTGTTGGGAAAACTCCAACTAAAAGTAAAATTAACCAGTGCAAATATAAACAATAGCTTTCAAAACAAAACAGATACTATAACAAGATCATCAAATCTTGAAAAATACAGTGCTGGTCTATTACTTGTGAAAATAAAGCAAAAACAGTTTTTTTGTGTGTGTGTGTTTTTTTTAATTGATGTGTCATCTTTGCTATCTTACTGTGTGACACTGCCTCTGCTGAGAATGAGCTTAGTTTGAAATCATCTAAAAAGAATTAATCTCGTTCTCTTCGTCTCACACCTGTCTCCATCTGCTGCCTAGAGACTTGTTTAATTGTTTTGCTTCACCTTTATCTTGTGCAGATGTGTTTGTGCCAAAACATACATGAGCCTGGCTGTTGGATGCCATTCTGGGAAAATAACCACTGGCACAGATAAAGTGAATAATTGTCTTCACCCTTTAGAAAACCTTTGAAATACTCACAAATATAATCAGATAAATATTAGATGATTCACAGTAGGGTTTTTTGAATTTGTTTGTTTTAGTTTTCAGTTGGACCAGAGGGTGATACAGCGCAGATTTACCCTAATATCAGACACATCCATGACCTTACGTTTACGCTATCTTTAGTGTTACGCTGCCTTCAATTGATTTTCCCAAACCAGTCAATAGAGAACAACACATCCACTTAAATCTAACAACATTACCAATAGTGAGACATAACAATACCACTATCATGATGCAGGAGCTGATTGGCTAACGATCATTTCTCCATCTGTGCTCATTTTTTGTAATCAAGGGACCTTTCATAGCACTATTCTGAAAAGTCAGACACATTTGTGTAGGGAAAAGAAATATTAATTACAGTTAATAAACATTACAGATGTGTGATTTGTAATGCATTTTAACTTTTAATAAATAAATAACAGACAAAAATTACTATCAGTTATCATAGTACGTCTCTAATTTTCATTGCCATGTCAAATAAATGAGTGTATTCATCTTCACAGAGCTTTAAAATGCAGCCTGTCGTATGAGTGTTTATGGATCCATTCATTCGAGTTCATTTATATCTCTGGTGGTAGAAATGAAGTATGTGTTTCTTTTTTTCTTTAAATATCTTCATGAGTGATGTCTTTGTAATGGCATTAAATCAAGTTGTCTTGCGGCTTTGGGTTTATTCTGTCCATCTTGAATGTTGCTTTTGCTCATCAAAAGCTAAAATTGATTGCAATTTGCTAAAATCCTCTAATGATGACATATTCTAAACTTGGGTATTTTGAATATCACTGTGCAATTATCTGTTTTTTTAATGGTAGTGTAAGAAATCACTTCAGAAGTCTGGAGGAAAAACCTTTAGATGGAAAATGTTCTTCATACCTTTTCAAAATACCAATAGCTTTTCACACTTTCATATATAAATTATGCTGTTGAAGCAGAGCGTCAAGTGTATTCATTTTATGACAGCAGAGAAACAGAACATCCAGGGCCATCTTCAAGCTCTGAAATCAAGTATTTATCAGAAGCCGCTCACAGCACAGCAAGAGGGGTAAAACTCTTTCCTTGTCATGTTGCACCTTCTGTGATGAGTTCTTGGTTCTCTTGGTTGGTCGTTTTCACTCTCACTCTCTCTCCCTTTCCTCAGGTGTGCAGTAGTGAGGATGGAGACCAGGGCAAAACTCCGCCTCTGAAACACCCACCCACACAGACAGAGAAGGATTCCTGATTACACACCTGTTGCAGTTCAAGATAATTATAGTTGACTTATTTAATATGAAGGTTTTCTGTAATTCAGTGCTCAATCTTTATGCCACAAGCGGTAACCTGCTCTGCTTTTTGTTAATGGGACTAACTCAGGAAATTGTGTTTGTGGACTTGACCTTTTTTATAACTTTAGCTCTGTACACCATCAAAGTTGATTTTAAATCAAACCTGTTATTTAACAAACTGTCAGGTTTAATTCAAGAGGTTTAACAAAAGTATTACATGATATTGATATGCTAGCTGTTAGCTGGGAGAAGTTTCCTCTATTATTGTTTCTGCTGCTATGTTGTTGCAAATACCACCACAGGATTTTAGTGCTTTTGAGGCTATTAACAGTGATATTAATTGCATTTCACTGCATATAACATTACAAACATTTAAACCTGCTGTTAGTTAATGCTACTAATGTATAATGAACTGTGCCGTCTTCATTCCTGTTCACCTTGTACAACTCAGACTTTCAATACAACTCGTGCTCATCAAACTGACTCTGCAATGGTTGCATCTATTAGTGATAGGCAAGAGAAGTACAGTCTGAGTGGATGATTTTGTGGAATTGTCTGAACAGATCGAAAGAGGACAACTGCAAGGCGTCTGTCTATCCTGGGACAAGTTGTTGATATAAGCTGTGTCCCAATTCAGGGGCTGCATACTTCGAAGGCCACATTCGTATGCCAGTTACGTAACAGGAAGGCAAAGAGGTTGATTTCATTTGGTTTCCAAGGCTCATCCAAATGTGTCCCACAGATGTGTCCTGATTTTAAAGAATACATTAAGTGTATTCTTTTCAGCCCATACTATCTGAAGATTGCACACCAGTGGCAAATAATTACATTTTCCGTGCAATAAACTTTTAATGGTAAGTCTCGGATTTCACCTCATGAAGGTATCTAGAGGTACACATGTTAAAATAACGAAAAACCTTAACACCTCAAATTTGGCTAGATTTGAGCTAAGTCACATGACATTAATGATGACAGTTGCTACTTAATGGGCTCAGGTCCCGCATGCTTTTAAAGGCATTGCTTTAAAATGTCAGTGGTTCAAAAGTTGATTGTAATTTTACAGAGTCTGTGACAATTTTATGGAGTAGCAATAATATATCCTGGTTTTCACAGTTAAATATCACTGTCAAAGTCCCATCAAGATTATTATTTTGTTGCTGATGCTGGGTTTATTTGGTGGTGTCCAGTTTGGTGTGTTTTTATGTTTGTTTTAGGGAGAAACGAGCAGACAGTTCACTTGTTAAGCTAAACAAGACAGATCTGTAGGATAATGTCTTTTTTCCTTATAGATATTTTTCCGGTGTGATATTAAAAAACACAAAATATACAAAATATATATAAGGGAGAGGTTATGGGACAGAGAAAAAGAAAGAGGAGCCAGCCAGTGGCAGCTGATGAGAAGAGGGAAGAAATATATGAGTAGTTTTCTCTACTGGGGAGACCAGTTTATAATAGCTATTCAAAATCCATCTTTTTAGTTAATGTTAAAATAATGTTGTCATCAAAGTGGGATTGTGGATGTTTTCAGTGGTGGAAAAAGTACTCGAGTAAAATATGAAAAGATCAGATCAGTATGTAAATATCAAGAAAAGTAACTCCTGTCAGTATTTTATCTCAGTTGTTTGAAATACGTTGCATTTTGAAAGGATATTACTGCTATATTCATCTGTCTGTTCCATATTACAGCTGTAGATCTTATGTTATGCTTTACAAATTTTGAGGGAACTTAAATTGCAGCTATTAAATAATATTTTATAAAGATTTATCTGTATCATCTCTGTCCTTTTAGACATTTATCAGCCAGATGCGTTTTCCATTGTGATTTAGGACACAGCTCAAGTGTATGGGTGAATTACAGGGGTCCACATCAACAGACTAAAGTAAAACCAGAACAGAGGCTGTGTACAAAAAAGACAAGAGCAGGTTATATTTCCTTAGCAAGCTGAGATCCTTCAACATATGCAGCAAAGTGTAGTTTTTATCACATTGTTGGGACAAATGCACACAAATGTGTGTGTGTGTGTGTGTGGGGGGGGGGGGGGGGGGGGTTGTGACATGCAGAGCTTTGTTGGTGTTTAATAGGGAGGGATAGTTCGTGACACAAGCAGACTCAATACCACTATCGGGAAGGGCCAGCTCTTAGTATGGCTGTAAACTGGGCACATTTGAAGCTGTCAAAAAGATCCATCGTGTATTCCTGACCACCTCCTGCAACACTTACTGAAAAGGCAGAAAAGACTAATTCACTTCTGTTTCATTTTAATGAAGAGACAAAATATCAACCAAAAATCCAGGAAAAGCACATTACATGAAGGTTACACACTGACTTGCATGTCATTGGGTGAAATAATTATTTGACCCCCAAGCAAAGTAGGACTTAATACATGGTGGAGAATACCTCGGCACAGTTGTAAGACAATTGTAGTAGTTGGTCACCCGGTTTGCACAGATCTTAAGAGGGATTTTGGCCCACTCATCTGCACAGAAGTTGTCAAACTTCATTGGGTTCCTTGGCTGCTGCTCTGTCACTCAAAGTTTCAGCTCCCCACGCAGATTTTTCTATAAGATTGAGGTCTGGAAACTGGCTGGGCCACTATATGACCTTAATGGGCTTCTTCTTTATCCACTTTTTTGACTCATTGTCATGCTGGAAAACCCAGCATCAGTGTTATATTCAAATTGTTTTAGCTTGTTTATGGTTTATGGCCAACTACACACCCTCATAAGCTGCTCGGCCATGGAAACCGATTCCATGAAGGTCCTAGTGTAAAGGTTTTTTTGTTGATGTCAGTGCGAGAGGAGATTTGTAATTTTACAGTTATTGCAGCAGAATACTGGCCACTTTTACACACCTTAGCTGTAACTCAGTGACCATGGTCTGCCACGTTAAGAAAATGCTACTGCTATATCTTGTTTTTATTATTTTATATACTTTTATATATCACTATAATACTAATGATATATAAGAGTATAACACCAATCATTATTTACTATTTATTGAACTAAATGAGAACTGGACATTGGGGTTTATGCTCATTGTTTGTCTTTTTCTTTGTTAATGTACATACATGCTGTATTGCACCTTGGGGTACACCTGGTCAGAACAGAATACAGTTAGACAGTTAGAGAAGACTATACTCACAGGGACCAAAATGACCAGTTGCTTTCTTTCCTGGGATCTAGAATATTCTGACCCCTCAAACACAATCTGTTCTTTTCATCCTAGAAGGCTGAGTGCTATCGGGATGAGGACTTCTTCCATCACAGCACCCACACACTGAGACAGGATGATGATTATTTTGAAACGTTACACTTTTTGCACTTTCTAAGTGCTGTGGTACCAGCTGGCTTCCATCCCTCTACCCCATCCCCATGATTTGTGTATTCAATACTGGACTTTCTGTGTTTGCAGTTGTTTTGTGTTTAATGGTTATGTTCTTCTCATTTCTTAGACTGTCTTTGCTTATTTAAACCTGGAAACACATGACAACTAAGATAATTTTCTTCTAAACCTTTGTCGTTAACCCTCAACTTTAAATTACAGCTCTACTGTTTTTAAAAAATGGTACTGCGCTAATCATTAAAACAATTTGTGTTATTTATATTTATATTTTCGCCACACTTGAAGCCACTTCATATGATTATTGTAATATGTCTGTGTGACACTCCAGTGTGCCTCTGTGTATTTCAAACTTACATAACTCTTGTTACTAAAACTTATCTTTCCTGAAATGTTGTGTTTATGTGTATAGCGATGGCATGATAGGTATGAACTTGCCACTATAATTGCCACAGTCAGAATGTTGTTCACTCCATAAACTGAGAGACTAATTGCATAAAGGCTACACTTAATAATAAATCATTCACGTTGAACAGCGCATGCATGGCTGTTTTTATAGTATGATTATCATGCACCTAATTATTGTTTTTAATGACTACCATAATCACTTTTCATTACAGCACATTGTTACTCCTGTACACAATCAAGAACCAAAGCAAAATCAAAATGAAAGCAGAGATAAGGAATTATCTTTTCACATCTACTTAATGGCAGAATAGGGATTTTTTTAGACAATGAATGAGAAATTAAATTCCTAAAAAATACTTTTTAAAGTGGATTCTATGCTTTTCACAGATTTATTTGCACACTGCTTGGAGGTTTCACAATAAAAATAAAAAAAAAACAAGAAAATTATGTCCATGCTATCACATTTGTGCATTGCTACCTCTTCAGTGGTGAGTCTTCAAATGTGTGAAGCTTCAAGTTTTGGGGCCTATCATCTCCCTCCAGGTACCTGCATGTTTCCTCAGGCACCCAAAGCTGTGGACTTCTCCAGACACGAGGTGATAAGCGGTATTTGTGCTGCAGCCAAACCTGTCTGAGCTTCACAGTAGCTGAAACTGAAATGTGAATACATTCTTCTACCCTGTCCCCTCCCTGGCTTATAACATAATTAGATCTGCTCTTTCTTCCTCTTTGCCTACACTTTTCTTCAAATTTGTCTCAGATTAAAACAGAAATATCTCGTTTTGCTGCCAAGGAGTCTGGCTGGGGATGTGACAATCTCATGTTTGAACATCCCATTTTGTCATGTGCTGGTGCTGAAATCACTCTGTGTTGATCCAAGTTGTGTCTCACTTCTGCTCACAGTGCTTCCATTTTACATACCTTTTAAATCAATGGTTATATTCAAGGTGCTAAAAACCATACAATCTACAGATGATGGCAAAACACAATATTGCCAAGTGAATTTGTTTTCTGATTTTGTTCCCCATGTTATTTCTGCAAGTGTCTGTGTGGTATGTGAACAATTTAAGAAATAGTATTATGATAAATAGTACCACCAATCAGTGAGAGATTGCTCTGTTTTTTAGGGGCCCCTAGTGGGGAATACCTCTTATTAGGGAGAAGTATGGGCTGACAAATAGAAATCATATTGTCATTTTCAACTTTGCTGAAATAGTTTAGTCACTTTTATTTTATTTGAAACATTGTGACTCTCTTTACAGTTTAAACAAGTTTTTATATCACAAGTTCTGTGCAGGCTTTTGTAAAAAGGCTACTAATAAACCTAATAGTATGATAGAAGGACCCAGAACACACCGCGTTTGCAGGGAAAATGAGTGTTTATTTACAGTGCACACACACTTCTAGGTCCCAGTATCCCTGAAATAAGGAGAGAGTGATTACCACATAACACTCAGTTGTCCTGCCAAACTCCGTGGCGCTACCATCTTTACTCACTGCACCACCCCTCCTCTGCAGCAAAACTGCAGACCACACCTTCACCACAAATAGATACTGACAGATACAGTAATTCACAGTTTGTCAAACTCAGAAAAAGTTTCCTCCAAGTGTCAAGTGTTGCTTCAAAACATATGCAGATGCAACAGAGGTTCAAATGGCCTATTTGTTTTGATTATGACAAAATCTCAGACACCTGTATTAAGGAAACACCTAAGATCTGACCTGTATGCAGTTTTTTTTTCTATTTGAAAATCGAGATATCACATAAACACGATAATTCTCAAGCCCCACAGAAGCTACAGCTGTGGCCAATGCCCTGGTACAGATTAATGCACATGAAAGTGTCACCTGTGTAAGAAGCCAAGATTATGCAGATTTTCTGCAAATCAAAGTGTGCTGTATCTGATGGTGCAGTGTGCCCCTGGTCAGTACTGTAATGCTAATCCAATTTAAATTAAATTTATCCAAAAAACTTCCTGCTCAGTGTCCAACACCTTCTCTATCAACAGCCGGAACAGAACTTTAACTTGTAGATTTTTGCTAACAGGAGAAAAATGGCAATGTTGCGCCCAAATCCAATTTTGTCTAGTACCCTGGCATGGACCTTCAGAGGAATTAAAGATGGAACACATCCCCCATTATGACAATCCAAAAGGCTATGCCTGTGCAATGTTGCACATAATGGATGGCATTGAGATTTGGAAGATCATTAAAGTAGTCCTTCCATCACCCAACGATATCAATTGTTAAACTAAAAGCTCCTCCTCTCTTCAAAGCATATGGGCACAGAACTGAAGATACAATTACATGATCGATAGTCAACTTAAAGCCAAGGGTGTCCTTGTACGAAGTGCACTTATGAACATCAATATGCTCAAACATGCTGTTCACTATATGGGCAAACTGTGGTTAGTCCAAAATACCAAAAAGTGCCCTGCTGGCCACTTCAGTGGGTTATTAAGGTACTCTTATTGTATAATCTCACCCTAACATAATCTTCCATATCTGCCCCACCAAAACCACATATGGAAGACACACCGCAACACACACATAATAACAAAGCCTAACTTTTAACATTATATTTTACACAAGGTTGTACAAATAGTTGGCTCTATTTTCTCTATTCTCTATTCTGTTCTCTATTCTCAGTTCAAACTGAATTAACATAAACTAAAAACAGAAACAAGGGGCATTTAGTTGAACTTCATCCCTATGAAAAGTTAAACTGTCATTTGTATTTGACAGGAACGGTGCCTTAGCAGACCATCTGTTTAGAAATTATATTCAAGTTTTTATAATGTACACACATCCTCATAAAATGCTGTTTTATGATACCAGGGCCATTATCTTTCTATCAATTTTAGATGAAATTGTTACAATTTTTAATGACACCCATGGCAATGGATTATCATCTAACTAATGTGAGCATGAAAAAATTTACTAATTATTCTAAGGCATTTCTGATTCTAATCCTGAGTTTATTTTGCAGTACTGAGAATTCATTAATAAATAGTAGAAAACAATGCAAAAACAATGTGAGATATGAGATACACAGCGTTATCTCATTATCAAAAGAAGTAAAATCTTACATATAAAAGAACAAAATTGTCCTGCACTTATTATTGACAGTGTTTTTCATTTGACATAAATATTTCACTATTTTTTACAATTCACAAATGAGTGCATGGAATGTGTCTACTGTCCTCATTTTTCTGATTTATACATCAGATCTGCCCACAGTGTCAGGATGTCAGACTCATAGTCTGATAATAGATTACCCTTTTGTAACATGCTCAAATAAACCCCGTCTCCTCTTCATTTTCATGCTGTGGAGATGCCTCTTTTTTGTTCTTGTCCATGGACAAAACTGTAGGTGCTTTTGCCATGAATGAATATGGTGGACCATTAAAAGGTTACAGTCATCAATTGTGGTTAAGAGAAGGGTGGTACATGGGAGGATGGAGTGTGAAATTCTGTTTTAAAGGGAAAGACTATACAGCAGGAGATGTCGAGGATTTAGGTCACCCCAGATTAAGACAAATGGTTGCCTCAGAAAACCACATCAGTTTCTCAGTTCCAGCCAGAATGCCATTACAACATCTGAACACACACGCACACACATACTGTACACACACAGACACATGGAATGTAGTCAAAAAACATGTTTTGCACTCATAATGTCACAATTAATCTCTTAATTTTGTCTTGCCATTAAAAAAAGGGCGAGAGAGAGAGGAAGACAGGGAGAGAGAGAGAGAAAAGAAAAACAACAACAGTTGTGTGTCTCTGCAGTTACTGGAGTGTCTTAGCAGCTTGACGCCTCACTTGAAGGAATTAGAGTTAGATGTTTCCATATTTAACCCATGCTCCATTTCCAGCATAATCAGTATTTTACTGTACTGATTAGCAAGTAATCACTTAATCATGTATTACTAATAAGCCTCTTAGTTTACTGTCACACATATGATGATGCATGGTTCTTTGGAGAGATGTTCTAAAGGTTTTCAAAGCTATACTGTACAGTGACTGAACTGACCCTCTGTAAACTAAAGGACTGTCAACAAGGCCCTCCGAGGCCCATTAAAAGCATGCAAACATGGATCACTCTCTGTGGTATATTTGTTGGAGGACTGCGGATGAAGGTCAGCAGATCAAAGGCTTTTGGCTGACATTCCTCGGTGCCTGATGAGCCCTCTTGGGTTTCATTGATTAGCCAATGAGAGACTGGGGCAACGACATTGAACTGATAAAAACAAAGTGACTTGTCTTAGTTCAGATGGAGAAAAGTTATTTTCTCTTTCAGGTGTCTCATGAGACATGAACAATCTTGGATTCTCTTCAGGAACAAGACACTTAATCTGACTTAGAAGACTGTCAGTGATCCTCACAGTCTAAAATGTGGTGACAGCCTCTTTGACACGCACAGGGTACTGCAATTGTATACTAATTAATTGAGTATTCTCAAAAAATTCCATTTGTGTCATCAGCTGAAAAATAATAAAAAACATAAGGTCCTTGAAAAACTGCATAAATCAGCAAATGTGATTACATTACATATACTATTGGCTGAATGTGTTCCTTTAAGTATTACATTGCTTCCTCTGCTCTCTGAGGCACCCAAATAGAATGTATTTGATTAAATAGGGACAAAAATGACCCCTTTCTTAATCCCACAAGTGTTTTTAATTAAGTCATTAATTAGAGAGACGTACTCCTGAGGAGCAGCTGGGAGTTGATTTCTGATAATTGTGGACGAAATTAGTGGGTGTTTGGTGTGTGACAAAGTAAGAAAAGTCAAGTTTAGCTTTAAAAGATTACAAAAAAATTTAACTGCCCTCCATTGTATTAGCATGTGGCTTTAGCTAACTCATGTTGCCAGTTTTATTTTTGCTTTTTTTTTGTTATTAGAAAAATGCAGGCTGTCACCATTATCCTGCCATAATTGAAGAAAATCTGTCAGTTGTGTTGGTAACAGTATACTTAGATGAATAGAAAATTCTGAAGCATTTTTGCCTATTGATTTTGCCACTGAAGTCAATCATGTCTAATAATAAAAACTGAAAACAACACGTATTAAAATGTTATATGCTCTTATGACAAGACAGGAAGACACAGAAAGTAAAGTAGTACCAAAAAGAAGGGAGCAGAGACTAGTTGAAGCAGGCAAAGATTCAATGAATGGAAACATTGCATTATAACTGAGCAGCATGTTAATGACTATGTGTTCCCAAGACTGCTGGCTTCTCAACTGAAACATGAAAATAAGCACTGACTTTGACATCTGGGAATCACTGTATTCAGAATATATATCAAATCCTCAAGTGACATTAGCATCAAGGAAGAGATGCAAACATTTTTGCATTTTGAATGTGTGCATACCTACAGTGTGTTTTGGGACACCGTTCACATCAACAATGGTCAAAATGAGGCTCTTGGGCATTGTCTGAGAGACATAATGAGTATGAGGCACAACACATTACCAGAATATGAAGCCTGTCTTCCAAGTTTTCCATATTTTAAGTTCTATAGAGGAAGCTGTAGACGTTTTCATACATTTCAGTTGTCCTGCAAAGTAAAATGCAGAAAAAATTATAAAAAAGAAATCCAGGGAAAACTTGGAGAAAACTGACTCCAAGTTTTTAGTCTCCAAATTCCTTTCCAATATACTGCAGATGTAAGGAGTAATTACTTTTTTTTTATTACATTCCTATATTCTGTTTTGAATCTTCAAAGCCAGGAAGGGGTAATTGTAATTATGACTGTAATTCATATAAAATGAGAAGAAATTGTGCCTCCAGATCACTCTGTATTACAAACATTGGTAGGTGCACAACAAGCCTAAATGTGAAAGTTTTACTGCTTTGTTACTGACATCGGAATGGTATAAATATGTAGCTTCTTCCACTGCATTTGGATAATATTTGGGTAGGCAACAACTAAATTCCATCCATACATACATCCGTACGATGAATGGTAGGTGGAGCCTTTTTTTTTTTTATCTCTCTACCATGGCACCTGTTAGAGTTGGGATATATTTGGGAGCAAGATTACACTAAAATGTGTAAGAATCAGGTAAACTGGTAAAGTATTTGAATGATTTTTTTTTTAAAACTGCAGCTCTTGTAGTTGTTCCCAGTCTGTAGCGGTCTATCAAAAGTGGTCCAAAGAAGGAATAGTGGAGGCTGGCCAATGTGATCTGATCCAACAGACGAGCTACTGTATCTCAAATTGCTGAAAAAGTGAATGCATTGCATTGCATTGTATGTTCTGATACCTTGTGACACCTTACAACAGTTTGTTGTGTATGGGGCTGCATAGCCGCAGACCAATCATGGTGCACATGTCCATTGCGAAAACCGCCAACAATGAGCACATGAGCATCAGAACTTGATTATGGTGCATGATTTTTTTTTCAGATAATTCAAGGTTATATATTTTCAGCAAAATAAGTCTTTATCTTCCTAATAGTTATTTCTGAAAATCTACAAGCACTGATTTTTAGACAAGTTATTGGTTGTTGAAGACTATCTGTTAACCTGTAGTACAAGTGAAAGGAAGACGCTGACGCTCAAATGAAAGTGACAAATAATCAACTTATCTCACATAATCTCAGTTTGCTGCTCAACTTTAAAAAGGGAATGAGGGTCAATTTAATGGGTGAAGCAGTCACAGCTTGTCAACTCTTAAAAGTAACTGCCATATTTTTGATGGCAGAGCTGCAAGAACTCCCTCAGCAGTATTGTCTAAGGAAACAAGAACCTGCCAAGCTGGTCATATTTACTGGTGCTCACTGAAACATGGACCAACCTCAGGAGGGAAAGAGCTGCGGTGCTTTGTCCCCTTGGCCAACAAGATTGATATTTAGGTTCTTTCTCAGAATAGAAGTAAGGGATACAAATATATATATATATATTAATGAATAAATAAAAATCTTTGTATCTACCAAAATAGTGCAATAAGTAGACCTGCAGGATCCCAGAAACTAACTGACCAAATGTGAATCTAAAAGTCCTTTTTTAACATGTTCATATTTATGTATTCAGATATGCATCACTTTCGTGCAACTTTAATAGATTTCAATTGATCTTTAATTAACACGAGGTAAGTTAGTTTAGGTTTGAAATAAGATATGCTGTAGTAAAACTGGAGATTGGAAACTCCAAAGTGCAAGGTTGCTACCATCAAGAAGCAATGCAGAAATACCCGGACATATTTTTATTTCAGTTTTTTAATCTTTTACCCTACTGAAAGAAATCAGGTTCCTTTACTTATTTCATTTAAATAATAATACAATAAAATTACATGGCTATATTTAATAACAGTTAAAAATAAATTCACCAATTGCTTCTGTTGTAGTTGATTATGTTTACAGAAATCACATGTTATCTACGCCTGAAAAAGACAGAGAACTGCTGAATTCTGGAGAATTTCTTTATACACTTTACACACAATTATGTGATAATATCTCGTAAGTTTTGTTATTGTATTTGCAACAGAAACTGAAAATGAGACAGAAAAATGCGCAGAGATATATAAGCTTGCCGCAGCAAGTTTCTAATGAATGAAAATTGAATGAAAACCTAAGCCAAGGCGGTTTAATTAGATAGAACCTTTAATATAAAGTACACTTGTGCCATGACACACCTGAGATACCCTGGCTGACTGGTTATTTGAGATGTTCTAATTAGCTGTTACTTTCTAGCTGACATAAGTGACTAAGCTTTATATTTGCTGCTCAGTCAAGCATTTTGAGTGAAATGTCTGCTGTTTTATTTATTTTTTTCAACTTAGAGCAATTATTCATCACTTTTGTGTTGATGTTTTTCGATTTCCACCAAAACCTTGGCCTAACTTTTCAGTATTGTACAAATAATTTCATAGGTAGAAGAATGCAATAAAATAATAACAATAATAACAATAATAACAACAGCAGCAGCAGCAGCATCAACAACAACAACAACAACAACAACAATAATAATAATAATAATAATAATAAACAAATAAAAACTAACGCAGTGTCTTTCCACCGTTTTAGGAATCTATTGTTCTTTGCAAAAAACAACACAAAGTCAAACCTCTATTGCATTCCAGTCTTTCATAATGACTTGACAGTATATTTTCTATTATAACATTTGGAGAACAGACACAGTGAAATAGAATATCAGAAACAGTAATACAGTGGAACCCCGACTTACGAAATTAATTCGTTCCCGAATTAATTCGTTTTCGACTTACGAAAATTTTCGTAAGTCGAAAATTTTCGTAAGTCGAAGCACCCATTGCGCGTTTTGAGTGAGGCGATGTTGAACGATAGGCTATAGGCTAATTGCTAACTAGAACAACAATACGTCATTCAAGTGGAACAATGAAGCGCAAGTACAGAAGCCAAGGGGTTGTCACATGATTCGCAAGACATTGTGGGCATTGTAGGCTCAGCCAATCAGAGTCAGCGGATTTCGTTACGCGGGCATTTTGCCGTAACATGGGCAGAAATATTGCCGTTCAGTGCCTTCGTAACTTGAATTTTTCGTGAAACGGGATATTCGTAAGTCGGGGTTCCACTGTAGTTTTATTGGTCAGATGTGTGATGGTAACAGGTTCTATAGTCCTGGTGCAGAGGAGCTGAAAGCTCATACACGAATGTTGCTGAGTCAAAGTGAAGTGACAAAAACAGCAGAAGGCTTGTAAGCCACAAGAAGGGATGTACAGGGTGGGCCATTTATATGGATACACCGTAATAAAATGAGAGTGGTGATCATGGTGGCCATTTAGAAGTCGGCCATCTTGGATACAACTTTTGTTTTTTCAATAGGAAGAGGGCCATGTGACTAGGGATGGGTACCGGTGTCCGGTGCCATGATGGCACCGGTTCTGACATAAACGGTAGTAACCAGACCGAAAAGCAGCGCACATTTCGGTGCTTTATTTCGGTGCTTTTTTTCCCTGAGATGTGATACACTTCGAATTGTAGCCAATCATTTTACGTTTCCGGGGATAGTAGGCGGGTCCAGGTACGTACGTTCTTTTAGAGCAGAGCTACAGATTAAAAATGTCCAAGACGAAGCGGTCAAAAGTCTGGCTGTACTTCACAGCAAAATATGCAAACTCAGCAGCCTGCAACAAGTGCTTTAAGCTGATACTGTGGAAAGGAGGTAACACCTGAAATCCGATGAAACACCTGGCGACGCATAACGTCTTTTTTTAAAAGCCGAGAAATGCGCCGTATTTGATAGCTTGCTGCGAGACCTCACACCGAGCGCATCTACTGCAGGTGTGGTGCCTGTTATCGGACCCAGAGTTAGCAACATCCCCCAAAAAGCTGAAGAGTAGAGTCCTGGCCCCTAGCCCTGCCAGTGTAGCAGAAATGATGAGGATGATGATGGCAGCAGCAGCCGTTCTTCTCTGCGTGAGTAGCTTAATGTTGTTCGTGTTTAATTTACGTTGAGTAGGCTAACCACGTTACTAAAGTAATGCATGTAAGGTGAACTAGCAAACATCATCATAGCTACATGCGGCTGCCTTCTTGTTTGATGGCAGATACTCCCTTCACCCTGGCCAAAAAGGCTAAAATGACCAAAGAAAAAGTGGGAAACAGTTAAACATGAGGTTTTTGGACAAATTTGTGTTTTTTCCATTGTTTAAGCACTGCTTCCAGCCAAGAGTGATACCATATATGCCCCATAGCTGCAGAAAAGGCTAACATTGTTATCTTTTTACAAAAAAACAGCTGAACATGAGAGGTTTTTGGACAAAGCTTGTGTTCTCCATTCTTTAAGCACCGGTTCGAGCACCGTTTAAGCACCGGCACCGTTTCAAAAGTACCAGTTTGGCACCGGTATCAGATAAAACCTAAACGATACCCATCCCTACATGTGACATATCAAACTTATTGGTAATGTCACAAGAAAAACAATGGTGTGCTTGGTTTCAACGTAACTTTGTTCTTTCATGAGTTATTTACAAGTTTCTGACCACTTATAAAATGTGTTCAATGTGCTGCCCATTGTGTTGGATTGTCAATGCAACCCTCTTCTCCCACTCTTCACTGATAGCAACACCGCAGGAGAAATGCCAGCACAGGCATCCAGTATCCGTAGTTTCAGGTGCTGCACATCTCGTATCTTCACACCATAGACAATTGCCTTCAGATGACCCCAAAGATAAAAGTCTAAGGGGGTCAGATCAGGAGACCTTGGGGGCCATTCAACTGGCCCACGACAACCAATCCACTTTCCAGGAAACTGTTCATCTAGGAATGTCACCCATAATGTGGTGGTGCACCATCTTGCTGGAAGAACTCAGGGAACGTGCCAGCTTCAGTGCATAAAGAGGGAAACACATCATCATGTAGCAATTTCAAATATCCAGTGGCCTTGAGGTTTCCATTGATGAAGAATGGACCCACTATCATTGTACCCCATATACCACACCAAACCATCACTTTTGTTATTCCAACAGTCTTGGGGGGATCCATCCAATGTGGGTTAGTGTCAGACCAATAGTGGTGGTTTTGTTTGTTAACTTCACCATTTACATAAAAGTTTGCCTCATCACTGAACAAAATCTTCTGCAGGAACGGAGGGTCCTGTTCCAATTTCTGGGTCATCCTCGTTGAGATGCTGCAGTAGCTGGAGTTTGTAAGGGTTGGTGAGTAGCTAATATCTGCCAAAGGGATGTTCGACTAATGCCACTCTCTTTTTTTTTTTTTTTTTTTTTTTTTTTTTTTGCCTGTCCCGTTTGGTTCTTTTGCCATCAGAATTATTGTCTAAAGGCGAAGAAAGATGCCCAACGGATTTTCTTTACCAAATTGACCATCCCAGCTTTGCCGTAATGGTCCATTTGATTCACCTTTTATTCTTTATTTTATTTTCACTTGCTGAATACGGGACAGACTTGACTGGGGGAAAGAAAAGGGAGAAAGAAAGAGGGGAAGAAAAACAGTTGAGAAGAGGGACGGGGGAGAAGGGCAAAAAACAAAAACCAACAGAATAAGCAGAAGAAAAAAAAAAAAAAAAAAAAAATACATATATCGATCACCTGGATCACCTGTTGAGAAAGAAAAAAGAAAACAAGCAGAAGAAAACGAGAGTAATACAATAAACCACATCACAATGATATATGGGAATATGACAGTAAATACTAAATATTAAACATTATTGTGCAGCACGTAAGATCGACAGCACAGTGTGCATTGAGGTAGGAGCCAAAAAGGGTGTAGTTTGTGTGTGTGATCACCCGTGTGTACACCTGTGAGCATGGACGCGCTTGTTTTCTTAAAAGGTTCCCTCATGTAATGATCTGCTAGAGGGTGTGGGGGGCCACTGCCCCGTCCTCCAGGGCATGAAGCAGGTATGGAGGAGATCAAAACCCCAGACATCCAGAGGCCCCCAGAACACAAGAGACCAAGGAAGACCAACAGAGGGGCAGCCGCGCCACTGTCCCAGAAAGAGCTGAGGAGAGTCCCAGATGAGGGGTCACCCAGCAGCCACGGAGCAGAAGCCAGGGGGGGCTGCAGTGACGTGCCCGTGAGCCCCGCCGGCAGCCAGCTGTGCCTGAGTGACCGAGCCCCAGGCCGAGAGGCACTAATACCACTCTCCAGTGACATGTGGCGAGTGCTACGCTGTGGGCTCTTGCTGAATGAAGCTAGGACAGCCACTGATGTTTCTTCATTAGTGACAGTTTTCTTGCGCCCACATTTTGGCAAATCCAACACTGAACCAGTTTCACAAAACTTAGCAAGCAGTTTGCTAACTATAGCATGGGAGATGGGTGGTCTCGTAGGGTGTCTTGCATTGAAATCTGCTGCAATGACCCAGTTACTGCGTACACCAGATATCAACACAATTTTGATCCACTCCTAATGTGTTAACCTCTTCGACATGTCAATGGCTGTGAACAAAGAAAAACTTGTAAATAACTCATGAAAGAATACAGTTACGTTGAAACCAAACACACCATTGTTTTTCTTGTGACATTACCAATAAGTCTGATGTGTCACATGGCCCTCTTCCTTTTGAAAAAACAAAAGCTGTATCCAAGATGGCCGACTTCTAAATGGCCACCATGGTCACCACCCATCTTGAGGAGTTTGCCCTCTCACATATACTAATGTGCCACAAACAGGATTTTAATATCACCAATCATTCCCATTTTATTATGGTGTATCCATATAAATGGCCCACCCTGTACTAATGAACAATCCATGAAAGATATCGGAGAGGTGTGATGTGGTCAGAGGCCTTAGCACATGTAATCTACAGAAGTAGCAAATTTTTTATACTTTTTTGAGCTAATGGAGAAGCTAATTGGCAAAAGCACTGAAAATAGCATTCCAGTAATCAGCAGGAGAATTGACTGTAGTTTGAACAGGGACTTGAGTGCTGTGCTGAGAGAGAAAAGACGGGTAGTCTGAAAATACTGCTTAGGTGAAAATAGGCAGATGAAGGAACTGTTAATGTGGGGCTAAAGGAAAAATATTGTTGAGGTGATGCCAAGATTTATAAATAAAAGACAGAAGAGATGGGTTTGGGTTTTTTTTAAATCAAAACTGATGAGTTGAGAATCTTTCTCTGCTGACTTTGAAAGTCGTTTGGCATCTGCATCTTGGTGATCCAAAGACACGCCGTGAGGTCAGACCAGGCAAAGCAATGTTTGGCTTTGTGGCAATAAAAAGCTGTCTGTCACGAGGGTGGAAGTGAAAATCTATTTAATAATGGCAGAATATTTGGGTGGGAAAAGAGACTGACAGTATAATAAATTTGAATTACTACCTTGTGCCTTGTGTGGCTTTACTAATCAGTAAAGCTGTGATTTATATCCATGTTCCCACTTTGGTCATTAATGAAACCCCCAACTTTATTCCAGTTGAGGAGGATGTCATTTGAAGTGCAGACTGTAAAGTTCCTTGGGGTCAATTTTGAATTTATAATATAGGGTTATATAACTTGCTGCAAAAAAATATGCATTCTTGAATATGGAAAATATGGATGCCTCATCACCAACCTAACAGCTCAGATGATCTACAGTCACCGCAATTTTAAGCTGCAGTGACTGTAGATCACAATATTGCCTTCTGTTCTTAAGTTACGATGTTGAAAACTGACCAGAGCGATGTAAGTGATTCTGGCCTATGGAAATATACAGAACTATTATAATTATTATTATAAGTTGACGGCTAGGCTGCAGGTAAATGTAGTTCAAATCACAGATAATTATGTAAAGCCACAACAAAGAGTGATATTTATACTACTGAAACAATAAAGGGAATATGAGAAGCTGTCAGTGTGTAAAAGTTAGGCTTATCAAATTGTGTATTTTAGTAGTAATTACAAAGTGATCATTCTTCATTTTCAGGTAAAAATTAAGTCAAGTGTTTAAATACCTGTGATCAAGCCTCACTGTGAGAATCAAATCATTGCAGTAATACTAGTGGACAAGGGAAATATTTTGGCTCACTCTAAACTACGAGACCAAAGACTTCCAGCATCATCACCATATTTAAAGACTTGGATGGATTCATGCTGTGCTCATGTCTCTGTCATTGTTTATTGTACAGCAAAGGTTCTCTCAATGACAACTTATTATTGTTTGGACTCTCTTGTCACTGTCTTCCTTACCTGCTTCATGGTTTTCCTTCATCTTTTGCAGTTACCCTACAGTCCATCCTGCAAGTCCCAGCAAACTGTGGCTGGTCCTAAAAATACCCACCCCTTGACAATGTTCTGAGACACATCCTTCTGCCAGCTACCTGATCCATTTGAGTCGACTTTCTGGCTCATCTTTGCCAGTCCCATTTCTTTCTCCTTGAGCTATGTCATACTAACCTGGCTGTGCCAAAACCTAATATGACACTTAGGACCCATAGCTCCTTTCTCAAAGTCATACATTAGAGTCACAGTCAGTGCGGCTTTAATCTACAAGCTCTACTGATGTGAATCAAACAAAATTGTCTTTTTTTCCCTTTCTCCTTCTCTCACAACCTGTGTCAAACTCAACTTAATTTCTTTTGTAAATCTTTCCAGACAAAAATCTTACTTGGATGTTAACGTCTTAAAAGTCAACTTGAAAACTTAACAAATCAGGAGACCTGAAAATGGAGACAATTTCCTCTTAAACAAATGGCATTGGCAGGATATTCCTGTCTTGATACGGTCCCAGGTTTCACGACACATGTAATTTCCTGGATCGACAAATAGCATTGATTTGAGTTGAATTGAAGTCACCATTCAATTGTACTTCTTACAGAATGCAATCAAGCGTCACTGGCACTATTGATTTAAAAGAGGTCTTAGTTTGGATGAAAACAATCAGACACTTGTTTCTAAATTCAGTCTGTATATATTTTCTTCCTTGCATGATATTTGGTTTAATAGAGGTTTTGGATATGACTTGTTACAAAAGTATAAAATTTACTGTTGCCACTGAAACTGTTAATGCACTTTCTTTCCAGTCATCCCAGCTTCACTACTCTGTAAGGCTTGATCAGCATAGAATGACCTGGAGTGAGAAAAGGGAAGAAATACAGTAAGTTAAAAATTTTTTATGTGTTTCTATTTTTGCTAATTGAAAAAAACACATCTGTTAATGTCATCAGTTCAGACCTACATAGCTTGAAAACGTACAATGTGTGTACATGTGTATCGGTGTTGTGGGTGTCTGCGTAAAGGGAATGGGATCTAAGGGAAACAATGGTCTTCACTACTCTTCAGAGGGCTTCTTAATGAACCAAGGCAATCAATGCTAAAGGAGATGGCTTTGATGGATGCCTTTGAGAAAACAATGTGTCGTGGTGACCTCAATCTAAAAGTACCACAAAGAAGAGACCTTCAGGAGTTTGCGACTAGCGTGCAGTTGACCCTTTAGATGAATATTTGGGGAAAAAGTGTGTGGATTTATCCTCATCTCCCTTATAAAAAAGGTAGATTGGTTGACATTTATGTTTTGGAACATATTTATTAATTAACTCAGCTGTGGGATGACAACTGCAATACTAAGATGTGTATCTTTAACAAACATGTTAAGAAAAGTAACAAGGCTAGTTAGTTTCTGTGAAGTAATATTTAATTCACAGTTGTAACTGAAACGATTGCACACACACACACATACGCACACATACTCATGGAGTGCATTGTTGGGAGATGTGTTGGCCACCTCCCTTAAAGTCTGGCATTTCACCCTTAGTACTGATATATTACATAAAGTCATTTTATATCCGGCAGTGAAGAAAAGCCATTACATTAGATTTCTTGTCATGCTACCCATCTACCATTATGCAACTTTAATGTGAGGCTTACCACAAGTTAATGGACTGCATGCTGTGTCTTGGCAGTTATTTTAGAGTGAACAATACATGTATAATAGGCAGAATTTGACAAGAAACCCAGCTGAAAAATAGAAACATATATAATCACTGGAATTTAGACAAATTTCTTTTGAGGAGTTTTACACTGCAGAAGAGATATAAAAAACTATGTGTGATGTATTGCTGAAAAATTGTCAGTTACAACAATTACAATTAACAAATTGTAAAGTGAGAATTTATGGGCAGACACTGCTCAAGCTTTCTTCAGTTCTCCCCTCAAAAAGGAAAAAAAAAAGTTTTCATGATATTTGTAATCTGGGTTTTCTTCATATGTATAAGGTTCCACTTGGACCTTATTCGTAATGTATCACTTAGTCAGATTATAAAATAATCTGAGTGTCAATTGCACAGGATATCTTTCATGACCATAATGGCTATCGTGGTTTAAAGCCAAAGAGAAGCTCTCAAAGGCCTATGAGGGAAGTCATGCCCTAACCTCTGTTATTTTCATATATAAAAGAAGGACTGTTTAATGTCATATACAGATATGACTCACTCACTCACTTCCACGAGTACTGTATATATACAGCTTCGAAGGTTCAAAACTGTTCTTTGACTGCAGTGAAGGTAGCAGACCCAAACACAGGACTATACACTATAGACAGATACAGTTAATTATACAAATCAAACTTTTCATAAGAGTTGTGTGAAGTATAATGTAAAATAAAAATGGACTAAATAAAATCAGAATCAGAGAGCACAGAAGGAGGAAGACAGTTTGACTAAAGAAACACAGGACTTTATTGTAAATACTTTTACACCCACTGGGACTAATTAGGTTATGTGGACACAGTTGGGAAAAATGAGCACAGGTAAACAGAATCAGACATCATGGGCTGGAAATTACACACACATAAAAAAAACTATCAAAATAAAACAGGAAGTAACACACTCAGACAGACACTGGGGAAGAAAAATAAACCAAAACACCAGGGAAAAGCAGAACTCTGTTAAGACTAAACAAATTAGGAACTCAAAAGCATATTAGAGTAATAATGAAAAAAAAAACCCTCAATCAAGCAATAATGACAATGAAACTAACAGAACTCAAAGACTTTATTCATAGCAGTAGGATTAGTTTGCTGAGTTTGGCTACTTGAGTTTGGCTAACTGTCTTAGCAGCGGATCTTTGGTTTCTTCCATGCTATCACATGATGCAGAATAGGGTTACACAACTTCAATTTGTCGGCCACATTCAAGGCCAACATACGGTCACTTATTTTTTACATCAGTTTATCCATCAAAGCACTGCTCAACTGTGCCAGTTAGCACAACTGTCTGTACAATTTACCAGATTGAGAGAGAAGAGGGTGCTGCCACCTGCCAGGACTGCATCTTTTGGCAGGACTGCATTTTAACTGGTAATGTCCGCTGTACATTACTAAAATACTATATTTAATCAGGTGATATTTTTAGTGCACAACCAGCATAGGCAGTACTGCTTAACATCTACTTGAATACTCCTACACTTTTCTAATTGTAAACAGTGTACTTTCAGGAAGTGTGTTCTTGTTGTTGTTTTTTATCAATACAAAAATAAATTAATAATTAAAATTATAAAAATATTAATTTTTAAATTTAGAATTTTTTATATTTTTAATATAAATATTACAAATTTAAAAAATAATCTAAATCACTGCTACAGATTTTTTTTATATTAAAAAAAACATTTAAATCTGTTTCTTTACACTCATAGAAACCTTTGATAAGATGTAGGAGTAAATGTTAAAATAACACATGCTCAGTCATGTTTTAAGTGAACTGGCTGGTTGATTCTCTCAGGAATCTTCTGACAATTTTGATGAACTCATCCGGGGTTTTGTTTTTCTTGGATTGCTAAAAGATCCAATAAAAGTCAAGCTTTTATGTGAGGGAAAATTGACAGTGAGGACCAATGTTCCCTCTAATTTTTAATGAGTCTGAGCGAACACAGAAACTCCCTGAGCGGTCCCTTAGACCACTGTGAGCGACATCAGACGTGTGCACTGTGGTCACGCATTTTTTTTAAATGCAGTCAATGCACTTTTAAACAAACATTTCAAACTATTTACAGAACAATCAGCTGTTCTGCATTAAGTTTGATGCCACACAAATTATTTGTGCCACTCCAAAAAATAATTTCTGTCCACTATGAGATAAAGGAGAACAACAGCCTGATACCTGCAGGCCTGACAACAGGAGATGTATCGCTCCTGTAACACCTGTAACATTCAGCAGTCGCCTCATTGTTCTGACACACACAACAAAACTATTGACTACACACTAACTACACAAGATTTGCGCTAAACGTCGCAAATCTCTCACATCTCAAAACACCGCCGTCACTCCTAAAACTTCCTCCCGTTTCTTAACAACTAAATGCCATGTTTTGATTGGTCGACATGGTACACTTTTCGACCAATAGGACAGGGTGGGGGATGTTTTGCTCACAGGTGGAGAGTGCTTTCGAGCGTTTTCCTTATAAAACGCCGTTTTTACTGTTTCTTCCTGCAGTAAATATACACAATAGTGATGGGATTTCCGGCTCTTTTTAGAGATCCGGCTCTTTCGGCTCCGAACCGGCTTTTCAGGTTGTTTTGTTCCTTTAATTAATTTATTATTAACAATAATATTAAATTATGCACAAAAGGAATTACTAACGTAAAAAAAGTGGTTTTATTTATATATGTTTATATATAAATATATGCGGTGGCCCCTAGAGACAAAACATGTACAAACTCCAAAACACATTTCTAGCATGAACTGAACTTCCAAAGCAGAGCTACTAGATCACTTAAATTACACAATTGAAAGCATGTTTGTGTATTTATACACAGGCACTCATATATATTCAAATAATTTAAAAACAATGTTCATTTACCTGTTACTACCACACACCAAATCCGGTCATTGGTACTTGCTGGCTTGTGTAGCCACTAGGTAACAAAAGCTCAACACTGCGCCTGCATTCTGGAGCACTTCTGTTGACTTTTGTACGTGTTTTGAGTTTTTATGTGCTTCTGAGTTTTTACGTGCTTCGGAGTTTGTATGTGTTTTTACATGTTTTGGAGTTTTTACGTGCTTCGGAGTTTGTACGTGTTTTTACATGTTTTGGAGTTTTTACGTGCTTCGGAGTTTGTACGTGTTTTTACATTACTGGAGTTTTTACGTGTTTTGGAGTTTGTACGTGTTTTTACGTGTTTTGGAGTTTGTACGTGCTTCAGGGTTTGTACGTGCTTCAGAGTTCGTACGTGATTTGAAGTTTGTATGTGCTTTGTCTGTAGGGGCCACCGTAAATATACTTTTATTTATTCACTCCACATAAAATGTAATAAATAAATCATGTAATACAAAAATCAACTATTCACATTTCAACTTTTAACTATTTAAATTTTCAGCTTTTTCCTTTTACAAATTTAAAGTGAAACAACACAAAACACTGCAAACCACAACACAATTAAATATAAATTAAAATATGAAAACAAAAATAACATGCATATTCTCTGTCATATGGGCCCGCATGAATAAACTTTCTGAATTCTTTATCATCTGCAACTGAAAATAGTTGTGGATGATTACTATACCTTTCTAATGTGACGTTGTTGTCCCTGGCTTTCTTTCTCTCCCTCTGGCTCTGTTCCTGTGCTACTGAGTGTAACTACCGCCCCTCCCCCCTCTGCCCAGCGTAAAGAACAAGGCTCGAGTGCAGAGTGAAGCAGAAAAAAAGTGCGAGAGAGAGGCTGAGAGAAAGAAAAAAAAAAAAAAAAACACGTGACGGCTCGCGATAAGGAGCCGGTTCGCGTCGTTCACGTCAAAGAGTCGGCTCTAAGAGCCATTTCGTTCGTGAACGACCCATCACTAATACACAACGATAGTATTCAGGAAGAAAACCAAACATTGCAGATATTTTTATCATAACTCTGGTTTTACGTGGCCTCTCAACACAAAATCAAAACTGGTATAAAGTTCACACTTTGTCCGTCAGTTGTTCCGTCTGTCCTGCTCACATCTCCAATGGTTGTACACGTTGTCATTAACGTGGCTTCACTCTACATCAGCCACGCCGCTTTGCTAGCTAAAACATATGGACGCTGTCATAGCCTGTCAACGTTGCTTAGCTGCGTATATACGAATGTGAATCGCATTATTGGCTGGACTATGGGATAAAGTGGGATCGTTGTAATCCCATACAGGAGCAGCCAGTCACTTACTGACTAACACTGTCAAACAGAATTGTTAAAGTTTTCATTTTAATTTCAATTCAGGTTAGATTTTTTTTTTGTGCGCAATGCATATTTTCTGTGCGCAGAGACCGTGCCAGCAGTGCGCAATTGCGCACGTGCGCAGCTTAGAGGAAACATTGGTGAGGACTAACAAAAAGGCAAAACACTGAGATGATACTTGAAAAAAGCAAATTTATTTCACAGAAATTATTATTTCCTTAATCCTGGTTCACCTGTGTGATATTCATGCAGTAATTCCTTATTAATCCTAAAAGTTTTATATGATATATAATATGATACGATTTTTACAATTATACATTTTATCACTCCCCAAACACTTGCTGTGCTGTGTCAGTACCCTGACCTCTCTGTAACATCTATATCAGTCTTATGTAGGCACGCTCCGTAGTTTAATAGCAGAGATGTCAGAATGGCTAAATTGCTAAAGAGCTGGGTGGAAAACCACTGCCAAAGTTTTTAAAACATATGAAATAGCTTGACAATATCATTACACAACTTTTGAACATAAAGTTGGGGTATCTCTTACAGTAAAAGCCTCAGAGAACATGGCAATACATTTAAAACTGAATTATCTTATACCACAATTACACTGTCCTAAAACTCAACAGATTCTGCAAAAATATTCTCCTTAATACCCTGAAGTAAATTTCATGAAATTATAACTTTTGTCTGTACTTATAAGGCTCACCTTGGGGGGACAATTTCACTGTGAACCCAATGAATTTTCAAAATAAAAGAAAAAAATGACAAGCGTCTTCCTGGCCTCAGACTTTGTGGAAACAAGTTAACTCAAACTGGTCTGTTGTAACCAGATGTGGGAAGCAAAGAAGCACAAATAGTTTGTTACTGTACTTAAGTAGAATTTTCAGGTGTCTTTACTTAAAAATTTGCCAGAAAAATCGATACTTATGTTTACTCACTACATTTTAATACAAATACACATTTTCAAAATATACTTTTGACTTAACACATTTGAGGATCAGTCACTGTGCACCAACACATGAAAAGCAATCCTAAAAGTGTAAAGTAATCACCAGGAAAAATCCAATACATGAAAGACACGAAAGAGGCAAAACCATATGATTTTTGTATTCTTTATAATGTCGTAATCAGGGGTTAAAATATTTGGGGTTTTGGGGGTTTTTTTTGGCGTAACACCAGAATGTTATGCTCATGTTACTTCAGCATGTAGATAGCTACAGAAGAGGACCGAGAGCAAAGGGAGTAACATTTTCTTAAGTAACAGGTCATTTCAAATGCAACATTCCTATCAGCACAAAAATATCAGCAAACACAAAAACCACTAGTGTCCAGTTTGTGGCACTCTGTGTCTGCTTGCTAAAGCTACAGCTGCTGTATTTCCCAGGGAGAGTAAAGAATGACAGCTAACTTCACTCAGAGATGGAGAAAGATGCAAGAAAAACTGGGCATGGGGAGGAGAAGAGAGTTTATATCTAAAGATAAGGACTGCCCAGTGGCATTAAAAATTGAGCCATGTAATGTTCTCATTTTTTACATCAGATATTGAATTTGTACATGATGTGAAGTTATAGTTTTTCATATTGTGAAATATCTTACAAAATAAACTGAGGTATACAGTAACCTTTTTTAAGGTTGCATGAAATTAATCTGCAGTTTAGTGCAGAATAAGCATGTTAGTTTGCCACACTGTCCTGGATTTAAAGTGAATAGCAGCGTGTGACTGGTGCACAATGGCTGTGGTGTTCACAGTCAGAGTGTGGTTCTAAGTATAGCAGAGATGAATTTGAATTTAATCAAATGCTGAAAATTCATTCACTGAATTCCAACTTCATACCAGCTTTATACTGTCTAAGTATAAAGACTTTATAAACAATATATTGTCAGAGTAGGGGATACAAATCTGCCAACACAACTAATGAAACATCTGCTTATATCTTGTGGTATTCATTTGTGTAAATCCACAAATCTTGGCGCAGTAGCAGCAGGTCAGTTGATCACAGCCTGTATACAAAGAAAATCAACTGGAGCTCAAAAAATAAATTATTGTGAGTTATGATTCTTTTCCCCACACTGAGTCACAGCATTTTAGAGTTCCCCCGGCTGCTGAATCTCACTTTAACCCCCGACTACTCATTACTCGTTTACTCTTTTTCTTGTTTAGATGTGGAGGCAGAAAACGGAGCTACTGTATTAAAAAAAAAACTCCTTCTTTGTCTCTGCTCATAACATATTCAAGTTGTATACATTCATTAGAATTATATTTCTTACTTTGAGTACTTTTCAGTTGTTTTTCACTTTTAATTGAGTAAAGGAGTTGAATCAGTACTTCATCTTTTACCAGAGTATTTTAAGCACAGAATGTCTTTTGCCACTTCTGTTGAAAACCCAGCTCTCAACACTAGTGAAGGAAAAGAAAATGATATTTCGTCTTTGCACGATTCATTTAATCAAATCAACAGAAATTCCAGAGTGTACAGCACCCACATTGGAAGCTGCCTGGATGTACCCACAAAGAGGGCCTTGATTTTTATGGACCTGCTCACAGTCATTTTTGACTATGCCTAATATTCATTCCCAAAAAAAAAGTTGATTAACTAATTTGTATTTAAAACTGTTCAAATCCTCAGATCTAGAAATGAAAACCTGCCCCACAGAAAAGGTGACATGCTAAGGTTGACTGGCATGATCACCTGTTCTGTTATGATCACTACAGGAAATTATTTGCATTATTAAAGCTTTCATCACTTCCATATTATTTTTTTTATCCTACACTAAAAATATATCTGTATTTGTGTCTCATGCTATGTTGATGGGCGTGTAAGCAATAATGTTGTTGTTATATCCTAAATAATTTCTGTGTTTATGGAATTTTTAAAAAAAATTTCTATTAACTAACTAAGCCCATGAACATTAAAATTAAGCAATAAATAAAGACACGGTAATATTAAAATTAAACAATAAAAGAAGCACACAAACAAACAAATAAAAAAATACAAAAGAATCGTACCTAAGAATAATCCTGGTATTTTCTTTGTTTAAGCATTAAAAAAAGTTTATTCTTCAAAGAGAGAAGTGTTTCAGAGTAGACTTAGTTAGAAATTGTTTTCACCAATAAATACCGTGACGCAAGTGTTTGCAATGTCTAGTTTAGTATGCCTTTTGATCTGAAGCAGAAATGAATTTCTCAGATACATGCATTATTTAAATCTATATTTTAAAACTATATGTAATGTAATAATTGTGCATCTTTATCATGAAAATGAGTATTTATAATATTACTCAGAAGGAGTGCCATTTGAGTTCTGCTGCCAAATTCATTTTTCATCCATCTGATATTAGCAGTGTGCAGTGGTTAACTTTTTGAGCTGCTCTTGTACATCAGGTTTCAGTTATATTTATGGAGCTAAATGCCAGCACAACACAGTTTATCAAAGTAACCTGTTATGTTATTTAACAAGCAATAAAACAAAATTTACAGATCAGAAAGGTGAGAATTTCATCGGTTTTACAGCTGTTTGGTCCAATGTGCTTGTGTTTTTTTATATAAACTACTTTTGGTTGACAGTATTCAATTTGAAAGGCAGTTTGAAAGTTGAATGTTTGTGAAAGGCAGAGGAGGGAAGACTGTTGTGTCACTTTAATGAATAAACATATATTTTAACACTATTTTAGTGTGTGGTAAAAAGAATGAGACAAAAAAAAAATCACACTTTGTGTTTTAATTAGAATATATAATCACAAAAACTGGTATAAATTAATCAGGTTTTGCAATAAGAGATTTAGTAGACATATCTTGAAATGAATAATATTAGAAGGTCTACAAAATGTGTTTTATTGTTTTCTCCTTTTTTGTGTTTATTAATAAATACTGCAGCTGTTGTGTAGCACTGATATACAAACATTATCACTAGATTTTCTGGAGTTGACTTCAGTGTAGTACTTTGATACCACCAAGATTAACAATCAGCACAAAAAAGGGAAAGAAAACAAGTCATGAACAGTTTCTACATTGAATTTATTTTTAGGAATAAACTTATCACACTGAGAAAGACAAGTAGCATCTCGCCTGGTTTTTCTGCCCTATTAGTTGAGCATTCTCAATTTCTGACGGACAGTGTCAGGGCCATGTGGAGGTGGAATTTCACCAACTGACAGTTTCCTACGTTTAACTGACACAGTTTTTAATGTTATCTGGAATCATCTATAAAGATAGATGCAGTCTGTAATATACTGGCCCACAGCCCTGCCATTGTGTAAGCTTGCATTAAATGTATTATTGCAAGAATGCAAGACACTATACTGTTCCTGTGTTGCACTGTTGATATTTTCCGTGCTGTTCATATGCTGTCGAAAAAGAACACTGTCGGTACTCAGCTCAGTGCTTGATGTAAATGTATCATTTGAAAGATTGTGTGCTTTGAAGTGGTCACAGTGCTCATTGCTGATTGAACTTTCCACCCCAAACAACTAGTATGCTACTTGCATATCAAAATTCTGGTTTTGATAAATAAATGCCAATGGAAAAAATACATTTTTTGTGACATCATATTTTTATCCATATGCCACTAGCAGCGCATTCCACTTGTGTGAAGTGTTTGTGTAGTACAGGGGTGGTGGAAACCACTTGATCTACATTTATTTGTAGTGTGCAGTCTTCAAGCATGGATGGGAACACATTGCAGCTGCACAGCTACTGGCAAATAATTTAAGATGACATGCTCTGCAACTGTTACTTGTACAAGTATTTCTAAAATGTAGCAAAGGCATACAGTGTGGTGGTAGTATGTGTGACGCTACTGTTTGGTCATTAAAAGCTCTTTCAACATAAGGGTACATATTATATAGCAAGGGAAGCAAAAGGATGTAACAAAAGTGGGAGAACACAGGAGTAAATATTTCAGTTGTGCGAGCTGAAATATGCATTGCAGTAGTGCGTGCTCTGTTAACACATCTATGTGTTTGTATGTTGCAGCGTACACATGCGGAATGAGTGTAAGATTGTAAAAACATCAGAGGACAGCATTGTGGAAAATTCTCTCCTTATATTTTTTTAATATTTTGCACTTATTTATTGAAACCTGCAAACATTATAATACAGAATATAAGGCAACTGTAACAAGCCTGAAAGTCAGTGATTGATAAATGTTTTTTTTTTTAAATGTCGTTATTTAGTGTGACCAACTTCCCTCTAAGGTCTGTCTGCTAGTACTAATAACGTTGCTCCAATCTTGTTAGCCTTACAAAATACATCAGCTAAGTGTCTGTGATGTTGCACATCTAATACAGTTTTGTTTCTTTAATTGCAAAGCTTAAAATAACCTTTTCAGAAGCCCGGTCTCTATTCTCCATATGGTCTTTTATTTTGAAAGTTGAATGCATTTTCTGTTCCTGTGTCTGATTTCTGTCTTAGGCAAGCTTTCTTGGCATTTTTTTTTAAAGTACATTCAAAGCTCTTCTTTGGATTTTGACGGCTTTTTGTTCTGTTGTCATTCAAGATGAGCCCACTATCCTCAGTCAAAGCTCTGAGGAGGCCAATCCATGACTGATCACTGAAGTGTCAAAAGATACCATTTAAAATTGTTATTCAGCTAACTTGTCCATTATGTGTAGACACGTTGTTAAAAGTCCGCTTGTTCACTGTAACTGTTTTAGACTACGTTACCCATGATGCACCTCGATATCTGTACTTCCGGTTGGGAACGTGTTCAGCGCAGTTCTGCACAGATGAGAGGTGTGTCGGAGGAGTAACGTATTTACTTGCGTTCCTGTGTGGGCTAATACTGTGTGCGTGCTTACCATGTGAGTATTGTAAGATGAGAGTGATGCTTGTTTGACTTTATCTGTGTAATACTGTGTAATCTGTGTAAGAAGCTAGTCCCGTTGCTATCGCTAAGATGCGTTTTTTCTGGTCTACTACAGGCAGCCTTGTGTTCAGCCCATATTTCATTTCATATACAACTTACTGTCAAGCATTGTGGTTGTAGGTGGATGTAACTACTTACTATGTTTATTCTCTGAATCGTTGTAATCTGCAGAGGTCTGGTTTGCCAATTTATATACGAGCCAGAAATTCATTTATGGTCTTAGGGTGCCATCTAGTGGCCATAAGGTTACGGCAGATTGTATAACATTACGCTGGAAACCCACAGTACTGTATAAGGGGTACACTGCTATCCATAGTAGTTAATACAAATGCTTGTTCTTCTGTTTACAGATGACCACACACACCCATATACACACTCACACCCCTTTTACCTACATGTGAATCCTGTAATGCAATCGCTTCCCTACCAACGCTATACATCCTGTCGATGTCATCTGCCATCTCCTTATTAAAGTTATTGGAACTACATCACTGTGGAGTACCATTCCTTCTGACCGAGGACGACTCAGTTGAAGCGTGATCGGCAATCAGTGCAAACATATCTTACAAGTGGTCCTTCGAGCCGGATTTGCCTTGGCTGAGTTAATGAGATGGCAAACCCTCAGGATAGAAGTGCATCGAGTAGCCCCCGTCCAATGCGGGAGAAGAAGCTTCCAGGACATCTGGTGGACTATGAGCACAACCTAACTGAGCCACCCAAGCCATCTAGAGCTCCAAGTAGTTCAAGCAGCTCCGACTATGAAGAGGATGAGAGATGGCAGAGGATGGAATCAGTTTGGAGCAGTGTCCTCCAACACATGACTCAACTGCAAGTGTCTATGGAGGAAACTCGTGGGACATTACTAAAGCGGGTGGAGCGTTTGGAGCAAGCTTCTAAACCTGGCAGTCCTCTTTCCCCAGAAACAGGAGCGTTAGAACAACCCCAACATATTTCCTCCATAACAGAAGTTGCACCACTACAACCTAGCAGTGAGGTGTTACATGATACCACAGAGCCACTAACTGTGCCAGTAATACCCTCAGAGCAGGGCACCACAACACCTGCGAACATGCCGACGCCAGTGGAAACATCTGCTCCATCACCTCCTCGTAAAGTGAGCCTTCACACTCAGCCAGTGCTGCACCCTGCCACTTATGTAGCTGCATCGACACCACTCAGGAGACCTGGACGATGCACTGCTGAACCCTTCACATATCAGCGATCGGAACATCAGCTCCTGATAAACAGGCCAGACCAGGTGCAGCTATTACATCCTGCAGCCCCAGCTGATCAGCCACTACAACATGCTCATCTTTCAGTGCACCAGCTATCACAGACTGTGGACCCAGTGAGTCTGCAGCAGATGTCACATCCTGCTGCTCCTGTCTTCCAAGTCAGACATCCAGCTAATCCTGTGTACTTGCAGCAACCTTCACGTCCACCAGCGCCTGTGACTCAGCCATCACAGTGGGCAGAAGCTCATCGCCCTGTGCCCACCATACTGCATCCTGAAGATTTGCCTGATCCAGCTGGCAAATACTATGTTCCTTATCCCTCAGGAGGTAACTATTCATCATCTTCCTCTGCTGAACACCAAAATCCACAGGTTGCCACAACTTACCCAGCAGGAACGCCTCTACCAAACCTGATGGAGATGATGGTGGCGTCTTCATATGGCATTCCAAAGCCTAAGCTGGTGATCTTCCGGTCGGGGAGAGAGAGTGACTTCGCCTTATTAAAGAAAGGGCTGGACAGCACCTTAGGGCCACATTCTCATCTGGGAGAAGATTACAAGTATCAGGTCCTACTAGATCATCTAGAGCATCCCAGCGCCCTACAGGTAGCCAAGCGCTACATTCACGACCGCACTCCCTACACTAGTGCAATGAGGGCGCTAGAGCAGAGGTATGGACAGCCAAGGCAGTTAGTCCAAAGTGAGCTTAGCACTATCTTAAACTGCCCCTCTATTAGAGCCGGAGACTCTCAAGCTATTGAAGACCTCTCCCTGTCGGTGTCCAGCCTGGTCGGGCTTCTCAGTACCATGGATGAAGTAGCAGCCAGTGAGCTTCATTGTGGTTCACATGTGGACAGACTGCTTACCAAGCTCCCTCTGAACTACAGGGACAACTTCATCGAGTACTGTATCACCCGGGGGATCATCCGCAGTGGCAGCAGCCGAACATACAATATGTATGACTTCTCAGAATGGCTCGAACGGAAATCCCAAGTCCTTCAGCTATCCAGACAAGCCTCTCAAATGCCCCCGGACAAGCCACGTCCAGAGAATAACCTACTCAAAGCCTCAGCAGGGCTCAAGCCACACAACAAATCTGCTTCCATCTACTATGGTCCAAATCCAGCTCAAGCCAAGCTAAAACAGGAGGGAGAATCGACAGCTCCAGATCCGAAAGTCCAACCTAAGAAGAGACAGAAGTTCAAACCTTATTGTCCATACTGCGAAGGGACAGAGCATTATCTGAATGGCTGTGAGGGATTCAAAAGGCTAGACCTCAAAGCTATGGCTACCTGGATTACCGAGAAGGCCAAATGCTGGCGCTGTGGCCGTAAACATTCTCCAGAGCAGTGTACTCTGAAGAAGCCGTGCAGCACCTGTGGTGACCAGCATTTGTCAGTGCTCCATGACCTGGTTGAGGCCAAGAAGCGGGACCCTAACATACTAACTGTGAGTACTAGTATGGTCTACCTAGACTATTCAAGTCACTCAGGTCGTGTTATGCTTAAGGTAGTACCAATCCAACTACATCATGGGGGCAAATCACTGGATACATTTGCTGTGCTCGATGACGGCTCAGAGAAGACTGTTGTGCTTCCTGCGGCAGTTAAATCTCTAGGTTTGAAACAGGAGGAAGCAACACTCTCACTGAGAACTATCCGTCGAGATGTAATCCAGATGAAGGGAGGCTTTGTCTCATTTCAGGTGTCACCAAGGGCTAAGCCCAAAGTGAGATATAAAGTAACACATGCCTTCACAGCCCAACAACTGAGCCTAGCTACTCAGTCATGTCCAGCTGAACAGCTAAAGAAGAAGTATCTTCACTTACAAAAGGTCCAGATAGAGGGATTTAACCAGGTCCAACCTTTGGTGCTGATTGGCTCAGATAACGCTCATCTCATCACCCCTGTCCGTCCCGTCCTTCGGGGGTCGTCCAAAGGGCCAGTAGCCATCCGCACCAAGCTCGGATGGGCCATTCAGGGGCCGGCCAGTAGTATGCCTGCATCTGAGGGGGACCTGCAGTGCCTGAACATGTGCCTTTCTCCTGCAGAGACCCTGCATCAAGATGTGAAGCGTTTGTGGCAACTAGATGCTCCCCCCTACAGGACAGAGAAGGAGGTCACACGGTCAAAGGAGGACAGAGAGGCGGTAGCTATGTTGGAAACAAAGACCATCAGAGTCCCAGTAGATGGGGTCGAGAGATATGCCACTCCGCTGCTGAGAAGAAGAGACTTTCCACGGATGTGTGTCTCTCCTGAAGCAGTAAAAGGCCTCCTCAGATCTACCGAACGTAAGCTGGCCAAGAATCCTGATCTGACCCTCACATACAGCCAGGAGATCCACAGGTTAGTAGATTGTGGTTATGTTGTTAAGCTGAGCCCAGATGAGACACATAGCTCTTCTGAGTCATGGTATGTACCCCACCACCTGGTACATCACAATAATAAGGCTAGGGTGGTCTTCAACTGTTCATTTGAGTTTCAGGGGGCTGTCCTGAACCACTACCTCTGACCAGGACCTCCCTTGGGGCCCACTCTGCTGGGGGTATTACTCCGCTTCCGCCAACACCCTGTAGCCGTGAGTGGAGATATCAAAGCCATGTTTCACCAGATTCGGCTGCTCCCAGAGGATTGTCCTCTGCTACGGTTTCTGTGGAGGGATTGTGAAACTGACCGGCCCCCAGATGTATATGAGTGGAGAGTTTTGCCCTTCGGAACAACATGTAGCCCCTGTTGTGCTATTTTCGCCCTACAGAGACATGCAAGGGAGTATGAAGACACCCACAAGGACATCTGTGACTCTGTCCACACAGCCTTCTATGTGGATAACTGTTTACAGTCCCTGTCCAACCCAGAAGAGGCAAAGCAGCTCATCGACCGAATGAGAGATTTACTCATTCAAGGAGGATTCGAGATACGTCAATGGGCGAGCAACGTGCCAGAAGTAGTTGCTCACCTGCCCGCTTCAGCTAGATCAGAGAGCTGCGAGCTTTGGCTGTACTTCAAAAGTCTCGACCCACAAGAGTCAACATTAGGACTCAGCTGGCACTGCCCGACAGATGTCCTGGGATATAAGCACCGCCCTATAACCTACTCCACGGTCACGCTGCGCAACGTGTACAAGGTACTAGCTACCCAGTATGACCCCCTAGGTTATATTTGTCCCTATACTACAAGGGCCAAGCTGATTGTACAAGCCCTGTGGAGCACAGAGAGAGGATGGGATGAGCCCATCGAAGGGAATCTACTTCAGTCCTGGCTGGAGTGGGAAGGTGAACTGTCACACCTTCAGCATGTCACCATTCCCCGCTGCTACGCTCCTCCTCACAACTCCAGCAATGTGACATACGAGGCTCACATATTCTGTGACGCATCAGAAAAAGCGTATGGGGCTGTGGCTTATCTCCGAGTAATCGAGCAACAACTGCCCATTGCCACATCATTCCTGATGGCTCGCTCCAGGGTGGCCCCACGCAAACAGGTGTCAATGCCTCGGCTGGAGCTTTGCGCAGCACTCACGGGAGCCCAATTGGCCAAATTACTCCAGACGGAGCTCACCATTCTCCTGCAGTCGATCTACCTGTGGACAGACTCTACAACGGTGCTCCAGTGGATCCAGTCTAGTTCCTGTCGCTATAAGGTATTTGTGGGGACTAGAATCTGTGAAATACAGGAGCTGACATCTCCTGAACAGTGGCGGTATGTGACCTCTGACCTCAATCCCGCTGATGACATCACCAGAGGGAGACATCTCGCCGACCTAACTGTCCCCAATCGTTGGTCACATGGTCCACCCTTCCTGTCACAAACTGCTGACACTTGGCCTAAGTTGCCAACAGAGTTCCCGGCATGCAGTGAGGCAGAGCTCATACGGCATTCTGTGGGCTCGCTTCTGCATCCCCGACCTTACCGGATCCAACACAGTATGCCACGCTAGATGAGCTGATTGCTGCTACATACCAGACCCAACACGGGGCGGCCGACGCTCCTATTACAGCAGCGGAGCAACTAGAGACCAAGACCATGCTGCTTCGCTCGGCTCAGACTGACAGCTTCCCAGAGGAGGCCCGAGCCCTCCAGATTGGTCAGCCAGTTCGCTCAGACAGCCGTCTTAGCGTGCTGTCCCCTGAATATGACAGTCTTACCGGTCTCATCAGAGTCGGAGGCCGCCTCCGTCGAGCCGCCGACTTAGATCCAGACAGCATTCATCCCATCGTATTAGCAGCTGAACATCCCCTGACCAAGCTTATCATAAAAACTTATGATGACCAGCTCCTTCATCCAGGTGCAGAGAGGCTGTTTGCGGAAATACGGCGCACCTATTGGATTCTCAGAGGACGTCAAGCCATTAAGAAACATCAGCACCAGTGTGTGGACTGTAGGAGATGGCGTGCCTCACCTGCTACACCCAAAATGGCTGACTTACCTTCATCACGGCTGAGACTCTATAAGCCGCCATTCTGGTCAACGGGCGTTGACTGTTTTGGGCCATACACGATAAAGATAGGTCGTAGAAGAGAGAAACGCTGGGGAATTATCTACAAGTGTCTTACAACCAGATGCGTGCACCTTGATCTCCTCCCTAGTCTTGACACAGATTCCTTCCTTATGTCATTACGCAGATTTATCGCACGGCGAGGAAAGCCATACGAGATGTGGTCTGATCGAGGGACCAATTTCAGAGGTGGGCACAGAGAACTCCAAACGGCGTTTGAAAACATGGAGCCGGACCTGAAGCAGCAACTGGCCAAGCAGACTATCAACTTCTGCTTCAATCCCCCACACTCTCCTCATTTCGGAGGAGCCTGGGAGAGGGAAATCAGAGCAGTGAAGTCAGCTCTGCAAGTTGTCCTGAAGGACCAAGTTGTGGCGGAGGAAGTCCTACTCACAGCTCTCATAGAGGTTGAGGGTATTTTGAACTCAAAACCGCTCGGCTATGCATCAGCTGACATAGCTGACCCAGATCCCATCACACCAAATCTTCTCTTGATGGGGCGGCATGATTCGGCACTACCCCAGGCAGTTTACGGCCCCTCAGGCACTCTTTCGAACAGAAGATGGAGGCACAGTCAGGTCATCAGTGACCACTTCTGGAAGCGGTTCATACAGAACTACCTCCCAGGACTGCAACTCCGACAGAAATGGAGGAAGTCCACTGACAACATGGCTGTGGGACGAGCTGTTATGATTGTGGACTGTAATTTGCCTAGAGGCCTTTGGCCTGTGGGTACCATTGCCAAAGTTTTCCCAGGGACTGATGGCGTTGTTCGAGCTGCCGAGGTCAAAGTTAAAGACAGTACCTATGTTCGCCCGGTAACTAAGCTGGTGGAACTTCCCAAAGTTCCTGAGGACTCAAATGACGCTGTTTCAAATTAGAAGGACTTTAGCAGGAGTGTATTTGCATACAAATGCAGGGGCGGCTGTTAAAAGTCCGCTTGTTCACTGTAACTGTTTTAGACTACGTTACCCATGATGCACCTCGATATCTGTACTTCCGGTTGGGAACGTGTTCAGCGCAGTTCTGCACAGATGAGAGGTGTGTCGGAGGAGTAACGTATTTACTTGCGTTCCTGTGTGGGCTAATACTGTGTGCGTGCTTACCATGTGAGTATTGTAAGATGAGAGTGATGCTTGTTTGACTTTATCTGTGTAATAGTGTGTAATCTGTGTAAGAAGCTAGTCCCGTTGCTATCGCTAAGATGCGTTTTTTCTGGTCTACTACAGGCAGCCTTGTGTTCAGCCCATATTTCATTTCATATACGACTTACTGTCAAGCATTGTGGTTGTAGGTGGATGTAACTACTTACTATGTTTATTCTCTGAATCGTTGTAATCTGCAGAGGTCTGGTTTGCCAATTTATATACAAGCCAGAAATTCATTTATGGTCTTAGGGTGCCATCTAGTGGCCATAAGGTTACGGCAGATTGTATAACATTACGCTGGAAACCCACAGTACTGTATAAGGGGTACACTGCTATCCATAGTAGTTAATACAAATGTCATCTGCCATCTCCTTATTAAAGTTATTGGAACTACATCACTGTGGAGTACCATTCCTTCTGACCGAGGACGACTCAGTTGAAGCGTGATCGGCAATCAGTGCAAACATATCTTACACACGTCACTGGTTCACCCTGACCTATTCATTCATAGGTCAGTGTTAAATACCTTACAAAACAAACAAAATTACGATGTATTAATTTTCTCCTGCTTAACTAAGGCCAGGTTGCAGAGATGCCCATAACTCCCTCTCCTGAGCTAAATCCTCCAACTCATCTAAGTTATTCCCAGGTCAACAAGGAAGTGCTCTCCAACATGCGTCTAACCTGGGGCTTCCAAGACATGTCGGACAGGAAACGCTCTATTCTAACCGGTCCAATGCAAGCTGGAAGCAAGCTCCTGGTGAAGCCAGTAAAACCACATCATCTGCAAGAGGCAATAAATAAAAACAATAACAACAATAAAAAAAAACACAAAAGAGGCTATTTGCCATTCAGGAGATGGGCTGCAATAGGAGTTAAAAAAAAACCTTGGACTCTGGATCCTCCTCAAAGATACAATAAAATGACAGCCAGAGAGCAAAGAATCAAACTTCAGCACATGCTTGTTATAAATGGCCAAGAGCCTGTCTTGACAACACCCTGAGATTTTTCTGACAGTTTTTACCAGAAATCCTAACCAATCTTTGTTTTTCAAAGTCATATTACTTGAAACAAAAGGACAAAACATTCAATAAATTCAATAAATCTTCTCAGTTCTCAGCCCAGCCTGCTTAAGTTGTAACTCTAACCTGGGCCTAATATTGGACAATCACAATCAGTGGTTACAGAAAATTGGTCATCGCCTCTCTAAGTTAACCCACGGTTTCCACTGTGACCTCCTTATAGGTCTCATTTGCCTATGAGATTTCAAGGTACTTATAGCTATGCTCAGTAATTGCGATGCTGCCTTCTGGTTGTGCAGTCCCCTCTGTTGTGACAATGTTCCATCTCTTTGTCCAACAACACTTCTTCAGTCCAAATAACATACAAACATAGTCAATTCGACATATCTCCTTTCCTATAGCATTTATGCCTAGAATACCACAGGATCATCACTTTCTAGTTGCAATGCCAATTGCTTCTTACCAATGTTGGAACACTGAGCTGTTGTTGTTTTGATGTTAGTAGGTCCCACATCCTCTTCATCCTGTTCATCTTCATGTTCAGTACACTATGTCGCTGTATAGATATAGATATATATACATACATTTATATGTTTTTTGTCTTGAGGACATCAGTAATTCCTATAATAATAATAATAATAATAATAGTAATAATAATAATAATAATAATAATAATAACAAAAATTGCTTGCTCCAAATCTGCCATGTGTGGCACTTTCAGAAGACAAATAACCACTAGAGCCATGCTAACCAGTCATCACTCTTTTGATGAGAGGTGCATGGGTCTCTTTCATCTATGTCACACTGTGAGAATTAGTCCACAGAGTGGTTATTAATTTCTGTGCTGTATCCTGTGCCCTTGTTTGTTTGAGAAAGACAAAGATCGCCTGCATGCATGTCTCCAGCTTCCCTCATTCCTCTGTTGTGCTCCCCCTATTTTATTGTGCCCTCTTCAATATCACCCAGCCATTATTCTCCAGGCCCTCATCCAATCCTCATTCCTGAGATGTTGTGGTGTCGGTGACACCATCAGCCATGTGCAAAGGGTCATTAGCACAGCTGTCATTAAATAAATGAAATCAATCCCAAAAACAGCTGGCTCCTGGGGAGGGTGAGGGATTTGGGAATATATGGGAGGATTCAGGCAGAAAATACTGATTGTGAATTTTGTGTGTTTGTATAATGTATATATATTATCTGTTAATGTCTGTATGTGTGTGTGTATGGCTGGTTGATGGTGGCCGGCTTCATATCACGAGCTTTAGATTGCTCTCAATCTTTGCCACAGTAATTATGATGTAAGTGGAACAACAGCGTGAGGTGTGTGTGTGGTAATTAACCCCAGGCATCTGAGAAATGAGTCTAATGAGAAGAGCAGGACGTTAAATCTGTTCAATCAATCCTTCCTCTCTTTCCCTCTTCTCTGGAGCATTTAAATGTATCAGTGACCTTGTAATGGTTTACTGCGACATACATTTGAACCCATTTAGCACATCACTATCTCTTCATTTATTTTTCTTTGCCGTTTCGGTCATATTGAAGGAGACTCAAGGAGTCCTGCTTGACTTTGTGTTGTGTGAGTTTAATCCTATGGCGCTTGAAAAATTCATCAATGTGGTCAGTCATTGGAGCACATCTCAACGTCAAATTAGTAGAACAAACTAATGAAGCTTTAAAAATGCTGTTCAATGATTTACATAAAAATGGAATATTAATTTAAAAACTAAATTTCAAAAATATGAGGGTAATAGAGTGAAACGTACATTAGGGGCCATTGAATGAATGTCATTACAGAAATAGTATTACCATCTCAACTAAATGAGAATACATATTTTGTCAGTTTTATTGCCTTGAATCAGTGACAATCTTCAATGTAATTAACAAAAACGTATATTAATTATGCTGTTATTTTAGGAAATCAATCTGGTATCTGAAGCAATTTGAAATAACTGAATAAAGGAATGCAGTTTATCAAAATGTGTAGTTTTTTATTGTTTCTTAATCATTTTGAGAAAAAAATATTTTCTTAAAGAATTCTGTCCTTGGATCCGTTATACAATCTTAATAAACTAAGTTTTTTTTTTTTAAGTGATTTTATAATATATAGACATAGGCATATGTCAGGCATAGACATGTTTCATAACCACAATTTAATATTGCTAATATTATTGTCACTGATTAATGCTAATAAGATAGCTGATCAAATAGTTATTTTACCCTAACAAAGACATTATAACTATTGATCATTATTAATGTTTTCATTTATATGTATTGCTTTTTGTAAGAAAATATTTCCTTTACTAAATTATATAGTAATAACATAGTAATATTATAATATAATGTGTCATATCACAGGTGATAACATAAACAGAAATGTTTACACTGAGCACAGCATCAAATACTGCTGCTTACACATAGTTACCGACGTCTCAGAGATGGTTTCCTTTAACATCAGTTCTGTGAAGCACATGTGGTGGCTATAGTACTACAGGTCTCACTCCCTGAAAACTGACCTGAAAACTTTTCCTAACCAGCTTTTATTTTGAACTTGGTCATCATCCACCTGGCAGCTGAACTAAACTAAGCCCTAAACTCACTCACATGTTGGGTGTGATGCTACTAGCTTAGGTAGTATATCTACTTCTCTAACTATTCTTGGCATAAGTCCTTATTTACACTGCTAAAAGTATCTTCAGGGATACAGCATTCATAACTTCTGAATGTTGCGCAAAATAGAACCTAGCCCTAATCCAGGTGAGATGGATACAGCTTTCACGCAGAATAATGTTGAATCTGATCTTACCCCTCTCTTTGTCAAAGGAAATTTAGCTGAAGAACATGCCTTCACTGAAGAGAAATCTGAAATACTGTAAATACTATAATAAACATAAAATAGGTAATGAAACAAAAAACAAACAAACAAAAACAGAAAAAGAATTTCAGATAATTTAATTATGAGATCTAACATTCACTCAGTTTTAATTCTGCTTACAGCAGTCTTGTTTTTGGTCTTTAATAACTCCTCAGCAAAATTTCTGATGCCAGCTGCCAGAAATACAATATATGGACAAAACTACTGGTCCAAGAAATCTCTTAATCTTTGAATTCAGGTGTCTTCAGTCCCATTGAGCAGATTTGTAAAATCTAACATCTACTCATGAAGTCTGCCTGCACCCACATCTCTGAAGTGGCAGGCCACGTGACGTTTCAGAGTGTATATTGTCCGGTTACTCAATAGCTCCTTTACACCCCAGAATTTTCAGTTGTATTTGTTATTAATACTTAAGATGTAATATTAACATCAGCACAACTATGTATCAGGAGCTTCGTGGCATGGATTAATCTGCAAGTGGCCCAGTAGTTGTCCATATCTCCCACTTTTGACTTTTCCTGAGTTAGGTAATAATTACAAGGAGGTTTGTCACTACAGCTTACAGTTTTACTCACAAGTTGTAACACGATCCAGTTTTGATAGAAAAATATTTAACATATTTAACATTCTGTTTTTTTTTAATTGTCTAACAGTCCCTCTACAAGCTGTTAAGGTAGTGAGAGCAGAAAAAGTAGAACAGAAAATGTCTTTATGAATGTATAAATGCAAATTGTTTTTCCCAAATGAAAACACGAAAAACAAGAATCTTAACATCACAAGTGTTTACAACAGGTCTTCCATATATTAATTACCCCAGGAGGTGGGCTTTGCATTGCCAAATGACAGCACCGATTCCCTCCTAAGGGTGGAGCTGACAGATGAAGGAATGATTAAGATGGAAATATCTTGCTGTCGCTAGTCTCTGTTGTTGAGGATCATCACTGGTGACAGGCAGGGTTGTTCCACACTCACACAACTTGAAACAGTTGCCACAGGCTATGCACACCTCATCACTCTTAACCTGTCCAAATCAGTTTCAGCATCAAACTAGTTAAGATCAGGCAAATGCTTCACTGCAAAGATGGAAAATATGTTTTAACATTGGAACTGTTGATGTGAAAATCTCAGTTGTGAATGTTTTAGCTTGGGGGGGAAATCGTAAAGTTGCTGTTGCCTATAAGCGTCTACTCTTATTCTTTAGCTGAATATTTTAAAAGGTCTCTAGCCTTTCTTTTGTTTTATTTTAGAAGCTCCAATAGCGCTTTTTAAAAAAGGAGCTGGGGTGGTTTGAGACATTACCTGTGCCATTCTCTAGAGTCACTGACAACAAAACAAATCTTCTACAAGCCATTCAGATTTTTTTCTAGCATCACTTTGAAACCGACCAATCAGCTCTAATGCAATCCTTCTTCAGCATAAGTAGAAGTGGTAAAGAGACTGTTTTCCAAACTGACAGCCAAAACGTCCGACTCCAATAGGTGGTAACTGAAAGTGAACAACTTAAAACATCCATTGAAGGGAAACACCCAGGATGCCCAGCTTAACTAAACTTAATAACAGTAATCACACTAAATATTCACACCGTGGTGATTTATTAGCTTGTTAAGTCAACCCAGGTTTTCCAAAATAGCAGTAATAGCAATAGTGTTGCCCTAGGAAGACCAATTACTGAGCTGCATATTTATCATAAGAATAACACATTCACTGAAATGAATGAGTAAATGAATAAAAAAAAAAAAAAATACTGCATGTGCTGCAGCCAAAGCTATAAAGGAAAGGTGGCAATGAAACATGAGTTATGTGAATGAATAAATTAATAGGTTTATCAATATCAGAATGACTTAAATTTTGTAATCATGCCTGAAACATAAGGGGGAGAAGATTTCAGGTATATAATTTAATTACTTATTTATACTTATTGATGAGTTTTTTTTCTTTGCTCCTTATCCTTTAATCTGTTATAAAGCATTTTTATGCATCTGATTTTATTTTATTTTTTAAAGACCATTGTCTACACCATAGCTTTTTTCTTGAACTGCATTAACATTTCCTGAAGTCTCATGTCTGTTGAAACTTCTCTTCTGTTAGTTATCAATATACATATATCTTCTGCTGGCATATCAGCTTGACACATCTACTTCATAGTCTGCCATTATGTTCTCACTACAGCTGCTTCTGCTAATGCTAACCCCAAAATGTGACAGGTGTGAGGACAAGACATCAATTGCTCTGTTATTGGCTGCAAGTGTGAGTACAGGTGCCTCTTTGGACACTTTGTATCAGAGAACCTGGAGATCAACTGAATAACTTTTGTGATTTTCACACAGCAATAGTAAAATTCCTTACAGTGTGCAAATAACAGTAAAGTTAAAAGAGGTTTGTAATGTCTGTGAAAAAAGCAGTGATCATGTTGAAGGTATTTTAGTCTGGGCAAATTTTGATAGAACATTTGATAGAGTAGCTTATTATCTTTAAATTATATTTTCCTTTATTTTTTAACTCTTAATGGCCTATTAAATTTTTTTCAGTCTCACTGTACTTAAATATAACAGGTTGTAGCCAATTACCTGAATTGTTCTTCTCAAAAGCTTACTGTTTTAAAGAGTTGTTAACTATTCATTTTTTTGGATTTCAAAACCACATAATTTTTCTTAGTCTTACACACTTTCCTGTATGTTTATATTTGGTCAAGCATGTTAGGCACAATAAAGGATTAACACTAATGTTCTAATAAAAATCCTCCCGGAGAGCATCTTAGTGCAACAGTACAAAAATTATATTCCCCACATTTTGCATCACAAAGCATCCCTTGGCAGTTTAGTTTCAATGTTTTTAGCACAGCCAAGGGAGGATTAAATGCACTCTCATCCTGAACTGCTAATATGTTTTCCAGTATTTGAGTTGCTCGTTGAATATTAATTGTAGTAGTATTGGTATCTAAAAAAATGCAATTGTCTTGATAGTTACAGCATAAGTAAAAGATCAACATTTTATCATAGCGTGACAGTGTGAGTGAAGATCAACTTACCTGTTTCTTTTTTCTTTTATCCTGCATAAGATTTCTTCTTATTTCTGGAGTTCAAGGGTTTTTGCAAAGTTTCCAAACAGTATGTGCAAAGTCTCATACTTTTTGCATCTAAATTAAAAAAAAAAAAAAAAAAGATTTTGCAAAACTCTAAATAGTGCAGCATCAAAATACGGTTTCATCTAATGTGGACTTGTTAGGCACAGTGAGTACCATGTGCTCCCAACACACAAACATGCACACCCTCAGCCAATTTTCTGTCAGAACATCCTGGAATTTTGAGGAATGATTTAAAGAAAAATGACTGGAAACCGTTCTAGGGATTGGCATCCTGTAATGACTTTATAGCTTTTTGAAGCCCTTTTCTCAAGCAGAGACAAACACTGCAAGTGATTATATGATAATGCAACAGCTGAAAATTAGATTTAGAAATTATCATGTTATCTTGATGAAAGTGGAGAAGACAGTGTTTTCTTGTGTGTCATTAATTGTCAGCTGGGATCGCTGCAGAACTTTAAACCAGGATGGAGAATTAGCCTTAATCCAGGAATGGACTGGACCAAATAGATGGGAATTGTTGAGATTTTAAGTGTACTCCTCTAGTACTCTACTGCTTATAAACCTGGTATTTTATCATCACTTTTATAAGACGTTTTTATTTATTTAATTTGTAAGTTGGTCATACAATAACACATGGTAACATAGAACCAGACACCATGTATTCCTTTGAACATTTTTTGTTATTTTAATTTTACTGCTATTCTGCCATGAAAAGCAGTCTTTTACACGTGGCATAGACAGCACAGTATCTGAAGGATTCAAACACAAATTTTTACCTTAAAAAAGCTGGACTGAAATATTTTACCTAAACCACAGATTCTTCTTTTGCTCTGGTATTATTTAAAAAGAAGTCACCGACAAAGTCATTGAAGGCCAGCTCCAAGATAGTTCTGACTGAGTGGTCAACCATGCAATCTTTCTATGATCCTGAGTTTTTTCCAAGAAACACTGCTCTCCTTGACAAGTAAAGCTGACTTCCCTCTTTGCCCAATCTGGTAGTGCTAGCAGTCCTGCTCCAACTATCATTACCTTAAAAAAATGTGTCTGTGATGCTGCATTTCTAACACAGGTTTGTTCTTTGCACAGCTTTAAATCACCTTTGCAGAAGCACAGCATATAGTCTACACAGTGTCTATCATTTTGAAAACTGAATGCATTTTCTTGCAGCCTTGCTTACCTACATACTGTGCAAACATATTGTGTCACCGGTCATTTCTTTGTGTTTTGCTAGGGAAAAAATAAATGTAGCAATAGAGTAGGAAAGGGGAAAAAATGTGTTTGCACATTTATTATGAGCTTGAAAGTCCATATTTGGTATGACCATTCTTATCTTTCTGTATAGCCTGAACTGTCTGATGCAAGCTTTCTATAAGGACATTCTAATGCTCTTCTGCAAGTAGGCTGCCTTTTGTTCTGTTGCCTGTCAAGATGATCCTACACGGCTTTGCGACTGAAAGTGTACTACTGTCTGTTTTCCTTTTCAGGTATGCTTTTATTGCACTTGCAGGATTATTATCATGCTATTGCCAATCAGATGCTTTCCAGATGGTATTGCATAGCAGTTTTCTGTGTTCATAATTCCATCAATTTTGACAAGATATCTGGTGTGTTCGCTAGGCTTTGGAAACCTCTTTCTTTGTGAAACCCACCTGCTTTGTAACTGCTTCCTCCTCCATGCTACTGTCTCAGTTTCTTTCTCTGAGTTTGTTACAGCTTTCTGTTGTCTGTACTCCGTATACTCTGTCTGTATAATTAAAGTAAAAATGTAGTTTACATAACAACAGCCATGCAAATTTAGCAGAATGTTTTCTACTAGATTCTTATTGTACTGACACCATTAGTTGTTAGTTCAACACTGCTCACCTTCAACTATGGTTTCCTGGCAGGTCACATCAAACATGTGTAAGATTAATTGGTGTTTTCTTTCAAAGTTGACATTTTTGGACAAGCAACAGGCTGAACAGTGTTGTCAAAGCTTTAACATCAACCATATTATAAATGTTTAATGCCATGGATGGATGGAAAACATATCAAAAAAATGTTAAACCTACGCAGAACAAATCAAAATGCAACATAATACAAGAGTCAATGGCCAAAAAAAAGTTAATCTGATAGACTATATCAGTATATCTTTACACATGGTTGTATTTTTAGAAATTCTGCTTTATTTCTTACCTCTCACATTACTCTGCAAGCCCTAAGAGTCAATTTTTATCTTGTCTTTGAGCTTTTACAATCACTTTTCAACCTTTCACAGCTCATGCAAGGCCACAAGGGTGGCCTATACCACTGGTAGCTTACGTCATCAACAGCACATAGAAGGACATATCTAAATACTTTAAATAACTCCAAGCCTATGCGCTTCATATCATTGTTTATCTTGTGTTATCCTTGCGACTTTTGCTTACCGTGAGTAATGCATGAGTCACTCTCTTTGAACCTGATCATCATGACCTACTTTTAGAGTCAAAATCAGCCTTTGTTATATGTTACAAGGCTTATAGTGTTAGCTTGAACAGTGCTTTTTGATGTAATTTCAAAAAGCACTGAGTTATCCCAACAAATAAAACTTTTACTTTGGCTGTATACTGTATACCTGTTTATACTTCTTTGGGCATCACACTTCTTGAATAATGCCACTTGTGTGGTATTTGACAGACATCTTAGCAATTTAAACTGTGCTCTTAATTTATTACATTAACCCATTTTAACTACTATTGTCCAAAACGAATGTCAGAAACCATTGTGAATCCAAAGGCTTCCTCTTCCTGCTTTTAAAGGATTGAAGTTTTGAACACAGACAGCCACATTTTGTGGCTGTTGCATCTATTTACTGCCAGCAGACTTAATGACACATTTATAGATGCAATCTTGTGCAACAGCCAAGAAAGGAAACTCTAGCTTTGTTGTTTAGATAATATTTTCTGTTGACTTGCTAGAGACATGTTGATTCAGTTGCGGGGTAAAACATTAATCTTTAGAGGAAGTGATGGTGGAAGGGATGGTTAAAATACAACATTTAATCAAAATCAACCATCTGTAAATTCAAGAGACACTGTGGGTTTATCTAACACCGTGGCTTCACAAATAATACTTACAGTTACAGAACTTATTATGATTCAAAAGGAACAAGGCATAAGCTCAATGATGAAAATGTCCAGTCTGTTCATTAAAAGCTCGTTTACTTCCAAAAGAAAATGAGCTGGATCATTCAAGGTCTGCTAAGCAATTCAGAGACAGAGCAAAGAAGACAGAACATTCAGCCCTTTGCAGAGAGGTCTTTATTAATATTTTAATTAAGAGAAAAATGCACCCTTGAAATCTCCCACACTCTAAGATACCGCGTGTTCGCATTCCAGAAGTATTTCGTGAATTATGAATCTAATTAACAATTTTGATGTAGCAACTCAAAACGAAACCTGAGAGGATAAACATATCATCGCTCAGATGAGATTTAGTAGATCTAAAAATGTAAGGTGACATCAACTTAATGAGAGTTACCAAAAAGTTATTGTTGAACTAGGGTGACTGTGTTGGAGTTGATGCTAAGGATACAACCAGTAGCGGTCCTAGCCTGTTTGGCGCCCTGGGCGAACACCCCCTCTGGCGCCCCCCCCTCACACACACGAAGAGAGAGACAGAGTATGCATTGTATGCAAACGTTGTATGCAAACGGCTACTAAACAGACATCATAATTCGTCATACAATGAGAACAGGACAAATCAACAATTGACACTGACTAATTAATATTATATTATTGTATATATTGTTTGGAGTTTAGTCTGTTACTGTTACTATTTTTACCATTTCTTCTTGGAGGAACTGTGACCCAAATAATTTCCTTAGGGATTAAGAAAGTATCCTGATTCTTAATGTTTTAGGATACATGACCTGCCATTATCCAATGACACATCTGCTTATCTGTATCTTTTGCTCGTTTCTCCTTGTAGGAGTCATAATTAAATGTATTGAATTTTAATGATCACTCGGTTTTTATTTGTTTGGTTGCTATGGTGATGTGTAACGGGAGTCACGTGGGTGCTAGCGGCGACATTAAGAGGGCGTTGTCAGTCTGTCTTTCACTGGTTTGATTTTGACAGAGAGGAGGGCTGGGTAGCCATAGTTTTTGTTGACCGCAGCACAACGAGTTTCCCCTTGTTGCATTAGAGCCTGTGATGTTTTAAGAGTTTGAATCGCGAGCCGATCACATTGCTCTGTAAACTTTTCAAGCACTTTAATAAACAAGCAAGCAATTCCACCTCTGGCATTATTGCGTAAAGTTGAGAGGCAAATAGACAGGCTCAGTCCCCGGCCTCTAGCGACTGTGGAAGTCGCTACACTCCTCCTCTTCTTTTCTCATTTAAAAAATGAGAAAAGAAGTTTAAAAACGGGTTGTGTGTGAGACTTTAGATCAACAAAATATAAAATATACATTTTAAATTGTTATTGATCCCTTTACCCCTGGTCCTAAAGTGTATATTTATTTTCTTACTCTTCTTATATATATTGTTTGTTTACTTGCACTGTTGTAACTGGAGCCTCGTCGTCTCGTCTCTCTATATACTGGACTGTATGTAGCGGAGATGACAATAAAGTTTACTTTGACTTCAGCAGCGAGCAGGCGCACCGAGGTATGAGGTGCCGTAAGGGACATTATTACTGAAACGCTCTCACACACACTACTGAAATTTTAGCTCTCACACACACTACTGAAACGCTCTCACACACACTACTGAAATTTTAGCTCTCACACACACTACTGAAACGCTCTCACACACACTACTGAAATTTTAGCTCTCACACACACTACTGAAACACTCTCACACACACTACTGAAACGCTCTCACACACACAACTGAAATTTTAGCTCTCACACACACTACTGAAACGCTCTCACACACACAACTGAAACGCTCTCACACACACTACTGAAACGCTCTCACACACACTACTGAAACGCTCTCACACACACTACTGAAATTTTAGCTCTCACACACACTACTGAAACACTCTCACACACACTACTGAAACGCTCTCACACACACAACTGAAACGCATTTCCGCTGAACAGGAAGTTGTTTCCTGACAAGGAAACTGATGGAAAAAGTGGTATATTTCAAAACACTATAAGGATGTCTACTCAGCAACCTGCTAGTACAGCAGTTCCCAACCTTTTTTGTGCCACGTAAACAATATAAAAATAAAAAAAAATGATAAATACCATGAAAACCATAAATTTTAAACTCAAGCCTCAACTCTTGCGACCCGGTACCAAACGACTCACAGACCGGTACTGGTCCAGGACCTGGGGGTTGGGGACGGCTGTGCTTGTAGCCTAAGTGAAGCAGCCGCATTACTTAACAATATTTTAGCTTCCTTGAATCAAGGAATGGATTCAAGGTGCAACAGGGAATTCGGCAATTATGTCCTGTTTCCCCTAAGCTTTTTATATTGGCAACTCAGTTGTTAACACTATTAATCAAAAATTCTAACGACATACAAGGAATATCAATTTTTAATAAAGAATTCAAAATAAGTCAATTCACAGATGATACATCTATGTTTTTGAAAGATAAATACATGGTAGAGAAAACTAAAGCTTCTCGTTTATCTTTCAGTATCAAAAAATGTGAACTTCTCCCGATTCATACAAGCTCTGACTCCTCAATAGCTTTGGTTAGAGTTGAATCTAAAGTTAAATATATAGGGCTGATAATATCTAAAAAACCCAATTAGCAGAAAAGACACCAATATTTCTAACTGTATCATCGAGATGAAGAAATCACTTAGCCACTGGTTAAGCAGAGACCTCGCTTTTTTTGGCAGAAACATCCTATCTAAAGCTGAAGGCATCTCCAAATTGATTTATCCTTGTCACTCTCTATATATCTCCTCTAAAAGCATTAATAAGGCTAACACAGTTATTTTCGAATTTTTGTGGAGGAATAAAACCCATTACATAGAAAGATATCAGCTTGTGAAGGAATACAATAAAGGTGGTATCAAAACTCCAGAATTAGAATTTATGGATGGCACCCTTAGAATTAAATGGTTAAAATCTTGTCTGTCACAGCCAGACTCTACATAGCTCCACATCCTATGATCCTTGTTTAATAAAATAGTATACAGGATTAGACTTTATTTTGAAATGTGATTTTGCGGTAAATAAAATCCCCATAAAGATATCAAACTTTCCAAAACAGACTGTGCATTTTTGGGAAAATGAGATTTACCCACAACTTCTCCCCATAATTCAACCTTATGGAATAATAGGGTAATAACACTTAATCAAAAATCAATTTTCAAGAGTGACTGGTTTGAACAAAAAGATTATATTCAAGACAGATTTGTTGGATGATAACGGTGTAATTCTAAGTTACCCAGACTTTTCAGAAAAATATTGTCTAAACTGTTCTCAAAGAGAATATAACAAATTTTGTGAACTGGTCCCACTGCCTCTGCTTCATTTGATTAAAATTTTTATGATATACAATAATTTCTCATCAGTGCTCCCAAATTTATTGCTAGGGCAATGTCAGCTGTTTGATAAAAATGCAATAAGAAATTTGTTAGTAGTTTCTTCAAAGACAAAAATATTTCATAGTTACAACAGAATGGTTACATTGCATGGTTCTAATTTAGTTATTTCATATACACTGGATAAAGCATACTAAAAATTTATGAAATAGCCTATTCTACCTAAAGTTAAAGAAACACACTTTAAAAAAAATTAATCCTGTGGCAGAATTTCTAAAAAAAAGAGATTTGGCTTTGAGGTGGATCAGTGTTCTTTTTGTACTGATGAAAATGAAACCCTAGAACATCTTTTTTTTTTCTATGCCCTATCACACAATGTATTTGGTGCAACTTAAAAAATTGGATTTTCCTAAATATTAATGATGTGCCACTATTTGAATTACATCATAATTTTTTTTATATGGATCATCTGTCTCAGACATTATTAACATCATCATACGTTTGAGTAAATATCATATCCATTGTGTTAAATGGAGGAACGCTAAGCCTTCTCTCCCTGGTTTTATTGATGATTTTAAGATATTTTTTTCTTTGCTAAAAAAGACGAAAAGCACATATGCCAAAAAAAAAAAAAAACAGGATAATGCCCGTCTCCTGCTATTCTAAATTTTGACTTATGCTGAGGCTAATATATTTTTAAGTAATGCAGCTGTCTCACTAAGACTAAGCTGTCTAACTTATCGTTCCATGATTCGATTCAATTAGATTCGATTCAATTCAATTCAATTTGATTCTGGGAAATTTTGACAGTCAGCAATATTATAATTCAGATCAGTACATTTACATATTTTTGTATCTAAAAAAAGGAAGCTGACACAAGCAAGACTTTATCAAAGGTGTAAGCGTCACAGCAGATGCCTTTGTGTAAAAGTAGCTGAAGATAAAACACAGAAAAACATGAAGGTGATTTTTCCTGGCCTGGGATTTTATAAAAAATATTCTGCAGTACATCAAAAACGAAAGAAAACCATTAATCAACATATGAACGTTACCTCTGACGTTCCAGCGGTTTTATTAGAGACACGGCTAAGCGTTTTGCATTTTGCATAATTTTTAAATGTTTAAATTTGTTCAGTATTGAAAGGAAGAAATAAGATTTTCTTTTCGGAAGTATGTAAAACGAAAAAAAAAAAAACAGCGGCCGACAGCGCTGTAAACAACAGTAGACTTGTGCGTAACAAGCAAGCGAATAATGCAGAAAACAGATTTTTAGACGGGAAACAGTTCTTGAAGTACAGAGAGAGAGAGAAAGAGAGAGAGAGAGAGCTGTGCATGACGTGTGATTTTATTGTGGTGGAAGCAAAACAGTAAACGTCAGAGGAAATTCATGACGATGTTTATGTGAAGCGCAGTTTGGATCTTCTTTTGCTGCTGGTTCAGTCAATATTGTTTGGAGAGAGATCAAACTAGCAGCTTTAGAATCTGCGCAAAAACGGTGTGAAAACAAAGCGCGGACCGCCGACAGATCAGAATCAGCCAGCTGTTGGCTTTCAGCCCCGACCGTGTCTGTGCTGTCGGGTGAGAAAGGCGACATCCCATTGATTCTGATCCGCAGGTCCGCGCTGTGTGTTTACGTCTTTGTGCAGAATCCGTGTTCCTGCTCTCATTTACTGTTTTAGCTGTTTGGTGGTTGTTGAAATTTTGTGCGGTTTCACCTGAGATCCGGGCAAAATTAATTTATATTAAAAAATCGATTCAGGATTTTAATGAATCGATTTTACGTTATCCAAGCCAGAATCGATTTTAATTGATAAATCGATTATAAAAACCCACCCCTAACTAGCAGGTTGCTGAGTAGACATCTGTGTAGTGGTTTGTTTGAAATCTACCACTTTTTCTTTCAGTTTCTTTGTCAAGAATTAACTTCCTGTTCAACTGAAATGCCTTCCTGTTCAACTGAAATGCCTTCCTGTTCAACTGAAACGCCTTCCTGTTTAACTGAAATGCCTTCCTGTTCAACTGAAACGCCTTCCTGTTTAACTGAAATGCCTTCCTGTTCAACTGAAATGCCTTCCTGTTCAACTGAAACGCCTTCCTGTTCAACTGAAATGCCTTCCTGTTCAACTGAAATGCCTTCCTGTTCAACTGAAATGCCTTGGTTTTTCAGTAGTGTGTGTGAGAGCGTTTCAGTAGTGTGTGTGAGAGCGTTTCAGTTGTGTGTGTGAGAGCGTTTCAGTAGTGTGTGTGAGAGTGTTTCAGTAGTGTGTGTGAGAGCTAAAATTTCAGTAGTGTGTGTGAGAGCTAAAATTTCAGTAGTGTGTGTGAGAGTGTTTCAGTTGTGTGTGTGAGAGCGTTTCAGTAGTGTGTGTGAGAGCTAAAATTTCAGTAGTGTGTGTGAGAGCGTTTCAGTAGTGTGTGAGAGTGTTTCAGTAGTGTGTGTGAGAGCTAAAATTTCAGTAGTGTGTGTGAGAGCGTTTCAGTAGTGTGTGTGAGAGCGTTTCAGTAGTGTGTGTGAGAGCTAAAATTTCAGTAGTATGTGTGAGAGCGTTTCAGTAGTGTGTGTGAGAGCGTTTCAGTAGTGTGTGTGAGAGTGTTTCAGTAGTGTGTGTGAGAGCGTTTCAGTAGTGTGTGTGAGAGCTAAAATTTCAGTAGTATGTGTGAGAGCGTTTCAGTAGTGTGTGTGAGAGCTAAAATTTCAGTAGTGTGTGTGAGAGTGTTTCAGTTGTGTGTGTGAGAGCGTTTCAGTAGTGTGTGTGAGAGCTAAAATTTCAGTAGTGTGTGTGAGAGCGTTTCAGTAGTGTGTGAGAGTGTTTCAGTAGTGTGTGTGAGAGTGTTTCAGTAGTGTGTGTGAGAGCTAAAATTTCAGTAGTGTGTGTGAGAGCGTTTCAGTAGTGTGTGTGAGAGCGTTTCAGTAGTGTGTGTGAGAGCTAAAATTTCAGTTGTATGTGTGAGAGTGTTTCAGTAGTGTGTGTGAGAGCGTTTCAGTAGTGTGTGTGAGAGTGTTTCAGTAGTGTGTGTGAGAGCGTTTCAGTAGTGTGTGTGAGAGCTAAAATTTCAGTAGTATGTGTGAGAGCGTTTCAGTAGTGTGTGTGAGAGCGTTTCAGTAGTGTGTGTGAGAGCGTTTCAGTAGTGTGTGTGAGAGCTAAAATTTCAGTAGTGTGTGTGAGAGCGTTTCAGTAGTGTGTGTGAGAGCGTTTCAGTAGTGTGTGTGAGAGCTAAAATTTCAGTAGTATGTGTGAGAGCGTTTCAGTAGTGTGTGTGAGAGCGTTTCAGTAGTGTGTGTGAGAGCGTTTCAGTAATAATGTCCCTTACGGCACCTCATACCGAGGGCTCTCTCGCGCTCACTTTTTGCGTATAGAATTTTGAAAAAACATCGGTGCAAATGATAAGTCTGTATCATGATGTCTGGTGTTTTCGTGTTTGTTGGTTTGTTTGTAATTTGTTTTATTTTGCGAGTTGGTAATTTTTGCTGCTCCAGCCAGCCAGAGCATCCCCCGCCGCCCCGCCCTTTCCTCCCTGTACCGCAAGCAGCAGGCGCACCTCGCAAACGGAGGGCGCCCTTACTCCCAGCAAATGGGCGATAGAAAACCAATGCCATTCCCAATATGCGCTGGCATGATGTCGGGGCAGCATGAGAACGAGCCGCGATGCCGCCCCCACCACGATGCCGCCCCGGGCAACCGCCCGTGTCGCCTGTATCTAAAACCGCTACTGGATACAACCATGCCAACTGATGTTTCAATAGACGTTGGTCTCTGTACAGATCTTTTTTTCATACTATTAAACTTTTAATTATGCTTCTTTCACCTGTTATGATATTAGATCAGACCTTTAACTCTCTGTAAATTATGTTTCCATTTTATTTATTTTATCCTCTCTTTTTAATTTAAATTGATGCCATGTCTTTACATTTTTTAATGTTCCTTAAAGGAAATTTTTCAATATTATTTTATGTACCTAATTATGAATTTTCGGTCTGTTGGTATATGACTTTGTGGTTTGAATTTTCTTCATTTTTACAGCAGAGAACTAGGTTTGACTCATAGATGTCACATTTTTTCACACATTTTAGGTTTTTAGCTGTTATTAATTAAAAAGTTAGTTTAAAAAGCTGTTTTTGATTTGTTGCTCAAATCAAAAGATCCCACAGGAGATTTAGCACTCTTGACCAACACCAAATGTAGGGATATCACAAAGTGCACTGAGGCTGATCTCTCATGTTTTTTTATTTATTTTAGTTTCTTTTATCTAAATTGATAAACTTTCCATACCACATTGATAAAGGGCTCTATATTTAAAATTTAAGAAAAGTGATTTTCTGTATAAATAAGCCTTAATCATTTTTACTGTCATTTCCTGAATCAGCTTCTTGCTCTTTTTGATTATTCCAGTCCCGTGTAAAACAAAAGGGATCTACTTTGCCTTTAGGAAAAGAAGAGTTTCCCACTTCTTAAACATATATTTTTTGTGAATGGATTGAGTAGCAAAATAGATGCTTTGTCTAGTACACAAGGCATCCACACAAAAAGACCCATGGCTTACTTGTAGTTCCTACAATTTAAAATGTATTTAAAAGTAGAATGGGAGGCAGAGGTATCAGCTTTCAGTGCTGTCTTCAGTAGAACGAGCTCCCAGTTTGGATTTGGGAGACAGACACTCTCTCTTTTCTGTCTATTATTGTAGGCTCTTTACCTTACAATATAAGGCACATTGAGGCAAGTGCTGTGTGTTGCTATATAAATAAAATTGAATGGAATTAAAGTGAAATGAATTGAAACATGGAATTGAAACAATTGGTTTCAGTGCTTTCAACTTTTATTCTGAAAGTAAACTTTCTTCATTTCTGGTTTGACTCACACTTGATAGACTTGTTCTACCATTTAGCTAGTACAAACATAGAAAACTACAGGTAACTGTGGCAATATGCTAACAACCAAAGTAACCACTATTACTTGTTTAGGGCAGTGCTTTCATTGCAACCAAAGTACCCCAGCAACATACAACAACCTCCAAAGACCACTACCAACCAAATGGGGAATATACATTTTACTAGCAACCAGTGGCTGTATCATGTCCAATAGCTGGTGGACAACTCTCAAGCTTTGTCTGTTTGGCACCTGAGTAGTTCCACTTTGAATAACAGCGATAAGTTATCGAGCACAACTAAATTTGTTTCGATAAGTGTAACGTTTCACATTCACATTTTTTTCTTCCACATACTCCAACACATTTGAAAAACTTAGGAAATAGGTATTTTCAGGGTATTTTCCTGGATGTGGTGATCTGAGACACGTAAAGTTTCAAGAATTTGGGGTGCTGGTGAAAACATAACTGCCAAATATCACAATGTGAGAATCCAGTCATTGATCAAGAGTCCAGTCCACTCATTGAATAAATCTGACTTCTTAAGTTCACATGTACCACCCTACTGTCAATGCAGAGTTATTAAAAAAATAGACAGATTTCTATGCGGGCTGAGTTTAATACAGCTGAGAACACACTTAACTCCTCCCACTTCTTTGTCAAGAGTCCACTGGTATGCCTTTACATAGTAATACCTGTCAATCTTAAAATAAAACAACTCCACACAGTGGCATGCTGCCTCCTTGATTTTTTTTAACACTCTGCTGTTTCTGCCTAGCACGTTCATGACCCCAATGATCACTGTGCCTTCACGGCTTTTCAAGTGTAGCTCCAGCTATGTAATCATATAGTCACCCTTTAATTCCAATAGTAATAGCCACACTAAATAACAAGTCCTTCACAGGTTTATTTTCTTGGACATAGATAAACCAAACAAGTTGTTTTTATGCACAATCTGATATCTGTCATCAGCTCCTTCTTATGTGTGTCATTAATTGTTCGGGACACAATGTTATTAGTCAGTGGCATGCATTTTATTTATGTATTTTTATTTTAGGTTGAAATTTCATCAGTGATTGATATATTTCTGTGAAGTCTCGAGAGTCGATCTTCTTCTTCTGTCAGAGTTACTGTTACAATGTATTGTTTTGGAATATATGCAATACAAACATCTTAGTAATCTAAAGGATGTTAAAAGATGACATTATGGGAACATTGCATTTGCCATATTAGTGATACAGTCAGTAAAACTCCATCGGACCAACACAGAACAGTCTGGTTTTTGAAGACTGTTCACTCCTTTCATGATCAGCTGGCAACTTATGAAGTCTCCAGTAAAGCAGTTTGGCCCACAGGCTTTCATCTTCACCTGGCTAGTGATTTATCACTGCCTTGCAGAGCAGAAAGCAGCACCCCTCCCTCAAGGTACTGAAGAAAACACACATAGAAACTTAACACTGTAGATTTGCAGGATCTATATATAGTGCAGCCACTGGTGCACAGATATTGTAAAGTGTAGTTTATATTTCGAACAATGATCCAGACAAATTTGTTCAATGCAACCGCTTCTCTTTGTTCACCTGTCAGTTGCATAATACCCCCATTAGTCATGTCGACTACAAAGCTAATGCTTGCAATAAGGTTATAACATTACAACAATGTTCAACAATGTCCAAAGTTATTTTTAGTGTAATTGTTTTAACTACAATAGTGATGGGTTACCACATGATTGAACAGTCAACTCATCTAACATTGCATTAACATCACTTGCTGCTATTGCGTTAGAATGGGGCCAGGCACTATGCCTTGTAGATTCTTAATTAAAGTGCTGTTCTTCTCAGTCTGCTATGTGTTAGCTCAGCCAGGATGAAGTGAAGCAACATATAACCAGATGGAGTTCCTTTTAGGGAGGCTATTTTATTTCTATAAAAAAAAAAAAATCAAAAGAATGATTAGTGAGAAACCGTGGGATAAAGTTTAAAAACAACAGAGTCAAACAGGATTTGTAACGGAGAAGGAGGAAAAAAAGTCTGAACCACCTGTCCGCTGAAGCCTGTACGCCCCCCAGAAATCTAACTTAGACTAACAATCTTCTCAACATTACCAAATGACAAAAAAGTAAACCTCCCCTCCAACACAGTTGACACACACACAGCCATTCATCACCGTTTTTGCATATAAATAAATGCAGATAAATATGATCCATATGATATTTTACAGACTTAACAGAACCCAACACTGTCAAAAGACAAGCAACCCTTATCTTCCCAAGAGCTTTACCCCTGCACTGATTTTTAACTAACTCAATGGCTGCTTTGAGTGCCCAACATGTAATGGCAATGAAGGTCAGTATGACCCTTTTATGTACAGGATCCTATGGAGAGCTGCTTTCCCACTTCATAGATATAAAAGTTACATTTAAATACCAGAAAGCAAAAATAGGTACACCATTTTTTATTCAGCGTTTTTTGGTAGCAAAGACGATCTTCCTGATTTTACCACGATTTTAATTTTACAATAAACTGTTTAAGTTATGTGTTCTAAGAAACATGCTAACTCTTGTTAAGCCACTTTCTCAATTTTGATACTGACTCCTGAGAACCTAGGGCACTAAGACAGCATTTTAGCCTAAGGTAAACACAACTGCTGTGTGTTAGTATCCAGAACAAGACATATTAACTCCTACAATCTTTGGGGTCAGAAGAAGGGGTCGACATGCACATCCAACCATCTTCCAGCTTAGTTTTGAATGGTTGGATGGTTCAAAGGTTTGTTAAGTACGTCCAAATGTGACCCAGAACCTCAAATTTTTAGAGTAGTAATGTGTTTTTCATATTATATCCGTTTGTGCACATAATATCTGAAGTACTGACTTGTGAACATCATTCATTATTCTGTGTATATTAGGGTCTTAACCAATGTTCCCTCTAATTTTTCATGTGTCTGAGCGAACACACAAACTCCCTGAGTGGTCCCTTGGACCACTGTGAGCGACATCAGACGTGTGCACTGTGGTCACGCCACCATCAAATCCATCAAAGTTACTAAAATTATTAAAATAATCAAATTACAGCATTTACATTTATGTTAGACTACTTTTAATTAACTGCTTTAGCCCACTTACAATGAAAATGTAAAAAAATCTAGTCATTGACCTGTGCAGTATGTTAACACTATTGGAAGTAAAAATAACTTGAACTCCAATTTTGAAAACACAACTTTCTTTTTTTATTTTTTTTTTATAAAGCTCTGACTTGTATTATGAGTCTGTGGTCTGGGAGAGAGTCCTGTAACTCTCTGTCTGTAAAATACAATATATAATGACCAATGTTGGGCAATTAATTATATAGTTACTTCTTCAAAAAAGTTACTCAGTTTGGCAAACAACAATGTTTTTTGCAGCTATTTTTTTAAATGCAGCCAAGGCATTTTTAAATAAACATTTCAAACTATTTACAGAACAATCAGCTGTTCTGCATTAAGTTTGATGCCACACAAATTACTTGTGCCACTCCAAAAAATAATTTCTGTCCACTATGAGATAAAGGAGAACAACAGCCTGATACCTGCAGGCCTGACAACAGGAGATGTATCGCTCCTGTAACACCTGTAACATTCAGTAGTCGCCTCATTGTTCTGACACACACAACAAAACTATTGACTACACACTAACTACACAAGATTTGCGCTAAACGTCGCAAATCTCTCACATCTCAAAACACCGCCGTCACTCCTAAAACTTCCCCCCGTTTCTTAACAACTAGATGCCACGTTGCCATATCATTTTTTGATTGGTCGACATGGTCATTTTTTGGACGAATAGGAAAGTGAGAGGGGGGTGGGGTTTGTTTTTGCTCACAGGCGGAGAGTGCTTTCGCGCCTTTTTTCTTATAAAACACAGTTTTTACCGTTTCTTCCCGCACAACAACAGTATTCAGGAAGAAAACCAAACATTGCATATATTTTTTTATCACAACTCTGGTTTTACGTGGCCTATCAACACAATTTAAAAACTGGTATAAAGTCCACACTGTCCTGCTCACATCTCCAATTGTTGTTCACGTTGTCATTAACGTGGCTTCACTCCACATCAGCCACGCCGCTTTGCTAGCTAAAACACCGGTGTCGGCACATAAGGACACTGTAGCCTGTCAGTGACGTAGATTGGCTGCGTATATACGCATTATTGGCTGAACTATGGGATAAGGTGGCATTGTTGTAATCCCATATGGGAGCAGCCAGTCACTCACTGACTAACACTGCAAAACAGAATTGTTAAAGTATTAATAATTAATTTCAATTCAGGTTAGATTTTTTTTTGTGCGCAACGCAGATTTCCTGTGCGCAGAGACCGTGCCAGCAGTGTGCAATTGCACACGTGCACAGCTTAGAGGGAACATTGGTCTTAACCACCTGGGTGCTTGGAACCTATCCAATCTGTCGTAGGGCGAGAAGTGGGTTACACCCAGGCAAACCATTCACACATTCACACCTATGGAAAACTTAGAATCACCAATTAACCTGGCAAACATGCTTTCGACTGTTGCATGAAGGTGGAGTACGCAGGAACTTCCTGTGCAGGATACAAGCTTGCAAGATGCAATCTTCACACAGAAAGGCCAGGATGCTCTTTCTGTGTGACAGCAGTGTTAATCACTTCTCCACCATGTTGGTGTCGTGGTAAAGACTTAAAAATAGGTATTTTCCTCTACCTTAATCACATTATAATTTTTGAATGGTGGTAATAATTGCTGATAACTGGTAGGAGATTCAACTTTCAAAGCCATGTTAAATCTCTTTCAACACAAAATCATATTACTCAAATTTCAAATTAAATTAACCTTTCTTAATGCTCGTATTTCCCCTCTCTTGTCTTACATTTAGGGAGGGTGTTTGTGTGTTTCCTCCTCATCAACATTTCCTAATTAATAGCCAATCCAGCTCCAGGATGACTTTGAATGGTCATTCAGTGGTTGTAACCCCTTCATTTAAATGCCACTCAGCACAGTCATTTTTCTCAAGAGTGATATACTGCCCAAAATCAAAACATTAATTAAAAAGCCATTTTCTCACTCCTCACCAGCATGACATTTTCCCTCACCAGTTTGTTGATTGCCTTGCTTGGCAGAGCGCTGGCTGCAGCTGTTCTTCAGCTATACAACTCAACTGAGTAGCTGAAGACCTGAGGGAAGAAGACAAAAAGAACAGTGGGTCTAAGACGAAAACGGAAGAGGGGTGGGAGCTGTATGTGGATGAGATGTGTGCAACATTCTGGTATCAAGGTATAGTGCACAATGAGCCTGTGTGGAATTTGACTGCCCACTAGTGTTAGAGATAGATATAAAAGGATAAGTGTAAAGACAAACAGCAGCTAAAAATAATAAAGAATAAAATATATATTTAAACAAAGAAAAGAGAGAAAACTGCATTTAAATAAAGACGCAATTCATTGATTTAGAATGAATGATTTAAGTCTTTGTGTTTAAATAAAGGTTTTCTCTAATGTCTGCCCCTTAAAACTGTAGGTTTTTATGTAGTTTATTCTAAAAACAACAGAAAAAGAACACGTCTCATTAAAAAAAAGTAAGTCCCTGCACCGCAATGAGAGCGTTAATTAAACTTAAAATGGCTTTTGGTGGTAATATTTTGTGAGGCAGGTATGGAAAAAAAATAAAGAAAACAACTGCATAGTACAAGGTTAAATTTAGCTCTCATCACTTCCTTTGCTTACTCTCTATCTCACAAAAAAAACCAAGCAAACGTGTCACTGGGTTTTCATGGGATCCATGATTATTTCTATTCCACTATGGAAGTGCATTCGCTCGTCATTATAAGGAGAAAATGGCAATGCAAGCCGCCAAGTTCTGATAAACACATGAATACATGAATATATGAGTGGGAGCCTTAGCGAGCAAATGTGTTGTTGAGTAGAGATGTTTGGGCCTGAGCTGTTTACACTGTAGAGAGCATTTGTGGAGATCTGCTCTTTTATGGTTTCTGTTGAAAACTGTGTGTCTAGAAGAAGAGTCTCTGTCAGTGAATGCCATTAAACCTCTCTTTTTCCCCAACCTTTGTTGCTATGTACAGTTTTTATGAAATAAAGATGGAAATCTCCTCATTGAGGTGAAAAGCAATCAATATGATAATTTCTATATTTTCCATTCACCTGAAAGAACTACAGTGGTGTACTGTGTTTATGTCCCCCAAAAGAGTAATTCATTTTAATGTGTCCACTGAAAATATTTTTCATTGTTTCTCCATCCTGACTGACATAAGACAACACATATATCCTTTCATTGTTTGCAGCTATGCTGAAATTCATTACCCAGTGAATTGTAGACAGTATTTCCAATAGGCTTTTTTTTTACAGGGGTAAACATTTGCCTTGTCAATCTGACTGCATGTTGTAAAAGAGTAGTATTAAAACAACAACAAAAGAAACAAAAAAGAAAATAAAACGATCGTGATGATTTATAAACTCTCATGAAAGCACAGTAAAACCTAGAAGGTTACTCAAGGGCATTCAGCCTTCCTGCCTGGCTCACTGTTTGAGGTGAGAACACTCCTGTCCCTAAACACACACACACAACCTTCCATCATATCACATTTTACAAATATCCCATGATGCGAGGACTCTATGACCCCGATGTGCAATGTGCTGGTGTGTGAGTGCTGGCAGGTGGGGGGGCTTGGTGATGTGTGGAGTGCATTTGCAGTACTACCGTTTGAGTAAGTTTTATGTCACCATGTGGTTGCGCATACATGCATTTACATACCTCTATCCTGAAACTTCAGAGGACATTTTTAGGATAAAGGGTGTAGCGTAAAACATTCGAACATGCTCTGCCTATTTGCACGTAAACTCTGCAGTGGAAATGCCTCCTGGTGACTATGATGTATTACATGTCACTGGATCGCATCCCTGTAGAATACTAATGCAAGCATCTGTGAAAATTGTAGCAGCATTTGTGTGTTGGTGAATTTCTATCAAGTTATGAAAAACAGAGATTTCAGAGGAGGACATCACTCTTTGGTTTTGTACTTTCCTTTAGATGTTAATTGAGGAATTAGAGTGATAGGGTCACATTTCTTGTAATATGCCTTTAAAAGAGGAAGGCAATGGTAAAAGTTAACCTGGAGTTTCTGGATTTAAAATACTGTAGGAGGCTGTAAATTACTTGACTACAAAGGCTGAAATTTGATGTTAACAGGAGCCTATGGCTGCGTTCAGCCTGTCATTTCTTTATCTTCTTCTCCTGTGTGAGCAGCCTTAGAAGGACATTGAAAGGATTTGTGGTGGTTAAACTCCATCTAACCGCCAAACCCACCTGAGAAGGGTCATTGAATGTTTTTACATTCAATAAGCAACTTGTGGTGTATGCTGTTGACAGTGCTGGGGCATTAATCATAGTGAAGTAACAGAAAGAAGTGGGAGTGCAGTGAAGGATGAGAGAAGACTGAGATCTGCCAGTCCAGTGATTTGCAGTGCATGTCAGCTGATGTCAGAATAAGCCTGAACTTACTGGCATCATGAGTATACCTTTGTGTCTGTCGGCATCAGCTTGGTGTCTAAGACAGTAAGGGCCACAAGATTTTGGAAAATTGCAAAATTGCAGAAAGTGCAGAATTTCAGTTTTATTTTAAGTATAGCGTTAACTGTTTAGGAATTACAACCCTTTTTATACAATGAGCCTCGTTTTCACAGGCTCAAAAATAATTGGACAATTGGATGGCAAGCAGTTTTATGGCCCTGTGAGGGGTGCTCTCTCATTGTTTCATGAATTATCAAGCAGACAAATGATTTGGAGGGATTCAAAGTGTTCGTCTTTTCGCTGGAAATCTAAATATGAGGTCAAAAGAAATGTTGATACAAATGAAGTAGGACATGATGGTGGGGCATGTATGGCTGCAAATTAAGCCTGGTCAGTAGTGTTTATTGATGATGTAACTGCTCATATAAGTAGCAGAGTGAATTCTGAAGTGTTCAAGGCTATATACTCTGCTCAGATTCAGCCAAATGCTCTAGAACTGATTGGATGGTGCTCCACTGTGCAAATGGACAATGACCCAAAGCATATTGCAAAAGCAACCCTAGAGTTTTGCAAAGAAATTGGATATTCTTCAATAGCCAAGTCAACCACCTGATCTCAAACCAATGGAGCATGCTTTTCAGTTACTGAAGACATAACTGCATGTAGAGAGACCCACAAACAAGCAGCGAATTTAAGTGACTGCAGTAAAGGACTAGCAGAGCATCTCGAGGAAAGAAATATGGTATTTGGTGATTTGGTGGTCTTTGGTAAATACTAATTTAATTACTAAAGCAATATTCATTTGAAAATTATGTCCAACTACTTTTGAGCATTTGAAAGAGAGGATCAAATGTAATTCTTAAACAGTTAATAAAGTACTTTCCCAGCTCTTTAAATCCAAACTAAAAGTCTTGATTATTTAATCTGCATTCCCAATAAAATATTATGGTGGTGAATAGAGGCAAAATTAATATTTCTTTATATTTTGCTCCAAAGGAACAAACTGTCTTATAATAAAAGAGATCTTTAGAAATAAGTTCCAAAAAAGCACGGGTTTTCTTTGGAGTTTTCCGACTGCTTTTTCACTCAGTTTTTGTGGAGACTTCATCAGGGCTATTGCTGCTCATATTAGCTCTTTTTCTTTTCTTCCCTGTGAAAAACAAAATCGTGGCAACTGCAACTTACTGACATCTGCACTCGTTCCGGTGTTGCACCCAAAAAACACAAAACAGTTGTTTTTAAAAACCACCAACCCACTTAAACCCCTGACTATGCCACACAGTTCGTCCTCTTTCATCTCTTTTTATGCGATATACCCTGGTGATTATTAAACAAATAGATTTGCCTTTCACGTGTTACTGTTCAGCCTCAAATCTGTTTGATGTTTGAAGGACCGCAGTGACATGGAAAAAAATATATAAATATATATATCTTTATTTTAATAGTTATGTCAACTAGTTGCTTGGAATTAGTTGAAACACTTAACATTTTGATGGATTGATTTTGCAGTTATTGACTATGATGACAGCTACAACTAGATTAACAGACAGTGTCTGCATTAACATTACTAATAATTTTACTAACATTACTAATCAGTTTATTGTGCCCCTCAGTTTTTTTGATTTATTTCAGTTGTTACAGCTAGTGAAAAAACAAAATTTTGTAACGTTTCATTTTCACCATAGATAGTCAAAGAAATGAGAACAGGAAAAGGGATATTTATAGTCTATACACATTTCAGTTAGAACATATTATTGTGTAACGTAAACCAAATTGAATGCAGTATGTTGTATTGTTGGGATTTTCTAGGACACTTTTTTACATTCTCACTGCTGATTCATATAGATATGTAATGTTCAACTGCTTTCTGGTCACCCATATTTAATATTTATACTAAATATTACAGATAGATAGATAGATAGATAGATAGATAGATAGAGTACGGCATCCAGATAATAATGATAATTAAAATGAATGGTGTGACATGCAATTGTGAGTAAAAATAGAAAAAAGGGGGAAAAGCTGTAATTTTTTTAAATATTTTTTTAAAAAACCTTTAAGCTAAATTTAATGCAGATGTGTGCCTTGCTCAGACACAGTGTTGTTTTATTTTATTTTCTTTACAATGATGGTAAATAAAATGGAAGCAACCAAAATTTGATTAAATGGTTATAATAAAAAAAGTGGTTGTAACCAATGATGTGCTACAATTTCCATAAAAGGAATGATAAATCAGGAGAGCCAGCTGGAACTTTGCTGGGCGGGTGAGTTTGTGGACTCAGAGGGTGTGAAGGAGATAACAGTCCTATAAAATGACCAGCCTGATCCATGATCTAACAGAGGCCGGTTTTATATTGTTCCAGTTTCTTCTTTTTCATGTCAAGTAGTAGTTGTGTAAAATTGCACATGCACATTGTGTGAAGACACTTTTAAATGCATCACAAATATTTAAATTAAAAATAGTGGCTCTGGGCACAGGTTTCATTTTATGTGATTAAAGGTGTGAAAATCATTATTAAGTTGTTCTAAGCAATCACCTTTATTCTATAAAATATTTAAATATTGTTATAACATTTCAGTAATGGTTCAGGTCAGTAATAGTTTGAGCATGACAATGACATCACAACTACATGGTGTCTTGCCTCAGTGGTAACCAGTTGTCAACCTAAATAAAGGCTTACGGTACCTATCTTACGCAACACTCTTAGACTTCTCATCTGGAAATTACACAAGGGACTATATTTTGAACAAATTGTGTTCCACCCCTCCAACACACTTGTAGAATCAACACCAACATACTTTGGTGGTCTTCCAGTGAAATGTGGTGGCCCAACACCTTACTAAAATGTATATGTTGTTCATCCTAATTTACTAATGTGAATACAGTGCAACAGTGATATTTCTATCTAATCTCTGACCTAAACCCTCCCCGCATTAAAACATATTGTTTAGTTCAGCCCAGCAGGTAGAGCGACATTACTAACCTTCCCTCCAGGAATAAACCTGGACTGGGCTTTGGCATGAACATAGTATTCTATACCTTCATACTGTGGTTTGTTGCAGATGAAGCAATCTAATGCTAGCAAAGGTTTCTCTGTTTGTATTAAACCAGATGGCAACGCTTTAATTTTTTTTTTTTTTTTTTTTAAGTTTGCATACAGCCTAGAACATATTGGTTGAGAGTCTAGACTAAACATGGCTGCAACGAGACATAGCAATGTAACATTGTAACATTTCTTGTGGTAAACAACATTAATCTTCTCTGAGCCTTCTTAGAGTGGGGATAAAAACATCACATTTGTCCAGAGGGTTGGACATGATTTATGCCACCCTAGCCATCATTAAAATTTGAAGGGCTCCCTTTCTCCACTTTGGAGAATGAATGTATTGCAGACTGTCACGGATTTCATCTACTTGTTAGAGAGTTTATAAGATGGACATCTTCCGTGCAAAACTCACATTTTGGGCTGAGCATGATGCAAACGGAAAGCTAAGTCAAAAATGGAACTATTTTATTCTATAGGGAGACTTGAGATCAATTTAATCCTTTTGACAGATATTCTGATGACAATAAAAGAATGGCAGTATACCTAGACCTAAATTATACCTCAATTTTTACTTTTTGTCATAATCTGGTCATATTAATTTGCTTTGATTGAAAACAGATGTATGAACCCTGTATGAAATTTAGCAGTGCTCCATTAAGTAGTGCCATCTTTTTAAATGTTTGTCTTTCAACAGCTACTCATCTACATCAGTTGTTCCCACACATCCACAATCATCTTATGTGTGCAATATTTTTTATAGAACTACTGTGGCCAATTTTACAGGCGTAATGTCTGTGTGTGTAGCACAAAGAATTAGAAGGCTCAAATTCACATTAGTGGAAACAACTCCAACATTACAGGCAGGAAAGTACAGAAGTGACCCCCTGGCAAGGTGACATCCTGACTTTTACCCTCCCTTGATAGCCTAGGATGAGAAGGTAGTGGGACACAACAAGCCTTTCAGCCACAGCCAAGGTTTTGATGTTCTGAGCCAAACACCGCTGCTTACTAAAGATAGAAGGCTCTTATCAATTAGTGGCTGAAGACACCCCACTCTCAGCACCTTGGTCAGATAATTCGCCCTTGTGCTGGGCGATTGGATTCCCACCTCCCTATTTGTCTACCCCTCCTACTGTCCTTCAGAGTTTGGCATTAGCACTGTGCAGTGTCTCTCTTTACCGCAGATACCAGAGGTAACCTTAAAAGTGCAGTACATAGAAATAGTATAGAAACACAGCAATTAAGAGTACCTGCATGTGCTTATTAATTCTGGCAGATCTGTTAAAGTGTGGTAAAGTTGGAGATCTTGGCAGAAGACATAAATTTAGACAAGTATGAGGAGCATGTAATTTGCAGTATGTTGCTTGTTTGAGTGAATGATTTAGGCATGTATGGCAGAAATATGTTATCTGTTTGTTTTGTTTTCATTTTTTTATGTTTGTAACCAGACCTGATGCAAATAAAACTAATGTTTTTGGTTGAAAATGGAAAAAAAAATGAAAGTGTAACATCTAAATATTTTACACGATACAGCGGATAGATAAAGATCCATCCATTGAAGAGGCTTTTGCAGTTTTTCAATAACAAATCCTTAGAGAAGTTTTCATGTTCTTTCACAGTTTTAATAAACATCACAGCCTGCACTGCTGGCAACTTGATCCAACTCCAGTAGTGTTCATCTAAAACCTATCCTTTATCAGGAGTACAAATCCAATCCACTGGCTTGAAAGATTTATAGATTCATGCAAGTTTTACACCACTGGGAGCACTAATGGCTTTTAGTGCAAGGGCCCTAAGGAGTCATTGTGCATGAAAACCAGAAAACGCAAAGCAGCACTTAAGCTTCCCCACAATGTCAGGTTTCTGTCAAAAGTTTCTGTTGACTTGGAATACTGGTTCTAACCAGTGGTTTCTTTGACTGAGAAAAGACACAGACTTCATAGGCTTGTGTCGTATGCTATCTCTTAATTTGTCAGTCAGGATTCTCTAACTGTTTATTCCTGTAGAAAATGACCAATCTCTTGAAATAGTCTTTTAAATATATACGTATTAAGTACAAGTAAAGTTAATAATAAATGTCTAGGCTGTATGGTTGAATTGCTTCTAAGAGCAGATTCTTTTGCACATAGTGTTTTATATAAACAAGTTATACTCCTCGCTTTTTTAGAGCAGAACCTGTGCCAAACAACACGTGAGAGGGTGATGAGAAAGTGCTAAATGTCTCTAAAAGAAGATGCAAGTCAGATATGCACCAAAAGAACACAGTGCAGCCAATAAATCAAGCAAGCATCTCCTGTCACAAACTTGTCACCTTATTAGGGATAGACAACTGCAATGACAGAAGGCGTGTATGGCTGAGATGTGGCAGGGAAGGAAAACGGCGCAGGGCACAGGAGAGGTTGGATGCTTGAAAAAGAAATAAAAACAAACACAAAAAAGCAAAGATTTCCTTTTAGCCAGTTGCTACCTGAGTGCTGAGTGAAGTTGTATACAAGTCTAGAAAAAGCATGGACATGGAATAAAAAATGACACTGCTTATGATTAATAATTCAGTGGATCGCAATGGCACAAAAATAACGGGAAAAAGCACTGGCACTGGACTTGACATCACAGAAAAGCTGTGTTTTATCATGTTTGAATGTTGTTGGCTTGTAGTATGTCGGTCAGAGTATTTCAACAACACAAGTTTTCCTTTTTTTCCCAAGATGTCTCCCTCTCATATCCACCTTAACCTTTTGTTACAGTGCACTCAGACTTCGGAAGGATATGTCAGCTCATTGCTTCTCCCACTGTGACAGGTACAACACATTTCTGTTCTCAGATTGAAAATTCCTCAGAATTATATTTTCAATTATGGAGATAGAGTAACACCCACACACTCATTCCATGTAAAACATTTTGACCTGACAAAGATCCAAGGGGCACTGAAATATCTGGCTGAAGAAGAAAAAAACTGAACTGTGGGTTTGGAGTCAGTGAGTGGGCATTACTCTAATTTAATTTTTCTTCTTTTATAATATCCCTTTAGGAAAAATAACACAAATATCTTATTTTATTGTGGTAATTAAAACATATATAAGATTTTTTTTTTTTTTAAATCACTGTGACAAGATTACAATGTATTTGCTAACAAAGACATGACAGAATACATGAAAATGCATGTAAAGTAATGAACTTGCTCTTTAAGATTCTCAGAAAATACTGCAGCCAGAGAGATTTTCACGGAAAGTGTGTGTGTGTGTGTGTGTGTGTGTGTGTGTGTGTGTGTGTGTGTGTGTGTGTGTGTGTGTGTAGGTGTGTGTGTGTGTGTGTGTGTGTGTGTGTGCGCACGCTCATAAATAGCTCATAAAATCTTTTGATTAAACTTTAATCAAATCTCTGTTTTGACTCTTTCATAATGCTGCCAGTCAATAGATACTTGCACCCTGAATCTCAAAGTCTTTAATTTTGTGCTTGTGAGCAGTGGAGATTTTAAAAAAAGAGCTTCATCTATTTCATGAATGTCTTTCAACTCCAAATTATGTATTTCAGCACAGGGATCCAGCACACGTGATCTCACATATACACACACACGCACATTTAAAATCAGATAAAAACATACTTCACATGACCAAAAGCATGTTTTTACATTCAGACCAAAATTAGTTGTTTGGTTACGTTTTTTTGCTGGATTTTTAAAAAAGGAAAAATGGAGAGTGCAAAGTCATCGTGTCTTAACTTCAAATACCTGAACAGTCTCACATGAGTTGATCTATCTGACTTGGAAACACAGCTAGAGTACACAGCTAACTTTTAAGAGTTCACTGTTGCTGATAAGCAATTAGCTTCCAATAATCCCCAGGAGCTTAGAGGCTAACAAACACAGTTCCAGTAACTCACTGACCTTGCTCCTGCACACACAAATACCTCCCAGCCTAATTACTGAAATTAGTTGGGGAACTCAATCAACAAATACCAATTACTTTCTACATGCCAATCAAGAAACTGCATTTGAGCTTTCAGTTCTTATTTCATTTACAAATAGATACCTTTGATACTTCATCTTTTACACTTTCTACATCTACATCTAACAAAATTTTTCTGACATTTGCTATTAGAATTCACCAATTTGATCAATATGATAATTAGTGAAATGAGCAGAAAATCAAACTGGATTAGTTATGATTATTAGTTAATTAAAAAATAGGGCTATACAATACACTACCTGAATTTGTGTTTGGGTGTCTTTAGAATTGAATTATTTTTGTCCAATCGGCCTATAAGGCTAAATTAAGAGTCGTGCATGCAAAGCAAATAAAATGTACAGCCAGTAGGTTTGTGCAGCAGAGTAATCAACAAAGCACTTCATAAGAATTTGTTTGGAATCAATTTGCTTGATAAAAAAAAAAAAAAAAACAGCAACTGGGAGATACAGTTTGAGTTGGAAATTGAGAATAGGAACCTGTACTGAAGTTACCAAGGCAGCAAGATTTTTGCACATGCTTTTTTACATACTGGTATGCTGTGCTAAGCCCTTCAGTGACAAATAACTACACTTTGTAGGAATACAGGTTAATCATAAGAAACAATTACAGCAAGGTCATTATAACTGACACTTGCAGATTGTATTATTTTGGAACAATAATTGCACTTTTAACGGTTGGAACATTCACTACGCTTCATCAGCCATGAAAAACAAAACGCTTCCAAACTTTTGCCAGATAAACCTCATGTCACCTTACCTTCATAGCAGACTTGAGAGGAATCAAAAACACAAAAATAAACATTCCAAGAAGCATCTGTTAAACATTCTTTGAAAAGCTGTACTTTCTGGTAAAAACTAAGCCAAACAGCTTATTTTGACCAACAATCAGTTGTTGACAGAAGATAATGATTGTAAAGGCTTAATCGCCTGCATTTGGCAAACCAAACACAGGTATTTATGTACTGGTAATGGTAACGGCTAAATTTAACATGTTTTTAAATTGTTTTTCATTTTAAGAAGAGTTAGCCTTGCAGTTTACCTCTGTAACTAGTTCAGTTTATGTCAAATCAGACATGCATAATTTTTTATGGACAATCTTTTATGGGGTGAGTAGATTAGCAAATGTTTCCTAAATTGCTAAAGTGTTCCCTTAATAGTTAGATTTTAAAGCCATTTTCAAAAGGATAAGTAGCAAACATTTTAATCACATTTTTTGTTATGTGGTTTGCAAGTCCCCACCCACTCCGCTCGGCTCCGTTTTGTGCTTAGACCCTCTTTCATTTGTGTCCATCAACAGATACAAATTCACGTGGGAATCTGGGAGTGAGGACCCTCTGATGTGTTCCACATTGCTGCCTCCCTGATAGCACTATTTACAGCACAGACAACTGCTGCTGAGTGCTGTGGAAGATAATTAGACCTATGCTACGACCTGCTTGTTTTACATGAATAATCTGCTCAGCTGAAAAGGCAGCAAACCTATAGATTTATTTACCTGTGGGGTGCAAAAAGCATATGTGGACATACAAGGATTGTATGTTTGACTGGTTCAAGACATTTTGAAGATTTGTGACGTTTATTTGATCATTTCTGACTTATTTCTGATTAAGAGATTAGTATTTATGTGATAACCGAGACTCTGCCCAGGTTTGTTTCTATTCATTAAGTGTTTGACATGTGGTTTTCAGTCATCCATTTCATGTATGTCTTCTATTTAAAACAAACCAGTTTTCCACAAAAGGTATGTAATCACTAAGATTTCACTTGAACAGGCACATCTGGAAAGGCACCATCAGTTCTGAAAGATACCACATGTGGTATCACATGGCTTGGTTGTAGACTAATTAAAGCGCTTAACTGGCCTGCCGGAAGTCACCTTTTGCCAAACATTTGTGTTACGGAGCAAAAAATGAGCCAGGAAGACATTTATGTTCTGATGTTAAAAGAAGAGGGAATTCCACACAGTGGTAAACATGGCTCTGATACAACTTTTTTTACAGTATGTGTTGCTCCCATCAAATTTAGTTCAGTTCAAATCAAATTTCTGTCCATTACATTAACAAAAACAATAGCAGTTATATTTGAAAATGTGTTGTCTGCAGCATTTTAGCTGACTGCTGACTAATGTCGATGAAGCAGGTGCTTTAGACCAACCAAAACTTAACTACACACTAAAAAGAACAGCAACACCAAAGACTTTGTGAGAGATAAGCACAAATGACTAAAAATCGGTGTTCTTAATCCTGTCTTAAAGCCTTTAATTTCCAGTGAAGTTATTAGCAAACACAGACACTACCTGTACAAACACAACATTAAACTTTCCCTCTGCAGTGAAGTCAGACTTCTTATACAGGCTCTTAGTAAGTTCAGATTTAAATTTATCATTTAATTTATTTAAGAATAAATGAAACTATATCAAAATCAACTTCAGTCAATAGAATTAGCTTTGGTGAAGCTGAGTAGACAGATAAGGGCTCCAGCAGCCGCTGTTAATACAACTATATTGTTGCAGCTCCAAGTGGATATTGCAGGAAATGCAGTGTCTGACACTGTGCTGGCTTCATTATTCAGCCCCAGAGGTTGCTTCTTGGGGGGCCAAGACTGTCTGTCCTGGTTAATCGGTTTATAAAGTACTAATTAATCAGTGGCACTTGTAACAGTTGCTCTTCTAAAAGACAACAAGGAGGAACTTGAGGACAACTGAAAATGATTAAACGGAGACATTTAATGTCCTTATATAGCTGCCTTTTCTGAAGGACATGAAGGTCCAAGCAATATACATTCATTGCCCAGTAATACCATCTTTAGGCAAGATGTTGTACCTGTACTATACTCACAGTATACATATTATTTTCACAATAAAAAATGTATGGCATTTTCATGAAACTAACCTGACCAGTGAACACCAGGAACTGTACAGTATGTGCCACTTTTGGGGGAATTTTGTATCTAAACAATTAAATCACAAACTGTGCATCATTAATTTGTCATTTGCCATTATTGTTTCATGGTAAAAGCCATGCTACCCTACTCCTTCTGTTGCAAACTAAATGGACCATCTGCGTAAACACTAATTCTCACTTAACTGCTTAAACACAGACATTCCGACCGACATCAACCTTAATGGACAATGTGTAGTCTCAAATAACAAAAGGATCCCGACATGCAGGGGTTAGATTACTGGCTTTATGGTGTCAAAGTGCACCTCCAGTGTGCACTTACATGTGCACATCAGCAAAAGTGACACAATATTTTGACAAATAAAGGTCAACATTTGTACTAAAAATACGTCATAGACATTAAAGAGTAGCTTATTGTCGACGTAACTTGGCAGACAGTGAATAAACTATAACACAGTTTAAAATTCTCTGAGAACCCTCTGCTCTGACTGCTTCGGGGTGCTAAAGGACCAGGTAAGGACAATAGAAACCTTTCTTGCCTCTGCAGAGAGAGGTCAGGAACTGAGGTCTGATTTATATGTAGATGTCACAAAGATTAGGTATCATGTTCAAGAGCTTTTTAGTCAGGCAGATGCATACTGGCATGATCTCACTGGAGCACCGACTCACAAGTAGAGACAACAGTAACAGTGTTTTCTCAGTTTTGCTGTACATAAATAATATTATCTGGGAACTTGCATCTCGATGTGTTTTAGAAACAATCTTTAAAGCAATTATTTCCAAACTTCTCTGACATAGATTGTAACTGTTTAAATTTGTGAGTAGCCAAACATAAATTAAAATGCCATGTCACACTAGTTGGTGGTATCAAACAAGGTATTACTCGCTTTTACAGTGAGACATGTATGGTAGACAGAAGCACCATCTATTAGCAGAGAGCTACCTTCACTAGTCGCATCTTTGAATACTGATGTAATTTATTCCCTACCTTCCCCCTGAGTTCTGCCACATCAGCTGCTGAACGGTTCTTTGATGTTTCTTTTGTAAAAGCAGTACAGTCTCAGGACCTCTTTGATTGTTTGAAATGTGCTGTGTGTTCACTATTAAACATCTGTTAGCAATTTTACTCTTTTAGATGAAGGTTGTGGCACCATTGTTGACCTGCTGACTCACTTCCTTTTTCGTTGGATGACTGTCTTAACTTTCATTTAACTAAAACATTTGAACAGATATATATAATACATAATATAAGACATTTAACCCAACATGAAACAAACAGAGACTATGGGTCATTTGAGACATGACAGATAAACTTTGTATATGTTTATATATACAATACTAGTCAATAGTTTGGACACGCCTTCTCATTTAATGTTTTTTCCTTATTTTCACTACTTTCTACATTGTAGATACAAACTGAAGACATCAAATATATGAAGTAAGATATATGGAATTATGTAGCTAAGAAAAAAATCATAAATAACTCTAAATATGTCTTATATTTTAGATTCCTCAAAGTAGCCACCCTTTGCTTTGTTGACGGCATTGCAAACCCTTGGCTTTCTCTCAGTGAGCTTTATGATGTAGTCACCTGAAATGGTTTTCACTTCAGAGGCGTGCCTTGTCAAGGTTCATTTGTGACATTTCTTGCCTTCCTAATTGGGTTGGGACCATCAGTTGTGTTGTACGGAAGTCAAGTTGGTACACAGCTGACAGCCCTATTTGACAACTGTTAGAATTCATATTATGGTAAGAACCAGTCAGCTAAATAAAGAGAAATGACAGTTCATCATTACTTTAAAAACTGAAGGTCTGGAAAATTGCTAAAACTTTGAATGAGCCCCCAAGTTCAGTTGCAAAAACCATCAAGAACTATGATGAAATGGGCTCACACGAGAACTGCCCCAGGAAAGGAAGCCCAAGAGTCACCTCTGCTGCTGAGGATAAATTCATCAGAGTCACCAACCTCAGAAATCGCAAATTAACAGCACCTCAGATTAGAGCCCAGATAAATGCCACACAGAGTTCCAGTAGCAGACACATCTCTACATCAACTGTTCAGAGGAGACTGTGCAAATCAGACCTTTATGGTCAAATGACTACTAAGAAACCATTACTAAGGAAAAGCAACAAGCAGAGGAGATTTGTTCGGGTCAAGAAAAACAAGTAATGGACATTAGACCAGTGGAAATCTGTGCTTTGGTCTGATGAGTCCAAATGTGAGATCTTTGGTTCCACTTGCCGTTCCATCCCAACAAGTTTGTTTAGTTGGACCATCATTTATTTTTCAACAGGACAATGACCACAAGCACACCTCCAGGTTGTGTAAGGGCTGCTGACCGAGAAGGAGAGTGATGGTATGTTTTCCACAGTCACCTGAACTAAATCCAGTCAAGATGGTTTGGGATGAGATGGACCTCAGAGTTAAAGCAAAGGGCCAACAAGTGCTCAGCATCTCTGGGATGCAAACTCCTTCAAGACTGTTAGCTCATCAGGAGAATGCCAAGAGTGTGCAAAGCAGTAATCAAAGCAAAGGGTGGCTGTTTTGAAGAATCTAAAATATAAAACATGTTTTGAGTTATTTCACACTTTTTTTGTTTACTACATAATTCCTCCATATGTGTTCATTCGGAGTTTTGATGCCTTCAGTGAGAATCTACAATGTAAGTAGTCATGAAAAAAAAAACATTACATGAGAGGGTCTGTGCAAACTTTTGACTGGTAGTGTATACCTAAGTGTTGAAACTTAAAAATATATATACTTTTTTTTTCAATTTACATCAAATAATTAAGAGATAGCGTGAAGATATAAGGTGTAGGGATGGGTATTGAAAACCGATTCTTGTTGAGAACCGGTTCCCACTGTTTCAATTCCTTGGAATTGTTTGCCATTTTTGCAAACGATTCCCTTATTGATTCCAGTCGCCCCGAATGACGTCACCACATTGCGGAGCGTCGCTTACCTGGCAGGAAACACGGCGCCTAAGCGGCTCAAACGCTCAAAAGTTTGGTCATACTTTACGAGAACGGATGAACAGATATTTCATTTAAGGGAGGAAACACTACGAATATGCAAAAGCATTTGCTCACAAAACACACGATGACCTTAAATGAATGTCGTGTTTTTAATTCCGCTCCGGACTCGTGAATCTCAACCCAGCAGCAGCGGTAACGTTTGCACGTCCTCTCCCGTTAATGTGGCAGGTAAATAATCAACTAACAGTGCATATTATGTTAGCGCGATCTGCCTTATTACAAAACCTGCCATTACTGTGCATTTAGGTGACCATGATGAGAGAGACAGAGTCTGTCTGCTTCAGATGCTGGCAGTTCTCGCTGCAGTCTACCGGTAGCGTCTCCTTTCAGGCCAGGATAGACGAATGTCACCGAGCAGTGACTAAGTTTGTGGTAAAAGGCTTGCACCCATTTGCCACAGCAGATGCCCCCGATTATTGGTAAGTGAATGTTTTTAATTGTAGGCAGGGACATTACTGGATATTCTTGTGTAATTGCTACTGAATAATTTATGTTATACTTTGTTATTGCTACAGAAGAATATTTATTTTATTATTTTACATTTACATTTTTTTTTCCTGGGGACCCTGTGACACCCCATTGAAGAGCCATAGGCTGGATCTCTTAAGATCTCACTGTTGGGTTTGTAAGGCCATGTTACTCCTAAATTTCTATAATGTTCAAAGAGAAGATATAAAACAAAGTTCTAAGCTAATCGATCTTAGTATTCTCCATTTTTAAAAAGAAGCAATAAGAGAATCGATAAAGAATCGAATCGTTAAACAGAATTGCAAATGGAATCGGAATCGTGAAAATCTTATCAATACCCATCCCTAATAAGGTCTCTAACAAAAATACTATGTTAACTATTTTTATAAATCACTTATTTTCAGAGAATCAAAAGTAATTTTACAGTTAAATGACTGACAGTTTTGGGGCCAGATAAGGCCCGGTCCCTCAATATTCCATTGTAAATTACGACTAATATGTGGTGTTGGTGGTGTTGAACTTTTTGTGGCTTTGTAGGTTTTTACTGGAACCCTAATATGAGATCTAAAAAGATGCAAGTAAATGAGGCCATCATTAGACAGAAAAGCCAAATAACTCTTATCAGTTATCAACAAAACAAGGCCAAAACAAGAGGTTAATTTTTCAAAACAAGGAGCACAACAACACCAAGGGCCTGGAAGACTCTAGAAGAAAACTCAAAAAGTGAATGACAGAACTTTTTTCTCCTTATTGGAGGAAGATATATCATAAGTCTACAATCAAGAAACACATTCATGCACGTAAATACAAAGGGCTTCCAATAAGATACAAACCACTGGTGATATTCAACAGGAACAAGAAAGCCCAATTAGACTTTACCAAGAAACATACTTAGAAACAAACTCATCACTCTTCTAGCTCCTTGTTGGAAAATTGTCAAAAACTGATGCGCTTTAAAAAGAAATAGAAAAGGAAAAGAAAAGAAATGTTGGTTTGTCAAGACTGCATTATTTTTTTCAGTTTAGGTTGAGTTACGTTGCTTTAATTAGCTGCTTGTCTCACATGCTGCCTCTCAGATGTGGTAAGGTGTATATTGTGTGTGTGCAGTTTGTGTTTGACAGTGAAATTATCCATCTCTCTGTTTGCTGTGTGTGTGTGTGCGTGTGTGTGTGTGTGTGTGTTACCCGATTAACAGACTTTTGCACGATAAAAGCAATAAATGCAGCAGCAGTGACCCACTTGCCCTTGCAGCCAACAACGTAACATTTAGATGCTTTCTTTTCTTTGAGACATTAATTTTGTTTTATTTGCCAGAGCTGCTCTAACTTGAACAGTTCTGGGAAGTAAAACAAAGAGCACGCTGTGAGGCCGTTGGTCATTCTTTGATTGAGGGCATCTAAAACAAGCCGCAAGGTAAGTTTCATTCCATCAATTTGGATGAGAATGGCTGGATGGATAAATGATGTTAGATTTGAAGGATCACAACAATTAGTCTATGATGTAAAATATTAAACTACTGTCAACTGATGTGATTATCTATAAGCGAGCTTTTGCTCAGTCTGTATCTGTAGTCTCTCCCTGCTGCTTTCTTTTTCACCATGTTTTACGTCTTCGCTGTTTGTTTTTTTCTGTCTGTTTTGCAGAGAAAACACATACATGAAGTGAACTGGAGCAAGAGACTGAAAAACAGCGACAGATGCTCTCGCAGTAAGCTGTGCTGAAACAAATGTACATAACTTGGGTTAACAACAATCTTTGGTTTGTTTTAAATGTATTACTATTATTATCATTAATAGTTTTCTGGGATATTGGACTTTCTTGCTTGTTTAGATTTACTTTTAGACTACTCTTTATGCTAAAGAATATTGTGAATATTTAGTATTTAGTATTTTAGTTTTATGTAATTGAATGCTGTATATCGTTTGTGCATGTCAAACACAACCAGGGACAGGAGACTGAAATTAGCAATAGCTATAAACTCTGTGTGCAGCACAACAGTTTCATTATTTGCACTGGAATGCTGTCAAATGGCATTGTCCCTTTTAAATAAATAAATAGAAACAGAACAATATGTTAGTTCATTTTACCACAAACCCTGTACTACACCAATGTCAGTACAAACAGAGATTATGACTTCATTTTCTGTTGCATTCGCTATTGCTCTTTGTTCTTGACTTTACCTTTTTTGTCTCTGTTTGTGTAGGATTACGCAACAACTCTAGCTGGCGAGGAATTTGCAGGCAAACTATGTGGGTTGGATTTAGAAAAAAAAACATAAAGTCATAATGTTGAAGACAAAATAAAAGACGAATGCCTCTCAACTGCAACAAGCTTCTTTAATATTTTCTTAGTTACCATGGCTACTTGTGTTGTCACAACAATGACATCCAGAGAACCCGTGGTTTCATTATGTCTATTGGATGCGTTGATGGACTCCTGTTGACGCTTTCAGACTGCTTTGCATAATAAAAAATTAACTTTAACGCGCACCCTCTTTGTTATGCCGCGACCAAGCATCAGTATGTGATGGCTATTCCATATGATGCCCATTAAAGAAAAAAAATGCTCTATTCCATTAGTGGAGATAAAGGAAATCCTGTCTTATTTTGATAAGCGTCATTAATTTAGCATCATTAATTTAAGTGAGAGATACATTCCACTACTATGAGCCACTATTATGGCGTACAAGACTGCCTGCGCAACACTTAACGTGCTAAACTTATAATTGTTTCATCTGCATAACTTTCCTTCCAGGTGAACATAGTTGTAAACTATAACCTAAAAGAGGGGGATAAATTCATGCAGTTTTCATATGCTGCCCCTGTTTAAGTAAGTTTGTTATTAATTTCAGAATAAGTGACACCAGACTTCCTGAGAAAGATACAGCTGCTCCTCCACCTTTCTGTCTAAGGAGAAGACTATGAAGTCAGTGAAGGAGAACATCCTCAGCTGTGTTTGTGCATAAGCAGCACATTACTGAAACTTTTAACAGACTCTGCCTGCACCAAAAGCAATGACCTCTCCCGCTGTGCCTGTATCGCCAGCACATCTGCCGCCGTTGCAGATGATGACAAAAGTCTCTTTGATCAGCAATAACAGTCTGAAAGACTAAACAAACTCAGCAAAGATCAACCTGTTGGAACCGGCTTCAAATCAGTGATTAGCGAATCTCCTCCATCCCCACCAGATTAACTAGTTGAGCCATGACCTGATGTGTCCATCACTGAGGTGCTTCAGCTCCGAACAACAATTGTGTGACAAGAAATAAGTATTTCTGCAAAAAGTTGGAAACCAGGACTCGTACAGTTTTTCTTTTTTTCTTTTTTTTATGTTAGGTTGTTTCACAATTGTATTTTATGATTGGATTTTTTTCCATTGCAAGTGACTCAATCATTAACTTTCAATCTATGCATTTGAGAAAGGAAAGATATTTTGTAACACTGAGCATACAAAATGTAAGTTTTTTTTGGAGGTTTGGCTCCAGTGAGAAGCAACATCATATAGCAGAACCCCAGATGAAGGTAGGTGTTAATGACTGAATCCCCCTAAACTCTGGATTCTGGTGGAGATGGGGCAAAGTAAAATAGGAAAATAGGAAGTAAGAAAATAAAGCACGAAGAATAACTCAATAGAGGGAATAAAGATTTAAAATGGGATAGTAGATTTTCCTTTTTTTAAATATTACTCACTGATGATTTTTATCCTGGGATGAAAGGTTGAAATGTGCTTTTGGTTAGATCTAGTACAGTTGCAGAATTGGACATTATCCCTATTAAAAAATACATCAGATCCACATTTATTCATGATCTGTTGCTCATTATGACTTCGCCGCATAAGGTTTTTAAAAAAATGTGTTTTTAAATCCATCTCTATCTCCCCCCATTTCTGTTCCGCTCACACACATTACACTTTTTATTGTTCTACTCTCCATGTGCAGCCCTTGCAGTGATTTTTGCACTAAGCAACTTTTGTGCAGTGTACTGTTCAAAAGAAGACAATGTGATTGTAGGACAGGCTCAGCAGCAAATCCAAGCAGAGATCAGGGAAAATGCTAGGATGATAAAAATAAATAAATAAGTAAATACATAAATCAATAAAAATGCTCTTTGGTCTGACAGTTTTCAATGATGATAACTAGGACTCAGGGTGCACCAGACAGCATTTTGTTTTGGCCCTGAGTTTGATTGACAAATAATGGCCCCACAGTTGTTGTTTTTCTTAGCTCGGCACATAGTGTGTAACGGACACCCATTTCACCAGTTTGTGGCATTGGGGAATAATTACAGGAGGCCGCCTGAGGTAAGGCCTGGCAGAGTTTGTTCGTTAGTGATGAGGGAGAAGGGTGGAGGAGAGAGGGCTGGGAGGGTAGATATCTTCACTCTGCACAACAACAACACAAAAACGAGAGGGTTCTTGCTATAGCTGAACTCAGTGCAAACTAAACACTTTCCTTAAGCAGAAGCACTTCTCTCAGCCATATTCCACACGTTGCAGGCGTTCTTCTGGCTCTTCTGAATAAATAAACAACATAATGCACATGAACAACCTGCATCCATTTGATATTTACCTTAATTGTATGGAGGTTTCTGGGGGGGGGAAATGCCACAAGGGGTTATGGTTACTTCCACATGCATGCACACTTATACCATGCAGTCATTTAAATTAACAAATCCCCCACAATAAAATAAAATGCACAGGTAGGCATCATGTAGCAAGAACGCTGAATGAACCGAAGCAAAGTAGTATTCATTCACCAAAGTATGCTGAGCACAAAACAAAGACGAATAGGACAACTGTCGGCTTAACTGACAGGAGACATTTTTGTTGCTGCGTTAGTGTGCTTGTTCCATCGTCTGTTATCTGGTAACAGAGGTGGGAAGTAATGAAGTACAAATACTTTGTTACTGTACTTAAATAGAATTTTCACGTAGTAGTACTTTACTTGAGTATTTATTTTTCTGAGAACCTTTTATAATGACTCTGTATATTTTTAAACATATATTTGTACTTTCTGCTCCTTACAATTTCAAAACAGGTTTGTTACTTTTAGTTTAACGTACTTCAACATAGTTATTATTTCACCACTGAAAACCAATTTCAGCCTAAACAGTAATGTATGAAATGTAATCCTGGTTGCATATTAATCACCAGTGGGATAAATTTGTGCCTCAGTTGGTGGTTAAAGATGGCTGCTGTTTTTGTTTATTTATTTATTTAATTATTATTTTTTTGCCACAACACGGAAATGACTGCAGGTGTACTTCAGCTAGCTAGCGCTACAGAATACGAGCGGGCATAAAGGGAGTAACATGTTGTAGCAGGTAATTTCAAACTCTGCGTTTCTATCAACTCGACAGACATCAGTAAACATACAAACAGTTTGTATGCAGTTTGTCTCACAATGTGCGGCTAGCTAAAGGGAAAGAGAAATAACTCCACTCAGAGATGGAGAAACATGAGATAGAGGACAGGAGAGGGAGAAGAGAGGTTAGATTCACAGGTAAGAACTACTCAGACCCAGCCCATCAAAAAATAGCCAGAAAATTCTGATTTTTTGGAACCGTGATGTTTATTAACCATTATAACAAAATCAGTTTTTTTTCCTATATCATGTTGTGAATGATATTTTGTATGATATATTTATTATATAAATATATCATACAATGTATCATATTTGGTACATTGGGCATTTTTGGCAACTTTTTGTTAACAACAATGTTAATTTTAGACCAAAAAAAAGAGCTTTGTCCATAACATTTTGAAATGATTCAAGCTGAGTACATTTATTAGAATTTAAATTTAGACTAAAATAAAGTTTGTATTCCCACCTACAAGTATTATTTTATTACTACATAAATATAGCGCATGGTTCAATTAGCTTTGCACAAAAATAGCTGGCGCCTCGACGCAACTGTTGTTGTGATTTGTATATAAATAATAAAATTTAGTTGAATAGAAACATCCTCCAAAGAGTTACTTTTTACTTTTTTACCTTGAGTACATTTCAGAGCCAGTACTTTTTCACGTTTACTTGAGTAAAGAAGTTAAATCAGTACTTCAACTTTTAATAGATTAATTTTTACTATTAGTATCTTTACTTCTACTTAAGTACTTTCTGTACTTTTGCCACCTCTGCCTGTGAATGATTTTAAATCACATCAGAGAATATTATATGGCATTAAGCTAAAGCTGTGGTTACAACTGTAGCTTGCCTTCACCAGTGTATGTGAGAGTGAATGAATAGTGGTATTGTAAAGCGCTTTGAGGGTTCTTGCTTTGAGAGTATAGCAAGAACCCTCTCGTTTTGTCTTGTTGTTGTCCCGAAAAGCGCTATATAAATGCAATCCATTATTATTATTATTATTATTATTATTATTATTATTATTATTATTATTATTACAGATAACATTCTGAGAAAGTAAGATTAAAAGAACAAGAAAATAAAGAAAGAAGTTCCTTGTACTAACATAGCTCTCAAAAGTTCAAGGATTCACCAGTCCAGTGATGACTTTTTATGTTTTTATGATAGCTTTTTATCATTTTAATCAAAGACGGAAGGTGTTGTGCTTTGTGTTCACTCTAAAGTCCTTTGAGGCCAGTGTGTGTAGTTAATATCGTTTAGATGGAAAGTACACAAATACTATTTACATTTCTAATAAAACAAACAAATTGAACATTGAACTTCCCTGATTTTCTGATTGTCACTTGTGTTTCCAGTTCCAGTGGGTAAGGCTGATAGATCAGACGACAGGTATAAGGGAGCCCTTAACTCATGTAGCACAAGTAAGTTGAGTGCCTGCAGTGATTATGCGTTTGCACTGCAAGAATTGTAGATAGGCATTGGATACAAAAGTCACCAGCTGGACAGCTGGGGTTAAAGGGCTTTTGTTATTCAGACATACAGTTAACAGCAGGAAACCAGTTAACAGGCAAGGCAACCTCAGAGATAAGAACACTAAAAGAAAAAATAAATGCAACCCATAGCATCTGACAAATGACTTATATACTCCAACACTAATGAGCTGAATCAACACAGGAAACTGTCTAGAGTGTGAGAGCAGGGCCTAAAAGGAAAATACACAATACTAAACAAAAAACACATAGACTGGTACACTACTGAACCACTTGTGACAGATGTTAACAATGTAAAACTCTGAAAAATAAAATTCTCCTAAATGATAATGTGGCATTATAGCAATATAACAGGATTTAAGGACAGGTCAACCTATACAGACTTTAATACAAAAGCCTGACAGTTATTTGTAAATGAATTTTGCAGCATGAAGTCCTTGTATATGGCACTATAGCCTATCTTTTCTTTTCTTGTCTTTTTCTTTTCATTTCTTTTCTTTTCTGCCCATTAGTAATTTTAATAGAATCCACATTTTCCTGCCAGAAAATGTTGAAACTGACACATAATACACTCGTGCTGATAGTGCTACTCTTGAAAACACTAAATTTGCATTTCATGTTGCCCTCTTTTCTCTAGCTGCAGACTGGCTTCCAGCATCATATTTCTAGTACGTGCATGGAAGTACCATGCAATTGGCCTAACACATTTGCTTTGCTATATTTTTATTAAAACAAAAACTTAGCAGCACAGGTGGATTGAGTTGATGAAGTGTTCCTTCTTGCATCTGTTTTTCAGTAATGAGTCGTATAAGAAGCCACAGATGGAGTCCTAGAATTTACACTGGAGTGTGAGATGCAATTAACTTGTAAAATTGTTGTAACTGCACAACAATAAACACTATTTTACAACAATAAATAAATATTAATTTCAATATTTCTTTTCAATAATTTTTTTTTTTTTTTTTTCCAATTTCAAATTTAACTCTTGGGTTGTCCAAAACTCTGCAGACATGATAATCCTTAAGGTCACCCAGTGCTTTATCACCTTGGTGGCACCGATAGCTAATCACTGTATAAAATCCACTGTTTAAAAACTCATCACAGCTATATAATATGCATTATATAATCAGATGGCACTTACCAAACATGACCAAACATGACCAAACATGAGGGTTTCTGTAGTATGGTGGTATTGGCATCATGCAATAATTGCTATGTGTTATGTAGCAGCCATTGCTACCATGTAATTTTCTCCTTACAATATTTGAAAACTGTGTTTGACTTTTTGTGTTTTGGAGGACAGAGTGTGCAGGCAGGAGAGTGTGGATGAATATTTGATGTAGTAGCACCACGCAGTCAGGTAACACTATGCACAGACCCCCTCATCAGAGAATACTGGGAAAGGTATAGTCAGGATCAAAGGGAACGTGGAACATGGCAGAACGAGGGATCTCAGGGCTTAAGGGCTCATTAAGAATATTACGAAGGTAAGGCTGGGAATTAGGAATCTGGGTATTAGTGCCAAGACAGTCTTAATACAAAACCCTAGAGGGAGGGCTTATGCATGTTTTGCAGGTACAGGTAGGAGATTTAGCTGCAGTTAAAAAGTACTGACCATGTGTCATCTTAGAGTGTGTATGCTGTCTAACCTTGAATTATAAAGATTGCATTCAGGGGGAACACATGCAGTGCTTTAATGTAAAAAAATAAGAAAAAGCGATGTTGCCTATTGCCTGTCATGTTAGCAGGTGTTACCTGGCACGTCCTCTGCTGTAATGTTCTGCCATAACAGACGTGAATAGTAATGCATTTTTAAGTGTCTGGAGCAGTGTTAGACAAAATCATAGTTGGCATAACAACCATGTATTCAGGTACTGAATTAAACTTCCTCTAAATTTAAAGGTGGAAATATGGAGTAACCAGGACAACCAGAGCCTGGAATGTCCACTAGCGATCAACCAATGAGCGATGACACTTGGAGGTTTACTGCAATCTGAATAGGCTTTCTGTGAGCATTACATTTGCTGTTGTACACATATATTTTAAAATTTATTCCAGTTTGTGCAAATAAGTTATTATAATATAATATAATAATAATATAAGTTAGTTAAATAACGTATTGATTCCGTGTAGCCCCACGCACGGGGCGATCCGCGGTAACTCGTTAACAGAGATTTGCCACGTTAATGCAGTTATAGTGTTATTTTAACGAGATTAACGCTGACAGCACTAATTTTTAGTGCTAATTTTTACCAAACCTGTCTTGTTATAGTTTATTATGTCTTTTTTGTAATATTTTGAATGCTGTTTTGAAAATACAAATTAAGTGTATAACCACAAAATGTTATGTAAAAATATAACATAATTTCTGATGGTCATTACGTGTTAACTAAGGCTATTATAAACATGATTGGATATAAAGACACAAGGAGAGATAAACACTACAAAGTGATGGGCCTGCGGGAAACTTGCCCAGTTGCCCGCTGTTATTCCTGAACCATATGTTTAGTATGTTTTTGACACCTGCAGAAAAAAGTAACATCACTGTGTTGTCAGCTGTCTTAGATGAAATAATTCACCATAGGGGCATAGAACTGAACTCCTGTGAAATCAGTACTGAACAGTTTAAACACTACTTTCAACTCTTGGTCAATGGTGAAAACAGAAATCAATCTATCAATTAGACCAACCATTAGCAGAGTTTTAGATGAAGTGAGGATGGCAAGCCAGCTGTTCGCATAACATGTTTCCTCTCCTTTGTTATGAAGTTATGTGTTTTTTTCTGTTATAATGAGATCAGGCAGGTATTCATGGTGTCCATATGCACTGTCAATGCCCAGGGGCAACACTCATTGGTGTATTTAGCAGGTGGAGAAAAAAGATAGAGGGGGTTAGACTGTACCACCATCTGGGCATCGGTGTCAGAATGCAGCAGTGTATAGATGGAGAGCTTCATCCACAAACCTTGGGGGTTAGCAATAGAGGCAAAGCTCTCATTAACATCAAAGCTAATCAGATTCTGAAACATGAGTCTTTGGCAACCGTGGCTGTGTATCAGTGTTGTGTTCATTTGTAATGAGGTGACGATGATTGAGTAGACCATGCAGACCAGGGGTGAGGCTTTGTCATGCAAGAATGTTTCTAAAGTAATGCATCGTCTTGGTAAATTGTTGTGAAGAAAGGGGATTTAGTCAAGAAAAAACAATCCCAGTTGTTTACAGTCTGTACAGAAACAATTACATTTCATACGTGGCCAAATTTTAGATGCACCCCTTTCTATCACCCTAACAACCAGGCTCGGTTCTCCTGCAAGTCAAACACTGATTTTCAGCACTTCAGGATCTCGCTAGCTCCGCAGAAGACGAGGAACCATGAAGGGAGTGACTTTTTTTTAAGTGGCAGGTAATTTCAAATTCAACATTTCTATCAGCTCAACAAATATCAGCAAACACACAAACTGTTGGTGTGCAGTTTGTCTCACAGTGTGTTGCTAGCTAAAGGTCTAGCTGCTGTATTTCACAGGGAGAGAAAAGAAAGAGAGCTAACTTCACTCAGAGATGGAGAAAGATATAAGATGACAGACAGAACAGGATAGCAAGAATTATTTTTAAAGGTAAGGACATCTCAGTGACCCTTGATAAACTGCAAATATAATGAATGTAATGGCATCATTTTAATCACATACTGGATCTGTATATAATGTGTTTTGATACATTTTCTCTTTTCATTTTGTGAAACAAGGATTTCCATATGCAGAGAATTTCAGATGCTCAGTACTCACTGAATATGTTCACAGATTTTTACACTCTGCAAAATTTCAGAATCAGAATACTTTAATAAGCCCTAAGGAAATTATGTGTTTTACAGGGCTTTGCATACTGTTCAGCTCACTTACAGTATAAGAATGCAGATTTTGCTTTAACAGGCCCATAAATGTGTATACTGTTTTTATGCATGTAGTCCTATGAGTTACACAAGAAACCCATTACAGCCAGTCAAGCACACACAGTCATAATAACACAATGAAGACAGAAACTGAGGAGCGAGATACTGTGTCACTGTGTGTTCATACTTAATTTAACGAGAATGATATTACTTGGTAAAATATAGAATTCCCTTTTAAAGGAGTACTTCAGCAGTTCGGGAAATACACATTTTGACTCACATGCCGAGAGTGTGACGCCCACAGACTATGACCACTCATGTTTTAAGGCTATCAGAAGGGGTTTGTTGGCTTAGATGGCAATAAAGACTACAGTTGTAAGAAATGAGCAGTCCAAAGAACATTAGCTCTCTCTAAAGACAATCAGAATCTGAATATTTTATTAATCCCATGTCATTGTCATTTCATGCAAGTCAAGTCATGTTTTCACAGCCAGATTATAGCCTGTTTTCCTTTGTTCTTTTCATTGCAATATCTCATTCAGAATACCTTCCATCTGTCTTTTTATTCAAAAAATAAATAAACAAAAAAAGTATAGACGCCAGTAAAAGTACAGTATAAATCAGTTCAGTGGTTTTAATCAGTTCAAACTAACACAAAAGCTTACCATTCATAAAAATTATTTTTTGTTTGTTTGATTGTTTCTCGTATGTTAACCCTTTAATATCAATGATAAGAGATTACTGATATTATTGTTGCTGTTTTTATTTTAGTTCGTCATTTCAGTAACAGTATACAAAATACACATTCTGCTTGTCATGTGTGCCTATTTTATGTCATTGACTGATAAGGGTTAATGTTAAATGGCACAGAATAAGGTTAGGTCAAGGTGAGGTCAGAAATGTGAGGCTGTCTGTGGCATGAAATGGCATTCAAAAAATCAGAAACTCTGCCTGGATAGCATACATAATAATCTGATGTAATTCATATTACATTTCTTCCATAAACCTCCTTTCTATAAAACAGGGACAAAAACTTTTCATATTCTTTATTATGTATTAAAGACTTGAGGCATATTTTTATTCTTTTATAATACTCTGCTTCTTACTCTTGTGCTCAAGTTGTGTGGGATGTAGGGGAGCAGGTCCCATTGGCATTTGTTATTTAATTGTTAATGTTAAGCATAAGGTTATGTTACTTGTATTTCATGTTGGCCTCACTCTCCTTGTTAACATGAGTCCCAGGGTAAACTTTGTTACAGTGCTGCATGATTCATCAGTGCACCCAGGGTCGGGCAATATATGCTCTGTATTTCTCAGGCATGAAACTAAACACTTAAGGCCTCTGTCAGGAGAATACTAGAGTAGTTGACACTGTTCTTGGACTCCGGAATATTGTTGGAAACACAGTGGGACATTTTATTATATTAATGAAATACTTTCTTCTATTAGAAATTAGAATTCTTAAAAACTGGATTTAATTGTGTCATCATTATTACTATTAATGTAATTATCTAATTAGGAGGCCTGCATTGTGACTATCTTGGCTGGACAGTGAGACATTTAAAATAGAAATAGCTAAAGCATATTTGCACATGATGCCATAAAAATGAAAAGAATTAGCATCGGCCTTGTGGGGGGTAAAGTTGACAAAAAGCTTTGCTGATGTTTCCAACGCAGCATTTGAAAGGGAAATGTTTCTCTCCAAAGTGGAGAAGGGTTCAGCTGGAACAACTGTAGTTAAGCAGTTCCCGTGAAGAGTGTAACAGATGGTTTACTGTCACATTGATGCTGGCAGCCATAATCCTGCATGCAGTCTGTGTAGTTTTTTCCTCCACATTATCTTGAAACTACAACATTAAAAAGAGCATATTCTACCTTTGTGATTCTTTAATTGTTTAATGCATTCAAGTTTTATTTTTCATTGCGACAACTTACTAATGTCATGATGAAAATCTAGGTTATTGTTACTGTACACAGAGCAGTGCCGAGTCAACCATGTAGGCTGCCATTAGTGACATTTTTCCATCTCTATTGAAAATGCTGAGGGCTGCTACAGCTTTTTATGAAGCCTTAAAGTATTTCTCATGAACACTGTAGCTGGCAAAGAACTAAGGAATACTCTATTTAGCATCTTTAATGATATTGGAACTGAGGTTGTTATGCTAGTTTGACATTGAGGCTTCCAAGAAAGAAAACAACATTACACAACACATACCTTTCAGTTTTTTATAGACCACGGGTGTTATCCAGGATTGTTTACATTGGGTTTCAAATAGTAAATGTTTTCAATTTAAATGTAATGTAAAATTTTCAGTAGCCTTTCATTGCACATAATATGATTTAACATTAAATAGTTGTATATTTAAAGTGATGCACCGAGGAGAACAAAACTGTTTGGACAAAACTGTGATCTGTTACTTGCCATCATCCCCCCACTGACTTGACATACTTCTGGGATTGTACAGGGTGGGCCATTTATATGGATACACCGTAATAACATGGGAATGGTTGGTGATATTAAAGTCCTGTTTGTGGCACATTAGTATATGTGAGGGGGCAAACTCCTCAAGATGGGTGGTGACCATGGTGGACATTTAGAAGTCGGCCATCTTGGATACAACTTTTGTTTTTTCAATAGGAAGAGGGCCATGTGACACATCAAACTTATTGGTAATGTCACAAGAAAAACAATGGTACGCTTGGTTTCAACGTAACTTTATTCTTTCACGAGTTATTTACAAGTTTCTCTTTGTTCACAACCATTGACATGTCGAAGAGGTTAACACGTGAGGAGCGGCTCGAAATTGTGTTGATATCTGGTGAACGCAGTAACTGGGTCAGCAGATTTCAATGCAAGACATCCTACGAGACCACCCATCTCCCATGCTACAGTTAGCAAACTGCTTGCTAAGTTTCGTGAAACTGGTTCAGTGTTGGATTTGCCAAAATGTGGACGCAAGAAAACTGTCACTAATGAAGAAACATCAGTGGCTGTCCTAGCTTCATTCAGCACTCGCTGCATGTGACTGGAGAGTAGCATTAGTCGAACATCCCTTCGGCTGATATTAGCTACTCACAAATGGCACCCTTACAAACTCCAGCTACTGCAGCATCTCAACGAGGATGACCTAGATCGGCGCACAAAATTTGCAGAATGGGCAAAACAAAAATTGGAACAGGACCCTCAGTTCATGCAGAAGATTTTGTTCAGTGATGAGGCAAACTTTTACATGAATGGTGAAGTTAACAAACAAAACCACCGCTAATGTCGGCCAAATGTTGCAAGATTGTTGGACATTTTAAGCATAGTCCAGCAAACGCTCAGGAATTAAAGGCACAGCAAGCTGCACATGGACATAAAACAGAACCGCTTGTTCAGGACGTTCCAACAAGATGTAACTCCACCCTAGAGATGATCAAGTGGATCCAGAGATCTGGGCTGACCCCCATCCTGACTCAGCAAAACAGCAAGGTGACCATGTTGACTGACCAGTAGCTTGACAGACTGCAAAAGCTGGAGGAACTACTTGAACCTTGCAGGTAAATCATTTCGTTTCTCATGATTGTGTGTCTATCTTTGTGTTCTAGCTTTGTTTTCAAGTATGTTCTCCACCTCTCTGTGTATTTTCATATGTGGTATTTATGTTTGTCTATGTGTGATTAATAGAAAAATACAGACTTGATCTTTCTATTGCAGATATGTGACCGAACTGCTGGGGGGAGAGCGGTATGTCTCCTGTTCCATGGTGTTGCCAGCCTTGTGTCATTTGTTCAGGATTATGGAGCCCTCAGATGATGACCCAGTCTACGTCTTGAGGTTTAAGAAGGTTTTTACCACAGATCTAGCTCAGCGGAGGGACAGCAGCAATCTCACATGGCTGAAGATCGCTACTGCCCTTGATCCCAGGTTTAAAGAACTTAAGTGCCTTTCCAAAGATGAAAGAAGAGAGGTATGGGCTTCAGTACATGACCTTCTGGTGGCAGAGACGCATGCACACCAACCATCTGCTCAGACAACAGAGGAACCATCACCAAAGAAGAGCAAGCTGTCCATCTGCTTGCTGGGTTCTCCTGATTCAGATACAGAGGAAGAGGAAGATGCTATAGACTGCTGTCTGAATCTGTACAAAGCAGAGCCCAAAATTGACACAGGAGAGTGTCCACTATAGTGGTGGTTAAAGAGAGAAGGAGCACATGCCAGGCTGGCACCTATTGCCAGCCTAGTATCTGTCAACACCTGCAACCACAGTGCCTTGTGAGAGATTGTTCTCACTCTCAAGTCACATCATTCAAAAGAAGCATGCTTCTTTGTCATCAGACAATGTAAACAGAATAGTCTGCCTCAGTAACTGGCTGAGTGCAAAGAAGGACTAAGCCAGATTGCTCCTTTGAAGTGAAAAATGTTCTTTTTGTGTTTTAAATACTGAGTTTTGTGCACCCTTTATTTTTATGGTATTCAATTTAACCTTTAGGCCTGGGTTCGGTCACTGTTGATGGCCTTAAAAGTTTTTTTCTAAGTTTTAACTGTGTTAAAGATTGATGAAAACTATTAAAATTCTATTTGAATTTCAGCATACATTATTTGTGTTTATTCTGCATTTACGTCATTGTATTGCATAAATGTCTGTTACAATCTTAAAATATAAACTTGAAAAAATGTAATTGGAGCCAGGTTATTGATCAAGTAATTGCGATTAATTGCGATTAATAACAGAAAATTGTGAGATTAATTAGTTATTTTTTTTAATCTATTGACAGCACTAATAATAACAAAAAAAGATAGTTTATTAACTTATTCATGTTATTCAGAGACACTGCTGTGAAGACGTTTTATTATTTTCTGACGATGTAGTCAAATAAAACACATGAAAGATGCATTTTTACAAACTGATATTTGTATCCTCAATATTTTATTGTTTATTTAATGTGATAAGTTGCACTACAAAGTAGGTGATTCTTTTAAATGACTCTGTTAGTGATACAGCGGTTACCTGTTGTTTTCCTCCAGGCATTCTGATATATTGTTTGATCTTGTGGCAGCAGTTGTAAAGATATGACACTTGTAATGTTCACTTTACTTTCTTACAGCTTGCTCCCCCAGGGAAGTGTTAGAATTCCTTTATTTCTACATCTTAACCTGTATTAATAGCTCATTTAGCTCAAGCTCTGTCCACCCACTGTAAAAGTCAGTTGCTCGGCCATGCCTGAAAAAGCCATTATTGAAGCCTACGATTCTATATAATTTGAGAACGGCTCTGGGAACATGACAAAACTGATTGCACCATTTTTTAAACCCCATGTGGAGATCTAGATTCTGGCCTTATCCCAGTGTTTGCGTGGGTTCTCTCCAGGTACTCTGGCTTCCTCCCACAGTCCAAAGACATGCAGTTAGTGGGGTTAAGTTAATTGGTAATTCCAAATTGCACATAGGTGTGAATGGTTGTCTGTCTGAAAGACTGGCAACCTGTCCAGTGTGTACCCCGCCTCTCATCCTATGAGAGCTGGGATAGGCCCCAATCCCCTGTGACACTGACAAGGATAAGTGGAAGACAATGGATGGATGATATTAGAAAAAAACAGAGGTTTAAGTGATAAGACACGATACAGTAGGGCTCCATCCTTGACATACATCGACACAAGAAGAGATTTAAACCAACATGACAGAGACAAAAGTGACTATGGGTCACTTGAGACATGATAGATAAACTTTGCATATCTTTATATATATATATATATATATATATATATATACACCAGTGTTGGTCAAGTTACTTGAAAAAAGTGATTATTAATTAATTACTGATTACCTCTCCAAAACAATAACCCCGTTATGATGCATGCTGAATCATCCAGGTAAGTAAATCTCCAAAAGTTGATTCTGTTCATCTGGACGTAGCATTTTGTGGGAGAAACATTTTGTCACTCATCCAAGTGACTTCTTCAGTCTCAGCTGACTGCAGGTTTCCCCAATCTTATAAACAGTACATTTGCATAATGACCGAAACCAACCCAGTGAAAGAACAATGGGCTGGGAGGTCAGTTCCTTAATCTTAATTATGCAAATTCTCATGACCATTGATCAACAGCCACTGACCAAAGACCACTGATCAAAGCCCATTGATCAATGGCCATGAGTACCATTCACAGAGAATTGGGGAATGGCTGCAATCACAGCATTGTAAGATGGTGAAAGATGTACCCTTAGGTCCACTAAAACAGGATTACTCCTCAAAGTTTGCAAAGAGCTCTTCAGTTAAAGGCTTCCGGGCAACAAAAATCCTCCAGAAGGCACAGCACCAGTTGCTTAATGAACGGGTGAGGCAAACAAATTTTACCATCGACATGCTAAAATCTCAAGAGGAGCGGATCCGACAGAGACATACAGTACAATGCTTCTAGATGAGAATACTCTTAAAAAGGTGTTTGACTTTACCGAGAAGGCTCGTCTAGCGCAACAGAAAAAGTCTAAGACCAGAAGACCAGGCAACAAAGGAAGTTTGACTTACTTGTTGTACCGGAAACCACCGCAAAATACGGAAAGTGTCCTCAGTGGCCAGAAGAGAGAAGGATGCAATGCCGAGGATGTGGACAAGTGGGTGAAGAATTTGTCTGACAGACAGCTCACCCAAACAGAGAAAAACATCCTTGCTAAAGGGTTGAATTTTGCTGTCACACCGAGACAAATCCCGCTAGAGGAACTGATCACAGCCACAGAAACAGCAATTCGAAACAACAATATTGCAGAAGTGGAAGCAGAGCAACTACGGATGAAAGTATTGGCCTGTCTCAGCAATGCAAAGCCCCCAGCATCCAACATCACCATGGAGGAGAGGAAGGCACTCACATCACTTAGTAATGACAACAACATTATCATCCTTCCGGCAGACAAGGGTAGGTGCACAGTATTGCTAAACCAGAAAGACTATCATGAGAAAATTTGTCACTACTCAGTGATGAAAATACTTATGAGCCCCTCAAACGAGACCCAGGAAGTGGCTACAGGAAGAGGATGATAGATTGTCTGAAGCAGTTAGAACAAGACAAGGCTACTGACTAGAGATGGACCGATCCGATATTACGTATCGGTATCGGTCCGATACTGACCCAAATTACTGGATCGGATATCGGCGAGAAATAAAAAATGTAATCCGATCCATTAAATATTAAAAAAGCACCTCACAAAACTTGCTACACGGAGTAACTCGGCTCATAACTGTAGCACGTCGCAGCAGTATGCATCACGTGATAGAGCCGCTGTGTGTATTTGTAGCCTTGCTAGCAAACCAGCATTTCATCTCCGAGGAAGTTTTCCCAGAGAAAAGTAAAGCAAGTGTGTAAGTTCATCTCTGAATGTTTGTAAAGCATTCCCACCTTAAGCTTAACTACAGATATATGGAACGACTGCCTCTCTCTCTCTCTCCTGCTGCTACTTCAATCGTGAAACTGCTTAATGATCAGCTGATCGGCTTTTCTGTCGCGAGTCCGCCTCTCTTCTTTGTTTTTGGCCCACTTTGCACCAGAAAGAGGAAACCAGCGGCTGAACAACAGCAGCACTATTAAGCTTGATAAGCTGTTGTTAGAATTTATTTAATATTACTTTCTAGACCAGGATCGTTTTCTATGTAGCTGACGGCTGGTAACTGTGCAGGGGCGGATCTAGCAAAGTTTAGCCAGGGGGGGCGATAGGGCATGAACAGGGAAAAGGGGGCACAAAGACATACTTTTCTTTCTTGTTCTCATTTAAAATGTCTAGCTTTTAATAAATAATTATCTGACTCTTACACCCAAAGTTTTAATCTGATGTAAAATACATAGAAGTCCATTACTGTATATAGTAACTGTTAAGTCTAATATACCCTAGTAAGCTATACTACTTTTTCCTTTGGGAAGATACCATCTGTGCAGTCTGCAATTCTGTTGAAGATGTTGAATCTATTTAATTATTCTTGAAAAATAATTTCTTTCTGTGCATTTTTCCCCCTGCATCAAATTAAATTTGATTACATCGATTAAGCATCATGAGCTGGAGGGTGGGGGGTGGTTCCCTATTTTTTTTTTTGCTGGGAGTTTGCAACCTTATTAGTTAGGTTGCTTGATATTTCTGCTAAGTACTCTTTAAAATACCAGAATAGGGAGGATGGAGCAGGTTTACGTTTATTAGATTGATCAGTGTTGCTGAACTATGAAATATTTTGGGCGCAGTGTATTTTTTACATACAGGTATAACAGAATAGCTTTAGTGTTGTTATTTATTCAAACTTGAGTATAAACTTATACAAAATGCAGCAAGATATTAAAAAAACGTTTTATTGATTAAAAAACACTATATCGGATTCATATCGGTATCGGCAGATATCCAAATTTATGATATCGGTATCGGACATAAAAAAGTGGTATCGTGCCATCTCTACTATTGACCAGACCTCATAACACAGGCTATACCCAGGGGAATCTACACCAAGTCTGTATGGTTACATAAACAGGATGCACCTTTAAGACCGATTGCCTGTATGATCAACTCGGTCACCTATAACATATCTCCAACTTTCTGGCTTCAATCCTCAACCCACTGGTAGGCAGCTCTGAGCACCACATCCAGAACACTTTGGATTTTGTTGAGAAGGTGAGAGATGTCATTATGGAGGCAGGTGAAACCATGGTCTTGTACGACATTACATCTCTCTTCACTTGCATCCCAGTCACGGAAACGTTGGAGGTAGTGCGTAAGAGATTACAAGATGACCCCAACCTCAGCAACAGGACCACTCTCAGCATCGACCAAGTGTGTTTGCTCCCCATTTTCACCCATCGTGGCCAATTTGTACATGGAAGAAGTGGAAAAGAGGGCTTTGCTATCCTACCCTGGAACACCACCAAGCCACTGGTTCAGATATGTGGATGACACCTAGGTGAAAATCAAATCTCAGGACGTTTTCACGGATCGCATTAACTTGGTGGACCAACACATCAAACTCACCAGGGAGGATATGAAAAGTGGCAGGTTAGCCTTCTTAGACTGTGAGATTTCCATCAGTAATGGGGGACATCTAAAAGCTGATGTGTACCGTAAACCTACACATACAGATCAGTATTTAAGGTTTGACTCTCATCATCCACTGGAGCACAAACTGGGTGTTTTCAGTACGCTACAACACAGAGCGAACACCATCCCCACAGACACAGCAGCCAGGGAAACAGAAGAACAGCACATCAAGAAGGCCCTGAGTAAATGTAGTTATCCCAGCTGGACTTTTATCAAAGCTGGGAAAGCGCCAAAAGAAAGCTCCAGCCGATCCAGGAGAGAAGGACAACCACTGCCTAAGCGAAAACCTGTAGTGATCCCGTACATGTCAGGAGTATCGGAGCAGTTGAGACGCATTTTTTCTAAACACCGAGTCTCTGTGGCTTTTAAACCCCAAAACATGCTGCGCCAAAAAATGGTCCACCCCAAGGATCCGGTCCCCCGACACAAACAGAGTAACATAGTGCACGCTGTTAAGTGCCAGGAGGATTCCCGGGATTTATGCATCGGGGAAACCAAACAACCTCTGGCGAAGCAGATGGCACAACAAAGAGCTACCTCGACAGACCAGGACTCTGCAGTCTATTTACACCTACAGGCCAGTGGACACTCTTTCAATGATGAGGATGTACACATCCTGGACAGGGAGGAACGCTGGTTTGGTCAAAGAGGCCATTCACGTGAAAATGGAAAGACCATCTCTGAATTGAGGAGGGGGCCTAAGGCTACATCTGTCACCATCTTACAATGCTGTGATTGCAGCCATTCCCCAACTCTCTGTGAATGGTACTCATGGCCATTGATCAGTGGGCTTTGATCAGTGGGTTTTGGTCAGCGGGTTTTAGTCAGCCCATTGTTCCCTCACTGGGCTGGTTTCAGTCATTATGCAAATGTACTGTTTATAAGATTGGGGAAACCTGCAGTCAGCTGAGACTGAAGAAGTCACTTGGATGAGTGACGAAACGTTTCTCCCACAAAACACTACGTCCAGATGAACAGAATCAACTTTTGGAGAGTAATCCCGTTACTTTACTGATTACTTATTTTCAAAAGTAATTAGTTACTTAGTTACTTTTTTTTAAACATGATACACAAGCTGAATAGGTAATAAAGCAATAGACCTTTCAGTCCAATTCTATTTTTTATGCATAATCCATCATATAAAATGTAATCAAATGCAAAAGTCTCTTTTTAAAAATTGTTTTATTAGTTTTAATCTTTTAACTTTATGCACATTGCATCAAGCAAAAATTAAATTATATACAACAGCCATTGACTTGAAGAAATTGTTGACGATTTAAACCTATTTTGAACATTAAAGCATATAAAATAAAATAACTTTTTGTGTTTACACTCACGCTTTCAAATAGATTCAAGTAAAACACAGCAGAAAATAAATAAAATCAAAGATTCAGCAGTACTAAGTCCTATCGCTCCTAAATCTATTTTCACCTGTTTAGCAGGAATGGAGCAGGTGGAGGTTTGCCCTGGTGCAGGTGTGCCACAGGGATGATCTGATATCCTCGTGTTGGTGTTGTTCCCACATCAATATAATAAATGTTGTTCCAGGTTCAACATTGCAAGTGACCAATCACATTGTTGTGACGTCCCCCTTTTTTGCCTTTGAAAAATACTGCCTTAAAAAAATCGACTTAACTTGCGAGAAACCGCTTCTGTCCGCCAATCCAGGAACTTGAATTCTTTGCATTTCAGATACCTTCCTTTAATAAACGGTAAGCATTACATATTGTCCTTACAGAGGCGGTTTCTCTTCTCGCAAGTGAAGTAGGCGTTTGTTTTTTTCGAGGTCGCGGATGACGTCAGGAGCAGGTGATTGGTCACTTGCAATGTTGAACCTGGAACAACATTATTTATGATGACGAGAGAACAACACCAACACGAGGATATCAGATCGTCCGTGCCGCAGCGATCATGTCAGTGTCTGAGATCTGGGGGTTTCTCTGTGAATTTCACATTCCCATGGCAGCGTGCTCAGTACCTAATCAGAAGTTTAGGGGTTTTTTAGCTGTAAAAATTAGTTTGCTTCCCACACAGTGTACAGCGGACGCTATTGTTTTTGTCACTTTTTACAGAATCAAACTCAAAGTAAGGTCAGTACTTCCATGCTTTAAATGCTGCATGGAAGTACTCTCTACTGCACTCGATATATTATCCATTGTTGATATGCACACGTCTGTTACCACGAACGTTGCATGACCTTACATCATTGTCATGAGACACTCTCACAAACAAAATCACAGTTTAGTAACGCAGTAACGCAGCGTGCTTACGGGAAAGTAACAGTAATCTAATTACCTTTTTTGCAACAGTTATCCCTTACTTTACTCATTATTTGAAAAAAGTAATCAGATTACAGTAACACGTCACTTGTAAAGCATTACTGCCCATCACTAATATACACTACCAGTCAAAGATTTGGGCACACCTTCTCATTTAATGTTTTTTGTTTATTTTTTACTACTTTCTACATTGTAGATACAAACTGAAGACATCAAATATATGAAACAAGGTGTATGGGTTTATGTAGCAAAGATAGGAAAGGAATACCGAGAGTCTCCTCTGCTGCTGGAGATAAATTCATCCAGGTCAACAGCCTCAGAAATTACAAGTTAACAGCACCTCACATTAGAGCCCAAATAAATGCCACACTTAGTTCCAGTATCAGCACATCTCTACATTAACTGTTCAGAGGAGACTGTGCAAATAAGGCCCTTATGGTCAAATAGCTGCTAAGAAACCACTACTATTAAAAGCCACAAGCAGAATAGATTTATAGAAACACAAGGAATGGACATTTGACATTGACAGTGGAAATCTGTGCTTTGGTCTGATGAGTCCAATTTTTGAGATCTATGTTTCCACCTGCCATTTCTTTGTGCAAAGCAGAAAACGTGAACAGATAGTCTCTAAATGCATCACGGAGGTGTGATACTGTGGGGTGCTTTGCTGGTGACACTTTTGGGGATTTCTCAAAATTGAAGGCACACTGAACCAGCATGGCTGGCATGACACAAAAACGGCAACAAGTGCTCAGTATCTCTGGGAACTCCTTCAAGACTGTTGGAAAACCATTTCAGCTGACGACCTTATGAAACTCATGGAGAGAATGCCAAAAGTGTGCAAAGCGGTATTTAAAGCAAAAAATGGCTATTTTGAAGAATCTAAAATATAAAACATGTTTTGAGTTATTTCACACTTTTTTGTTTACTACATAAATAAATAAAAAACATTAAATGAGAAGGTGTGTCCAATACTTTTGACTGGTAGTGTATATATTGTTATTTTAAATTCAAAGGTTCTTTAGAGCTGTAATGATTGATTTCAATTCATGTGCAGGAGGGAGGTCAATGGTCAGTTTACAACTTTTGAGAAGTGACAATATAAACATTACTTTTATTCTTGGTGAATGAAAGGACAACAGAGCAATTGTGCAAACTATATACTATATACCAGAGAGAAAAGACTGCATTATACTGGGTTCTTTGGAAACATTTACATTTACACAGATGGTAAAGCTGAATGCATGCTGACCTCAGCCCAGCAGCAGTTAACAAAAGCAGTGATGAGCAGAAGGGCTTTCAGGATAGTAGCCTCCATTTTTACCTGCACATGTTTCTACAATAGTGGAATAATTGTTTATATTGTTAAATGGTAATCATGTGACAATGCAGGACATGTTATAAATTTGTTTCTCTAGAGAGTAATTAAGTAATTTAATACATTACTTTAAAAAAAGTGAAATGTAATGTATAATGCAGTTTTTTTGAGTAATGAGCCACACTGGGTCTAACTAGCCATCCTATAAATTATCTACATATACTACAGAAATTTCTGTGCGACGTGGCATATTTCACTCAAGATTCCTAAAACACTGCCTTTTTGTTTATTTTTTTATGTGTTTCGTGTTTCACTAAATCAAGCTCAAGAAACAATTAAGATTTTATTGCAGTGTCTGTATAACTGTATCTCATTACACACTGCATGTGAAAACATAACCTGACCTGCTTTAAATCAGTACAGAACCCTGGTGCTCAAAGCCTTATTCCCAGCAGGAGAGAGCATATTGCACATATTTTAGCTGAGCTACACTGGCTGCATCTTCAGTTCAGGGTTGATTTTAAGATTCAACTATTCATGTTTAACACACTTGCTGGTCTGGCTCCCAGCTATATCACTGAGCTTTTAAGTACCTATGAGCCAACGGTTGTTGCTTGAGATCATCAGGAAGGTCACTCTTTGCTGTACCCAAATCTAATTTAAAAACTCAGGGTGACCTTGCTTCGCTATCAAATCTGCAAAGGCTTGGAATGACCTCCCCGAGGAGACAAGGTTTCACTAATAACTTCCAAATCTACTCTCTAAATTTTGGACTAACTTTTTTGTAATCTAAATGCATCTCATGAAAACTGCTAGTTTAATAGGAATATCTGTTCAGTTTTCTTTATGTCTGTGATCCAACTATAATTTATTCCTTTATCACTCTACATCCAAATGTCCAAAAAGGCAATGTCTTAAGAAAAATAAGGGTAAACACGGTAAACAAGTCTTAATCTATTCACAAAAGGCAGGCATTAAGAACAATAAAGAACACAAAATGAGTTTTCAAATGGCTGCCACTTGGGTTAAAATGTATTTTATGCTTTGTGTTCTTGATACCACAATAGCCTAAGGACAGGAGAGGGAGAGAGAAAGAAAGAGAAAAATGTCTATGTTTATGGGCACTAGCACAAATGCACAAATCTGTTGACACTTCGATCATCCATCTCTTGAAATCACAATCATTAGGTCAGTAATCTCCTTACTTTCCTTACTCTGTTTGCATTCCCTATTTTCAGTTGGGGGTGGGTGACACCCTTCAATGATTGAAAATAAATCTGTAATACATTTTGGCAAGGCAATTAATATTGCAACAGGGGAAACAGTTTCAGAGGTCCATCAAAAATGCACTGAATAATTAATCCTGAAAGCTAAGTTCAAAACCAATCCATGCTTGTAGTACTGCTCAATGAGTGAGCAGCCAGATTCTGAACATACGAGATATACACCGTTAATGCCCTGATTAACGGGGGAACTCACATGCATAGTCTGGCAACAAAACTTCTTTTGTTTTAACATACAAAAATAAACATGAAAGTTTATCATTTAACATGCAAAACCTTGAAAGACAAAATAGGTGAACGGGTGATGTAAGAGGGCATTAAACGATTTAAACAGGACAAAAGATGTAAGAACTTACCACAGTTCATATTTTGCATAGCTATTGTGAATATTTTGATAACAAATAGTGCAATATTAAGTGAGTGCAAAACAAATCAGACAGTTTTTTTTAATCAGCATAAAGTTGCATCAGTTTTGTGGTTTAATAAACTCTAGAGCTTTTGCTTTTTGCCAAATGACAGCTGGACTTTCCTTAATTTCACGGAACATTATATTTGTTCAGGAAGAACGTGCTGTTATCAGCTGATCACTGTGTACACAACCCATAATCCATCCCAAAAACATCCTTGCTACACCAACTGCTGTGCACTCTGTTGCTTGTTAAAGCTTTATGCCACCTACCCAGTTTCCACCTGTGCCAGCATATCTACTTGAGCCAATGGTAGCTCTTAAAGTGATAACACAGCACAGTGTTTCTATCCTGCTCATTATGACTCTTGGCTATACCAAGGGCACATCCACTGGATAAGCAGGAAATATCTTAATGCCAAGAATAAATCCATCACCCTTTGCCCTTAAAAATAGTCTATTATTAGTAAACAATGTTTGGTGGCAAATTTGTTTTAAATCAAAGAGTGTACCCACCATCCAACTTTAGTTCATTTCTCCAGCATTCACTCGCCATATAATATTGCCAGCAACAAACTCAAATTGAATACATTCAGAGAAAAACAGGAGCTCTTCTGCAAGGTCTGAGCAATCCACTTTTCTGGGACCTTGTTTGAATTCAAATGTGTGAAAAGAAATGCGTAGTGTGGCGCAGCTGGAATCAGACTCACTAGAACTGTTTTTAGGCCCACTCACTTCCACTACCTTTGCTTAGAAGTCATACAAATTGCATTACATGGTTTCTCTGATGCATTAATTTCAAGGACTGACAGTGCAGTTTGTCCTAACAGTTTCTCCATACAAACATGCGGCTTTGCAATACTCAGGCAAGTATGTTTGTTGTCTGCTGTCAACATACGGTATAGTACATGGGGCCAAATGCACTTTGAGCTTTCATCTGTGTCTGTATATTTCAAAAGGGCTGTTGAAGCACTCAACATTCAGCACACTTTTTGCTTGTTCACATCCCCTGGGAACACAGATTATATATAACTTTCAAACAAGTAAAATGCATTTTAATTGCAAAACAGTACATTATTGGCACCATACCAATTTTCTGTGCTATACGGCAAAATACAGCGCCTTTATCATTGGTAATAGGTTTTCTGCTGCTCATCTTAGGGGATTTTTAGGGTCATAAATGTATCTAGTGTGGAGGGGTGGGGGAAGAGAAGAAGAGTGGTTCATTAGTTAGGACTGTCACCTCTCTGCAGGACAGTTTCTGCATTAGAATTCAGAAAAGATCCACCTGTGTCTGTGTGGGCTGCCTTCCATGATAATATATGTTAAGTTAAATGGTGATTTTAGATTGGATTCTAGTATTGATGTGAGCATGAATGGTTGTCTGTCTTTTTGTGCTTGCACTGTGGTAGACTGGCAAACTCGCCATGATGTACCCTGCATCTCACCCAGATAAGCTCTCACTAACAAAGTAACAATGGCTTGGGTAAGCAGGTGAGAAAATTAATCGATTGATTAGCATTTTATCATTGTTAATATTTCATATGTTCCTTTTTAAGTATAAAAAAGGGAACTTGCAAAACATCTCACAGTCAACATTTGAATCAATGTTGAATGTTGAATCAATGAATAAATGAGGGTTAATCTATCCATCTACTTTAGTGCAGACTGTACATTTTTAACACATTGTCATTTAAGTCATAGATTCCATTATGTTTGTTTGCATGGCAATTAGTTTCACATCTGTTCATCCAAATACTGTAACATGAATTTCATGGGTATCCGTGAACTTGTATTACATGCATAGACCTTGTGCAGCCTTTATAGGTTCACTGCTGCTTGTCATTCAAAAATCTTTATTTCTTATTCCCATTCTACTTTTAAATACTAAGTAAGCCTGCATGCATTGCGAGAGTGCTCTAATGGGGTGATTTGGTACTATAAAGTCATTAAGATAAGATGGGGCCTGTTTATTCAAGACCTTGTATATAGGGAGCAAGATTTTAAATTCAACTCCAGATTAAACAAGGAGCCAATGAAGAGAAGCCAATAAAGAGAAATATGCTCTTTCCTTCCAATCCCTGTCTTGCTGTAGCATTCTGGATCAGACCCAATTAAGTTTCTTCTCAGGGATTTGAATCCTTATTGGGTGTCTGTATGTATGTACTGACACCAGCCGCTCCATTCAGGTTACACAAATATGCTGCTTAGTTATGCAGTCCTGCACATGCATCCTTGCAAATGTGAAATGACAGATTTAGCCAAAGGGATGACCCACTGGCAGATCACTGTCATTGGCTTTCCCCTGTGGATTAATTTGTCATGAACATTAGGGATATCATCCTTCAAGTCAGCCAATGAAAGTCATGGGATTGGCAGATAAAGGGCATGGGGGGTTTCAAGAAGGCAGATTCATAGGGCTTTGTATATATTATCAGCTGTGACATATAGCCCGGGGCAAGTGTGAATTGCTCTGAGTTAAGGTAATGGATACCTGTCTGTTTAATCATGCCCCAATAAAACAAGAAAAAGAAGATACAAGGATACAAGTTATATTGTAAAGTGTTTCCAAAGCAGGAGTGCAATTATAAGACTGACAAATATTAGCATGAATATGTAAACACATATTATATTATGCTATATTACTTGGACAGCATGGTTATGCAACAATTAGCATGTTAAATGGTTATATGTTTGAGGTGTTCTTCTGGTGTTCTACTTTATTTCCACAGTCCAAGCATGTTTGGTTAATTAGTGATTCTAAATTAACAATGGATGCAGATGTGAGTGTGGATGGTTGTTTCTTTATTAGCCCTGTAATGGACTGGGTGTATCCAGGTGTACCCCCCGGATCTTGGGTAGTTAGATATACCAGTGGAAGCATTTAAGAAAATGGATATATGGATAAAATGTGTGTTGTATAACTCAGCCACCTATTAAAATATCTTTCATTGTGGTCATTTCAGATAACATTTTTACATTTATGTTTTCAACTGAAATCAATGCTGGGAATTTTTATTAGTCATTTATTTACATTTCAGAAAGAATAGAAATAAAAAGAATCACACATACGGCTAGGTGACAAATCGTCAACATATTACGTTTTCGGCTACCCACCACGTTCCTGAATGACGACCTCGGAAAAATGAGGAAATATGAGAACCGTATGGACTCAATCTACACATGTTCCCTCTTTTTCTTCAAATCGCTTAGAAACACGCTATTTAACATAATTAAACTCTTGGTTAAGGTCAGGAAAAAGGTTATGGTTAGGGCTAGGGATAAGGTTAGGTTTAGGGCTGGAATACAGGGCTGGAACATCTATACCCGCGGGAGCGTCATTGCACTGGATTTCAGCCATAACCCGCCGCGTACCATAAGAACGCCGAAGGTCTCCTTTCGCGTTCCTCAGGAACGCCGCGGGACGTGACAAAACGTCGGCATGTTACGCCTCGGGAGTGAGAACGGGCCCCTCATATGTATATTGTGCAATGTCATCTTTTATTTTATCCATTTTTATTATTTCATTTTTATTTTTGTATTTCTATATCTCTGGGTCTCTGTTAGCATTATTAATTGGTATTATTTGTGCCCTTTTTTGACATACGTCTGTGTTAAAAAGTCACAAATACAATTACCTTGCATATTTATATCAGGCTTAGTTTACAGAAATGCTCTCATTATTTTAGGTGTTTAGCTTTGGTAAAATAACCACGAATCTAAGGTTAATCTGATACACTGGACCTGCAAACTGGAGAACACACATCCTTATGTTGCGCCTCCTCAGAAGGAATACCGGCAGAATAAACAAGACTATCTTCTTTTGCAACAGGTTCACGGTTTGCCACCACTGACCTCCCTCGGGAGGAGATCAAGTGAAAACGTATGAAATAAATAATGAAATATTGTAAGCCTATAGAAATCAATAAAGTGGAGGACTGGTTATTTTCAACAGTGTATGTTGTTCTTTGCATTCTAATTCATCTTTCATCTATGACCATAATTCTTTCTTCTAAAACTAGTAACTTCTCATTTTGCATTGCCATTTTGGAGACTATAATTTTGCAAGAAACGCAATAATGCTGCCTTCATCATTACCCCCCCAAAACACACACACACACACGCACACACACACACACACACACACACACGCACGCACAAACAGTGCAGCTTCTTGCTCCTGCTCCAACTCCAGAAGGAGTTGCTCCCTTTTCCTGCGCTTGACCACTGGTTGTAATCTCGTTTTACTGAACTCTAAGGACCCAACCGTCTTGTTAGCTCCAGCGCAAAGAACAAGTCCATTCATTATCCGGAGCCTGATGAATGACTTGGTCAGACAGTAAGGGAAAGCCAAGGTGTAAATGTTCAACCTCTCATAAATCACATTGACGGGCAAGTCTAGACCTTAACCTACATGTACTCAGGAGTGATGATACCTTTGTATATTCCTACCCAGTTGTGTAGAAAAATAGTTTGAGAATAGTGCTGTGCTTCTGTCTGTCTTTGTGTCAGAATATGAATAGCAGAAAAAACTCATGTGCTGAGACTGCGGAAATTCCCTTTATAATACAGTGTCAAAAACTAGGATAAAGTGGAATGATGTCAGTCAAAGATTCTGATTTTTCTTAGCTTTTTTGTGGTTTTTAGAAAATCATGTTTTTATATTATGTTTCTCAGGTTTTTTGCATTTATTTTGTAGAAACTTGTAGTTTATACATATCTAGCACAGAACAAAATTCTTAATTTAAAATGTATTAGCTCGAATTAACATCTATCTTAGCATCTATCTATGTCTTAAAAAAAGAAATGACAAAAAAAATCTCATTATCTTTATAGTGGTAAAATTATTTGGGAAAAAATGTCTTCTTAATTTTTTTTGTGGTTTTCTTGGTTAACAGGCACCAAAACTTGCTATAAACACATCAGCACTGCAGCTGAACAACCTTTTCACACTATCTATTTCAAAATGTCATCATACTTGTCAAAATAACATCACACAAAGGTCAAAACCCCAATCTACCACCTCCTGAGACCACCTACTATAGTGGTAACCAGGTGCAAATTGCAAAGCATTACTCCTGGACATCCATGTGACACTATATTTCACTATAAATATGTAGTTGTGTATTCTATACTGCCACTATATAATTCAATGAAGTCTTCCTTGAGACGCATTTCATGACCTTTTTTGTGGTCAAATATCCTCTGCATTTTTATGTACACAAATGAAATAATCAAACCTTTTGGAAGATGTCAGTGAAGAACATTTTCCTGTGTGGAATGATCTAAATTTCTTAGAAAGCTGAAAATATAAGTAGAAGTTATTTGATTCAGTCAGTTTTTCACCATTCTCATTCTGAAACATGTACCATGTAAAAATCTTTAATCTTGGCCAGGGTTTAAAAACAGCTGGAGAAAGTGAATGGATGTTGTTGAAATTAACCAGATATAATCCTAAATGAAACATCTGGTTGCTTAACATTTTTCTGTGAGCTTTACCTGTAAAATTAGACCAAATCCTTGTACAGCTGTTGTCTTTAACCCTTGTGTACAAAAGTAAAAGACTATTATGATTATGTTTTCATGGTCTATTACTTCTTTTTTTAAAAATTTGAAACTAACTGTTTGTTTATATTTCAATGCATTATGTGCAGACTGAGAGACAGCTTTTTCCACCAGGCCATCAGACTGCTGAACACTTCATAGACACCTCTCCTTCACTACTGGAACTTCAACATTATGCACTCCATACTGTATATAAATGCCACTTGTTTTGCACAATATTCAACTACCAACCTCTGTATATTTTATATATGTATTTTATTTTTACTCTATTTAATATGTAAAATATGTATACACACACACACACACACACACACACACACACATACACACACGTTCAAGGTTCAAGGTTCTTTATTTGTCACATGCATAGTTATACAAGTATAACACACAGTGAAATGTAGCCTGACACGCTCCTCGACATATGCAAAAATGGGGGGGGGGGGGGGGGGGGGGAGAGAGAGAGAGAGAGAGAGAGAGAAACATCATACATATATATATATATATATATATATATATATAAAAACACCCAGCACGCCCCTGCGGGCGGTTTATCCTTCAAGCTCGGGTCCTCTACCAGAGGCCTGGGAGCTTGAGGGTCCTGCGCAGTATCTTAACTGTTCCCAGGACTGCGCTCTTCTGGACAGAGATCTCCGTTGTTAGTCCCGGGATCTGCTGGAGCCACTCGCCTAGCTTGTGAGTCACCGCACCTAATGCTCCGATTACCACGGGGACCACCGTTACCTTCACCCTCCACATCCTCTCAAGCTCTTCTCTGAGCCCTTGGTATTTCTCCAGCTTCTCGTGTTCCTTCTTCCTGATATTGCTGTCATTCGGAACCGCTACATCGATCACTACGGCCATCTTCTTCTGTTTGTCTACCACCACTATGTCCGGTTGGTTAGCCACCACCATTTTGTCCGTCTGTATCTGGAAGTCCCACAGGATCTTAGCTCGGTCATTCTCCATCACCCTTGGGGGCATTTCCCATTTTGACCTCGGGACTTCCAGGTTATACTCAGCACAGATGTTCCTGTACACTATGCCGGCCACTTGGTTATGGTGTTCCATGTATGCCTTGCCTGCTAGCATCTTGCACCCTGCTGTTATGTGCTGGATTGTCGCTGGGGCATCTTTACACAGCCTGCACCTGGGGTCTTGCCTGGTGTGATAGACCCCAGCCTCTATGGATCTTGTACTCAGAGCTTGTTCTTGTGCTGCCATGATTAGTGCCTCTGTGCTTTCAGTCCAGCTTTGTCCAGCCATTGGTAGGATTTCTGGATATCAGCCACCTCCTCTATCTGCCGGTGGTACATACCGTGCAGGGGCCTGTCCTTCCATGATGGTTCCTTGTCTCCCTCCTCTTTCTTGGGTTTCTGCTGCCTGAGGTATTCACTGAGCACGCTGTCAGTTGGGGCCATCTTCGTGATGTATTCTTGGATGTTCGTTGTCTCATCCTGGACTGTGGTGCTGACACTCACCAGTCCCCGGCCCCCTTCCTTCCGCTTAGCGTACAGCCTCAGGGTGCTGGACTTGGGGTGAAACCCTCCATGCATGGTAAGGAGCTTTCTTGTCTTTATGTCAGTGGCTTCTATCTCCTCCTTTGGCCAGCCTATTACCCCAGCAGGGTACCTGATCACGGGCAGGGCGTACGTGTTGATGGCCCGGATCTTGTTCTTACCGTTCAACTGACTCCTCAGGACTTGCCTGACCCTCTGCAGGTACTTGGTGGTTGCAGCTTTCCTAGCGGCCTCTTCATGGTTCCCATTCTCCTGCGGGATCCCCAGGTACTTGTAACTGTCCTCTATGTCTGCAATGTTGCCTTCTGGTAGTTCAGTCCCCTCAGTTCTGACTACCTTCCCTCTCTGTTACCATCCGACTACACTTCTCCAGCCCGAACGACATTCCAATGTCATTGCTGTATAGCCTGGTAGTGTGGATCAGTGAATCGATGTCTCGTTCACTCTTGGCATACAGCTTGATGTCATCCATGTACAGGAGGTGGCTGACAACTGCTCCGTTCCGTAGTCGGTATCCGTAGCCAGTCTTGTTAATGATCTCACTGAGGGGGTTCAGGCCTATGCAGAACAGCAGTGGGGACAGAGCATCTCCATCCACACTTGATGGTGACTTGTGCTATGGGCTTGGAGTTGGCCTCTAGTGTTGTACGCCACATCCCCATTGAGTTGAGTGTACCTCCTCAAGCGGCTGGCCTGTGAGTCTTTGCTTGGCAGTTTCCAAGGCCTCAGGTATGGACAGATTGCTGTATTTCTTATGCACCTTCTTTGTCGTACCTTTCTACAACTAGTTAGTTAGTTGGCTAACCTCCCTCCCTACCTACAGACGACTGTAGGTATCGTCTGTAGTGCTGCATTATCTTCTGAGGGTACTTCACGTAGTCTTGGTAACCGGCTACCGGGGATCCAAGTTTCAAGCTTGAAACTTGGATTCAAGCTTGAATCCAAGTTTGGCCATGATTTTATCTTTCAGGTCAGTTCCTCTCGCACTCAACGATCCTTCTCCTGTCGCACTTGGGGCTATGTACCCAATCTCGGGTGGGGGTGATGATATCTGCTCCCTGACCTGGCATCCTGACTCCTCCTTGCCGTAGCATTTATGTTGTACCTCTAGCTGTGAAAGCAGTCCCTTCTTTCGAATGTTGGAACACTGAGCTACTAGTTGTTTCGCCGTCATTGTGGATGTTGGGTATCGAAGAATCCATAGGTCCCTCATCCTATTCATGTAGCCCCTTCCGCCGGGGTTATTTGCGTAGTAGCATTCCAACAACGCCCTGTTTTCGTCTCTGCCTTCTTGTTCCAGTAGCCCACTTCTCGTCAGGGTGCCCTGGTTCCTCAACACCTGACGCGGACCTTGTTGATCCGGGCGACGTCCGAGCCGGCATGCCTTCATATTTATCTATCTCGCTCATATCTGCGGTAGGCTCGCTTAGCATAGGGGGTCTAGCCTTAGGACCCTTACTGGATACAGACGCCCCAGGCAGGAATCGAACTTGTGATCCTCCTTGTGATCTATCTGTTCTATCCCCAAGCCCGGATGGCTTGGGGATAGAAGCTCCTCTTGAATCTCTCTGTTCTTGCCCGGATGATGCGGAACCTTCTACCAGATTGCAGAAGTTGGAACAGTTTGTTGCCAGGATGGGACGGGTCCTTCAGTATCTGCGCTGCTCTAGTCCGGCATCTCCTGGTGTAGGTGTCCTGAAGCGGGGGGAGAGCAATCCTGCAGCAGCGTTCTGCTGTACAGATCACTCTCTGGAGAGCTTTTTGGTCCTTCACACAGCTGTTCCCAAACCACAATGTCATGTTCTGTGTGAGGATGCTCTCCACAGCTCCACAGCGGAGTCAGGACGCCACAGCGCCAGATTCTTCACTTCGTCCATGTAGGCCGCCTCATCGTTGTTGGAGATGGCACCCGTAGACATACATATGTAGTATACACATTCAGTAATATGCATACACTCTTATATTGTACATATATTTATTCATATAATTCTCAGATTTAGCCATTCTTATATTTGCTTGTTCTTATGTTATTGTACTTTGCACACCTCTGTTGCTTGTGAAGCTCACACACAAGAATTTCACTCACATGTACTGTACCAGTGTACCTGCACATGTGATGTGACAATAAAAGTGATTTGATTTGATTTGATTTGATTCATGTCAACATGCCATTACTGGTGCACACAATAGATAGCATTTCAATTTTCTTTCCAGCCATTTGGAGATATTCTACCGCATTTAAGGAGCACAGCTGAATAATTGTAGATTATACAATCTATTATGAATAGGTAGTTTGAGTTTAATATTTTAACTCTAAATATTTTTTAATGTTAATTTAATGCCAGTGTTGTGTAATTAGATGCAGAATAGCCCATCTAATCATCAACATGTACCATACTCTGAGGTGTTTAAGTGTAGATGTAATGTAGATGTAAGTAAGTATGTAAATGAGTTTAATTATTATAAAACGTCTTTGTAAAACTTGAACGAAATATAGTTATTTCAACTTGGGAACATTTCTGAGAGAACAGAAGGATCTGATGCCAGAATCATTGGTATAATGTACAGAGGATATTAGTAACTAACAGCATAGTTTTTGTAAAAGAGGTAAAGCAAAAGAATCAGTTATTAAAGCTTTAATAGTTTTTGTAACTAGTTTTTTTATTGGCTTATTTGTTTGGTTAGTTGCTGGGCGCATTGGCAGGTTGGTTGCTTTTTGTGTGTATGTTTGTGTTGTTTTAGCATTTTTCCTTTTTTAAATTCAGTTTGGTTACAGTTAGTTTCTAGAGTCAGCGTGCTCTTTTCAGTTTGTCTTGTATTTTTTTTTTAGAAATGTTCATTTCAGTTCAGTTGTTATTAGTTTCAGTGTTAGTTTTAGTTACATTATTGTACACTGGGCATATGCCAGAGGTAAGATTTAAGAATATTAGTGCAGATATTACAACACAAAACAGTTGACTCACATCTTTTTTGACACCACTCAATAAGCATGTCCATGAAAGCCTCACCAGGCAAGGTAAACTAAAACATTTGACCAAATTTAACAAATACTAAAACTACGAATACGCATATTTTCTTTGATATTTTTATTTTTATTTTAGTTAGTTTTCCATGTTCACAATTTTTTTTTACTTTTCTTTTTTTTATTTCAGTTAACTAGAATGCTATTTTTCATCTTCATCTAGTTTTAACTTTTAGTTCAGTTTTAGTTCACTATAATAATCCTGAGAAGAACATTTCAGAATGCACAACCTGTGAACCAAGAACAGAAATCAATTGCAGTCATGAAGGCAACAGTTGGACAGCTAAAAAAGTAAACAAAAAAAAAATACATAATCCTACATAATCATTTTCTATTTCAGACATGTATCCATGCATGCAAGAATCTACCGTTACTACTTGATTCAAAACCTGCCTAGCTTCAACAAGTCGAGCTGCTGATGGTTAATAAAGTGTGAAAAAATTTTTTGTCCCTTAATTTCAACTAATTATGATTCTAAATGATCACTGACCATGTGCATCTCTTTATGGTCACATCTGTCACAACAGAAGTCCATATAAGGTTATTTTTACAGCGATGAGTAGGGATTGGTACCCAAACCCCATATGAATTTTCACCCTGAAAAGTGAAGTAAAAGTAGTAAAAGTGAAACTATGTTTGAATTTTTTCTTTTCCAAAAACAATCTCTGTCCCAGAGTCCCTGCACAAGGAAAAGAAAAATGTTTGAAAAGGTTAAGACTGACAAGTTTTGTTTAAAGATTGATGTATTGTTCTTTTTGTCTGTTGCTCTACTTTTTTAAAAAAAAAAAAAAAAGTGCAGTATTGCAAGTAACTCAGTCTGGTGTGTGATATAAATAGCTTGCGAAATCAGGTTCTGGATTAAGTTAAGAAGATAACATCATCTATTTTCTGCATTACACGCATGGTCATTTATTTTTCGTGTAGATGGATAACTCTACCAAGTCTAGTTGGCAACTTTTAACCCTCAATCAGTCACTTGTGGACTCAATTGATGGAATGACATTGAAACAACAAGACTTTCATCAAGAGTTAAAAAAACAAACAAAACTTAAATCCTTTGCAAATTGGGTTGCATGTGTTTTCCTTTCCAAATACCTACAGTCTGCACTGCCTATGGTACAGTTATGAGATCATAGCTGGACAAGTGCTTTGTTGTCTTTATGCACATTAGTTGATGCTTAGTGGATATTTTAATTAAATGCTATGGAGACATTAAAATAGACACATTTTTACAGGCATTACATAAACCTTGCTACTGGAGAGTGTGACTTTGGACTCAGTGTCATTTAAGGAACATTGTGTTGGTCTCTCCCAGAAATGGTGGCATGTTACTGCCTTGGGTGCATATCCACCTTATCAGTTTAATTGGACAGCTGCTCCGAATCAAGATTCAAACACACATGCCTACTTCCTTGAGTCTGATGGCTCCTTTATTGTGACAAATATGGGGGCAATTTATTGGTCTCCCTGGACAGTAAATAGAAGGTTACATGCAGCACCAGAGCTTTAATTGCATTGTCAGGAGAAGGTAATGTCTAGCCATGGCAGCTCTGATGTGCATACATAAACTCAGATGAATGTACACACCCACACGCAGCCTAGAGTTTCTATGCACACTGTTGTGTAGTGTTTAAACAATATGCACTAGCAGGCACATGCATTTGTGTTTTCAAGAAAATAGGATATTTTGTAAATGTCCTCTCTCTATAGATTCTCTTTTGCTTTGGTTACACTTCAGTGCACAACATGAGACAGATACCAAGATACAGGCACACAGCTGTTTGCAAGAGCTTCATTCTGATAACACAGTCAGGGCATTTTTTAAACTGCTTTCATCAGTAAATCTGGTGTTCTAGGAATATTAGGCTGACATGTGAAACAAGAATGGTGAAACTAGGACAGAAATCAGATTAGCAACAATGTCACCAATCTTATGGCAATATTGTTGTAAGTAAGTTGTGTTTTATTATGATTCCCATATGGTCAGTTAGCTAGGATTCACGGTTTTCACTGGGTTTGACTCCTAGAATGGGAGGAGTCAAACCCAGTGGAGACATTAAAATAGACAACACATTTTTACAGGCACTGGCATATCAGTTGCCAGCTGTGATCATATAGTGGTTAGTTCTCTGTATTGTAGCCATAGAAACCATGGTTCAAATCCAGGTCATGGCACTCTTTTTTTTAAAAAAGCAAAGATTATCACACAAGTCTTAATCATTAAGGGCGCATAGACAGCTTTTGTTCGAGCAAAATTATGAATTGGACATAAATTGGTTTGGGTACCTTGGCAAATGGCTCAAGTGTTTACCTGTAGCTTATGGGTCAGACTAAAGCTAATATTACACTTATATAATATTTATATAAGTGAGTATAAAGTGTAGGAGAGAAGCAAACTTAGTAAACTGCTAAGAGAAAGTCTAAGGAGCTTCGAAAGAAAACTGGACTTCTTGAAGTTTCCTTGAAGACGTTTCACCTCTCATCCAAGAAGCTTCTTCAGTTCTAAGAGCAATTGGTGGAGAGCCCTTCTGGGACCAAAACATCTTCAAGGAAAACTTCAAGAAGTCCAGATACTTTTCTTTTCAAGTTCCTTACTCTACGATGACCTGGATGACTGAGAACCTTCACAGACATATTGCTAAGAGAAAGCCACTTGAGTTTAACTGTACTGAAAAATGGAAAGCAATGCAAACACAGTAACACAAACCTATTAATTCTCTGCTAGTTTTAAATCTGTCCTTAAAGTTTAAACACTGCATGGTTGTCTATCATCATCATCATCATGACCTGGGGGCATATGATCAATGGTAACAATTTCATTAGCAATAGGCTAAGAGCAGGATGCCCAATCCCTATAGGAACACTGTCATCCAAAGCAAATGACTGAGTTTTCATTTCTGCAGGTAATATGGAAAAATAATGGAATTTGAATTAGTTTATTTGCAGGAAATATTTACAGTATTTCATTCATAGCTTTTTTTTAAAGACATTTGTTAGGAGATGTTATTTTTCTCTGGCTAAAATAAATATAAATAAGTAATAAAATATAAATAAATGCACTCCATTTAGCTCAGAAAATGCAGAGTTACTGTACAAGTCTAATGTTTAACACATTAACACATTAGAAGTCCCACATTGGATTAAGTCACTGTTCACAGCAGTGGATTTATCGTCTGTGTTAACAGTATGCTTTAATTCTAGATCTACTAGTGACCCAGGAAGCAAAGAGTTGGGGGCAGGACTATGGACAACTTTGAGGTAACTACCTATTGGTTGCTTGAGACAGGGAAATTCAAACTGGTTTATAAGGGTTTGATATTGTCTTAATGCTGGGGTGCTGGAAGAACACCAGTAGTAAACAGCTTCAGATTTTTAGAGCTCATAGCACCTAGCACGTATAGTCAAGTCTGAGAATTTGGCATGCTGATTGGGGACAGTTACCTGATTCTTTTAGTCAACTTTCATGAATGTATCTCAAGTGCACCAATCTACCATTAATGCGATAGAAAGTATGTTTAAGCGCTGAACCTTTGATGAATATACCCAAATCTGACTTGAATTATATTAAATTCACACATCACAGTCCTTTTATCTTTGAACAAATTTGGCATGTGTTTATCATAGTTAATTCAAAACTGGTGGGAAAACTGCCAAATAGGTTTAGAGCTGTGATGTATAAAAAATAAACTTAGTGTAGTCTAATCGAGCTTCTCTTTTTTTGCATTTTACTAGTGGGACAGATGAAAAAAAAAGATTTTTTTTTCTGTCCATCCTTGCAGCCATGCTTTTACCGTGATCAGTTCAAGTTGCCATGGTGACTGTGCCCTGCTAAACCGCTTGCCCCTGCTCACAGCTATATATTTAAAACTGTTCTTTTCTCTGCTGCTGTCAGCTGTCATTTCAGTGTCAGATTAATGCAACCCTCCTCCACCCTATTCACCTCCAGTTTTCATCAGGACCAGTGTCCATGAATGCTTCCACTAAGCTCATCAGTAGTCCTGCAACACAATATATCCATTCTGAGATCAGTCTTCAATCTTGTTCCACTATCAACAGCTCAAGGCATCACCATCCTCTGGCTGATGGTGGGATCTATGGCGATCTTGGGTTGAAAAAGAAAAAGCAAACTAGGCCACAGTTTACTCTTATTTGACTACATTGTGTCATACATCCGAGTCCTTTCCTTTGCACGCAGCTTTAACTGGAACAAAGCTGGCAGTTAAGTTAAACTGCTTGGTCTAGATAATGTTTCTCATTATGCACTCAAGCTGCACAGCAAAGTGTGAGGAAGGATTTTTTTAAATTATTTTTTAATCAGCAGTTAGCATTATCTTTGGTACCTTTATTATAAGTTCTTCACTTATTAGCTAAATACCATTATCATATCTTTAACATACTCACTGGGTACTGAAACGGAAAAAAATTAATATGGCATTATATGTGCCAGAAAGAAGTGAAAAGTCCAATGCATAACTCTCTAATTGGGGTCTGGTTAGCAATGAGGGTGGAAGACCACCAGAAGGATGGAGCACAACTGGGGATAGAAGTACTAAATAGGAAGCAGCAGATGGTCTACTCTAGAGGACAGACACCCAAACACATGCAACAAACTGGACACCATAAAAGTTGAAAGTAGGTGCACATTTATGTGTGTGTGTGTTTGGATCTCTGCATGTGCATGTGTGTGTGCAAGTGTAGGTCTGTGTGTGTGTATTTCATATATTTATTCCAGGATTTTCTCAGTGATTACTGCGCGATCAAGTATATATATATATATATATATATATATATATATATATATATATATATATACTTGATTGATAATGTATGTTTATTAATAATAATTGATAATTTATTTTTTTGATTGCTTTATATATAGCAATAATAGAATGCTCTTTGTAATATTAAAAAGTGCCTTTTCCACATTTTGCTTGTTTATTATTTTCTTACATTTTCTTTAGGTTTTATCATTACTTTAGGGAAGTGCAGAATTAACAGCAGCTTTTAATTTTCTCCATTTTCTCATAGGCATTCTAGTCACAAGAGAACCCTGATTGCAATGTTTCTCAGTGCAGCTGTAACTACATTTAGGGCTTTTGTTGTTGCCAATGACTGTCCCATTAGAAGACTGTTAGTGTAACACATAGATTTAAAAACTACCCAGCTGAATGACTGGGTTATGTTTGACAGGTAGCCAAGCAATAAATTGTGGAATTTACACAAACCTATAATTAGAGTCATTCAGTACTACAGAAGCTGGGTGTTAATGGGGTTGGTACAGCTCCTGATAAATAATATGATCTGGAGACAATACTATGGATTAACCCTCTCAAGGCAGGCGTTGCCGATTTGCAACCGTTAAAAACTAACAACCTGATTACCCCACATACATATTTTATGAGTTTTCTTTACTCGGAAGTACCACTGCAGGTTGTGCATTAGCAAAAAAAAATTTAATTTGAGCCTGAGAGGGTTAAAGTGGTATATTCCATCCATGGCTTCAGTAACACTTAAGAATTTTGCTGTGTAAGAAATTTACTTTTTTTATTGTTGATTTTTTTCTGCTACATGTGAGGATGATTTCTGTTTGCTTTAACACTGTATTCAGTCTACACACTGTGTGGGAGTGATTGAACATAATGGGCTGTTATGTAAATTAAAAACGTCCAAATTGCAAGTACATTGTGGATGGTTTTTTTTTATATGATTTCAAATTGAGAGGCGCTATAATTTTGATGATAATAGCTGTGAGCTTCATCTGCAAATAAAGTGAGTACCAAATCTATAGCAGGGCGTGTGGGCAATAAGGTGAAGGACAGACACTGGTAACATTATATTGATGTTATGCAGCCCATTTACTGTTTTGCATTCAGAATTAGTGGACTTTTTTATAATACATACAAGGATAGAATGAGTAAAAAGTATCAAGGCCAAAGGTGTAATCATGACTTAAGGTTTGGAAAGGCAGGCAGTAGCTGTAAACACCTCCCTGGATGGCAGAGCCTCTGCTTTTGAAAGAAAACAGACAAGTTAAGACCTCAGTCACACAGGCCTGGAGACCATTTACCAACCCCTGACAAATTTTGGACACTAAGAAGTGAAGACTAGAGAAACTTTACCAGTGTAAAGTTTGAATGGATTAACCCTCTGTGAGTGCTGTGAATTTATATATGAATATATTTTTTTCAAATTTGGTTTATCAATTTTAGGCCAGTTTTCTTCTTGGGTTTTTCTATTTTGCACACTGAAACCTGTGGCAATGTTTGAACATAGATACCTCCAAAAGTAAAACTAAAAGTTTGGAATTTTCACTGGTCTTTCTTACCATTAAAATTAATCAGGACCTGTAGTCTGGGAGAAATACATAAAAAAATGTCAGAGTATTGGCTGGTTTAACTTAAACATATATTTGTTTTCTTTATTATTGTACAATTTATCATATTTCCTCAATCCAGCATGAAATACGGAAGAAAATAGCATTTTCTTCATTTTAAAGCAGTTATTGTAAGTGTTCAGATTTTCTATGCTGAAAAATTTCTATGCAAAGTGGAGATGCCTGAACAGAAGGCCTTCTATGTGTGCACCACAGTCCAGACCAGAATGTGCTAGGCTGATGTGACGCAATACAGACTAAAGCAGGAATAGACAGTAGATAGATCTCTAGATTGCTCATCCTCATTATTCATGATCTTAACTACATAATTGGTCTATACTATTCAGGTTTAATCATGCTACTTGTTAAAAAATAAGGAAGAACAAAAGATTTTGAACAAAAGATTTTTAGTAAAAAGGGATTTTGCTTTTTACAAGCCAAAAGACTCTATCTTAGAGTCACTATATAATCCTTAGAAAATATATTATGTCCAAACCGTCACTGCAGTGTAGCATTCCTGATTGATTTTCTTGGGTCTGCATGCAATTGTCCTCTTATCCCTGTCTTTCTACAAGGCATTGCAACCTGTTGACACATGAGATTAAAATATATCCTTCATAATCCAATTTTCCTTGCTAACGCCACAGCTTGTCTAATTCTGTATGAAACAGCTAAAACGTGTCTTGTATCAGTGGTGTGTAAAATTACCTTTGGGCTCTTTCTTGCAGCCCACTGACATTCTAAAGGAATGAAAACATGTTTCTCCAGTTGTGATAAGCATGAGGTTGCCATTTGGTCAGTGGTGGTGTCATGTCCTTTGTTTTGGTTTAACATATTTATATCTCACATTTGAGCAGAAGCAAAATATGAGATATAAATATGTTTGGTGTTATCGCTCACATTTTGCGAGTGAGAAACATTTGTTCCTTAAGTACAATAATCTATCAAAGCAACATACATTCACAGAAAATGTATTCTGAACGTTTCTCTTTCTATGAACAAAAGTTCAACAACGCAAATTAATCAACATGTTCATTTATGACTGTGAAGTATTAAGTGTAAAGTTTAGCGTGTGTACACACACATATATATACACACACACACACACATATACATATATATATATATATATATATATATATATACTGTATATATATATATATATATAACAGAATACTTTGCTCTAAAACTGCAGGCTCACTTGTAGTTCCTAGAGTTTCCAAAAGTAAAACTAGAGCCAGCCTCAGGTTATCAGGACCCATCCTGTGTAACAGCTCCCAGTTTTGATTTGGAAGACAGGCACCCACTCAATATTTAAGATTAGGTTTGAAACTTTCATTTTTTTTTTTATAAAACTTGCAGTTATGACTGGATTGGGTGACCCTGAGCTTTGTTGGAGGACTTTCTAAGATGCACTGAGCATTTTTTGTCTCTTTTCACCCCCGTGCATCTATATGTCACTACTGCATGTCATTATATTTAATATTCTCTCTCTAGTAGCTTGTGTCTTGATGCATGCTCTATCATCCAAGAAAGGAAATCCCAACAGTTGATTCTGTTCATCTGGACATAGTGTTTTCAGTGGAAGCAGAATCCACTTTTCGGGATCTAGTAGTTTGTGTTTTTGTCATTGTCTCTCTATGCTCTCCTGTTTTCTCTTCTCTTCTCACCCTCTCATCTGGTCTCAGCAGATGGCTGCCCCTCTCTGATCCTACCTCTACCAGCGAACTCTTCCAGTTAAGAGAGAGATTGTTCTCCCCACCATTGCCAAGTGATTTCTTATAGAGGATCATTTGATTGTTGGGATTTTCTGTCTAATGCTGTATTGTATTTACCTTACAATACAAAGAACTTTGAGGCTGTTGTTGTGAATCTGCTTTATAAAAGTAAAGTTTAAATGAACTGTATATTTAAGAGTGACAAGCTCAAGACAAAGAGTCAGTTAAAGGCTCGTGGTTTGCTCAACAGTGTATCTGTGTGATAGGTATGCTGGGTGTAAAGTATGAAAAGCACATTTGAGTGAGTTGGTGATAGAATAGTGTAAAGCACCTTGACTGCTTCATAAGACTAGAAAAGCACAAGAGAAATGTAGTCCATATACTAATCAATACATGCGGCAAATTGTTCCTCCCACATATAAATTAGATATGCTATTCACAATTCTGACCCCCTCACTACATAAAGGGCAAAATGCACAATCATAAAAAGATGGCACTGAATGTAGATCACATGAGCATTAAATAATACAAATATACGTAGATTTACTAGCAGTAAGTCAGATAGATAGATAAAAGACAAATATAAAAAACATAGAGAAAATCCTATTTACAGTGCTACACCTTAACCATCTTACAGGGCATACTCTATAGTATTCAAACTGGTTTAAATAAGGGCACATGACAGTGGGGTTAACTGAAGTGTGGCTATAGACACAATTTTGTAAGCACAGTTTGAGTCCTTGATCTCATTGCACTCTGCTGACACGAATGCCTTTGACACTACAGAGAATCACTGACTAGCAAGAATTGACCAAAATAATATATGGAATGGAGACATGTTGTCATTTTCAAAGGCTCAGCTTCTTGTTCCACCTACTTAAGCATGCATGGTCAAGCAGCAGCAGAGCCTGCTCATTTGTCTCATTAGTGGAGAAGACAGAGAGAACTATGACTCTCCTGAAAAACCTGCCCTTGCCCAATTCTCAGGGCAGGACTGAATGAAAGGCGACCATATTGAAACCCTGCTTCTGATTGATTTTCTGTATCAAACATTAAAACATGTTGTAAAGAGAGAGCTCTAAGAGGGTTTTTTTGTGTGTCATGTCTTTAACATAACAAGTCCCTGCATGTGAAGTGATCTTTACAAGCTGTTACATTTCACCTTCATTATATCTTGCTCCAGCTTGAGGAGGTGGCAAATAAACAACTTGTTGCAAAATGTTTTAATGAGCGGGGAGCGGATTGTGGAACGGATTTGAATTAATCATCGCACAATTACATTTCTCTAAGTTATATTTTTTTTATTTGTATATTAGTATGATTATTATTATTACCAGTTTATTTGTTTTTGTAATGAGTATATATGAGTATATATGTATATAATGAGTGTATATTCTAACCATTTTCACCATTCTTCATGTAATTGTACCTTACAGTCGGAGATATATATAGAAAATAAAATTGAAAAAATTGCAGACTGTATATATTGTGAATTTTAAATTAGTCATGGTAACAATTCAACAAGCCTGAACCTGCCAGGTGTCCTCAAATGTTAATCTGTAAACTTTGAAGTCAAGGTTGGAAGTAAATCTGTGTGCACAGATGTAATAAATAGGATGCAGGGTTTTCTTTGAAGGCACTCCAGATGTCTTTTTATATCAATCTTACACTGGTTTTGAGGTAGCCTTCTTTCATGTCAAAACCTCATAGCAAAAAGGCCATGGCTTCAGCATTCATTATAGATAGCTCTTGAGAAAATTCTCATGAATAAAATAGTACCTTGTACTTGAAGAAAACTTTTAACTTGTGGTTGACGCACAAAGATATGATTCACCTGTGGCTCACTACACTAATTAAGAAGCTAATAATAATCATAATAATAATAATATTTATAATATGTGCTTGAATGTGTATATGTGGCCGAAACTAAGAAACATGTTGCTTCTTGAACATTTGTTAAGATTTGTCTATTAGTGTACAGTGATGCTTTCTATTAGTGCTGTTTCTTGACCATGTATCACTGCAACAGCACACATACACACACATACTGCAGCAGAGGATTTGCATATATACTCTATAAAATAAAATTCTGCTTATGTGAAGAAACACTGTAAAAGAGTCCATTTATAGCTCTACACATGGCTGATCTAAGCATCGGCTACTAACACTCTACATCCCAGGAGCTATTTTTGTCTGATGAATAGTCACAGCAGCTACTACCAGCTCGACCTCCTTTGTCCTCAATTGACACAGTTCCTGTCCAGGTTCTACATTACATTCAGCACTGACTGTAAACTACAATGTAGTTCATGTAATTTTACATGGGATATACAGTGATCTCTGCTCTAATGCATGATAAAGAATTTCACTAGCTTGCAGTAGTATATGAACAAATATAGTTTGTAAGATTGACGCATACTGTGTTACATGGACATATAAACTGCTACTGTATCAGATATATGGCAATATATGTGATGCAACAACATTCTGGAAATATAGTTTGTAAGATGGTTATTTCTATGGGAGTTGAGGTCTAGATAAGTCTAGATAGTCTAGATAAGTCCTCTGTGGCCTGCACTATGCAGAATGTTCTGCATACTCAGGGTACCCAAGTGAATGCATGTGGCAGGAAAAGATCAGTATATTAGTTTATGCAGGGTATATCAAAAAGAATCCAATATCAAAAGGCTATCGGTTTTTTTTTTTAGTAATGGACATAAAGGCTGGGATTAAATATTAAAATACAAGTTTGAGTATAAAGTTATAAAGTATATAAACTTACAATGTTTAGAAGTGCTCAGTGCATCCCTCTCTGCATGCACGGCATATGTCCATACAATAAACAAACCCGTCTATTATTTTTGAGAGTATGTCTGGAATCACTACAGCCAGTGCTGCAGCTTTACTACCTGTACTACCTGCTGCTTTTGTTATAATACCTACCAGCGACGACGAGAAACTCAAAAAAAAAAAAAACCTTCTTTCTCACATTTTGATCACTTTGGACTTTTTGATGAACCTATATATCATGACTCTGTCACTGGAACATGCAGTAATGAGGTTTTGTGGAATTTCATGCTTTTTCGCAATGCACTCAAAGTCTAAATGCCTTTACACTTAAGTCACAATAGTTCTGCAGTCATGTTTTCTTGAACTGAGTGCCTAAAAACACCTTTTTCTGTGCAGGAAATGATATATCTAATCTAATCACCATACCTTGAGCATGTTTTGTTACTTTTCTGTTGTTGTTCATTTATATTTAACAAATGATATCCAAGGAGCAAACAAAATGTTTAGTAATTTTTTCCCCACAAAAAAGAAAAAACTGTGCCTGATTTAAATTTTACCTAGTTTTGGCATTCCATTCATTTGAAGTTGCTTTACCACTTCCATTGTGCCCGCTAGTTTTTGATTACTCTTTGGGTGTCCCATTCACAGCACTTGGATTTGCAGAAACCACTTAATCATGTCCATTGTAACAAAACTACAACTTGAATTTCATTTTGTGAAGCCAAATCTCTCAAGTAACATGGATGGTGAGTGAATACCGCCTCTTCAGTATGCTGTGAGCGAGCACAACATGGCATGATGGCATAATGGAAGTGGCTGGTTGGACCAAATGTTCTGTTATGTCCCGAGGTGACTTGAGGAACTCTGCATTGGCAGTCTGACCCTTGGGAATGAATTAATGGTGGACAACCTCATGAATGGAGAAAAAAATGGGAGATGCCCTGATGTGCCTTCTTCTGGTTTGGATACTGTGGGGGGGGTTCCACAAAAACAAGCACTGTATGGTGTTTTAGTAAAGCTGAAGACATAGCTCTTATTACCAGTAGTGAACCCAGAATTTGAAGCGTATGATGCACATTGATATTTCCTTGCATGTTTTTCGTGCAGTGGAAATTTGAAAGCTAGACCAGCCCAAACATCTCTTTGCCACATTAATGCTAACGATAATATCTTCAACAGCTGAACACAATAGCACCAGTCCAAACAGGTGAGGTAAGCTAATCTACTTGTAAATATAATCAAAGATCAATTAGCACAACTTCTAAAAACAACAACAAAAAATATTTCCTATCTTGCCTCATCAGTTATATTTCCTCTTCTCTTGTTGAAGATTGAGTAAAAAGCGGGTTTTTTTATCATCTTTGATTTATTTTCAAGCCGACACATTAGAGTCAGTTCAATATTGCCTGCCACAACAGCTATGTACTCACATTCTTCTCTGGATGAAACTGGGAAACAACATCAAAAATAGTATAGGTCATATTATTTGTGGAAACCAGATAAGGAAAGGAATTCTTTAGACATTACTTTTCCTCTTAAGGAAATTATGACACTAACACTCCTACACCTAACAAGTAAAATTTCTGAACATATCACTCACGTCCAAATGAAAGCTTAAAAACCCCCAAATTTTCTGTTACATCTAACAATGCACTGAGAGTCACAAAGCAATCCGATTTAACTTTAACAATTTAACTAGTTAACTGCATATTTTTTTTAAATAACAAAATGCATGAAAATGGACTACTGCATTTAAATGATAGCACTTTAATGTCCATTAAGGTATTGTAAAGTAAATATAAAATTCATTTAAGTTCTTTTACAATTAAATTTGATTTTGTTAGTTGTTATTTATGTAATTAGTGTAATGAGTCAACCCCGAAATCTGTGGAGGTTACAATCCCTGAGCCCCTGCAAATTTCGAAAAGCCATGAATCTTTGATGTGGTCAGAAATAGTCTATAAATGCCTATTTTTATGTTTTAAACCCTAAATATGCTTTTGGTCAGCATTTTAGGGCTTTAAGAAGAAGAAAACAGAAAACACTCAGCGAAACACTCGAGATAGCTACACGCGATAAACTGTTATCGATAAAAATGTGAGAATGCTGGCCTGCATCTGCCAGAAATGCAATAAGAAGAGATGAATAACACTCTGGGATTGGTTACTTTCAAACCTCCCACCTCTGAGTACATGGGTATTTCACCATCCCAAGCCACGTTTTCCTCTACAGTTGCTTTGTGTTCCCTCTACAGTACTAAAGCATGTATGTAGTTCTATATGTTATATAAAAATTTACTAAATTTACTAAATTTCCAGTCTGTGCAATACTGCCGCTTAGTGAAAGTCACTGGCCATAAACATGCATAATGTGTCCTTTAGCACTGATCGTGTGAAACATGTTGCAAAAATAGTGAGGATGGTCTCACTCCTAGCTTGTCGCAATTGAATTCAAACCACACCTGACCGAGCAGTTTTATTGTCCAAATCTATACACCTATACAGCTATTGAAAGCAAATAACAAGTGAACAGTGTTGGGGAGTAACGGAATACATGTACCCCCGTTACGTATTTAAAATACAAAATATGAGTAACTGTATTCCGTTACAGTTACCGTTTAAAAAGGTGGTATTTAGAATACAGTTACTTTGTTGAAATAAATGGATTACACGGCGGTACTTCCCTGTTTCATATTGTGGCGGGTCAGGACTGTTTGGGTTTTGTTTGACAGCTACGGTCTGTTGTTCCAAGCGGCAGCGTTACAGTTGCCATGGTTACAGGGCCACGCTCTCTCGCTGCGTGTTTCCTGGGTGAGAGAGCGCCTGTTGTTGTTGTGCTAAGCTAATAGGCAGAATGCTACAGGTATAGCTCTAAAGAATGTAGCATCATAGGCAGTGTAGTCCGTGCTGCAGGGAGAATGGACTGCTGTACTCGTTATGTGTCTGTGAGCGAGGGAGGGAGAAAAGGGAAAAGTACGAGCTGTCATCGAGCAAAAACGGGAGCTGGAAGCATGTAAATATAATAATAACCACTGCAGCCAAGAAGAGTGCCTGACGAGCCCAGTTGTAAGTAAGCTATTAAGACTCGACTGTACACCGTGTTCGTGTTTTCCTCTGAAACAATAAGTTCCATTGGAGCAGCCTTTCAACGCCTCTGGGCCAAAGTTGACCCAGACAACAAAGTAAAGCTAGTTTTCAGCTATGAGCCGACACAGAACCCACCGTATTAGCCAGAGGTCCCTTTACTACGGTTCGGAGCTGCGGACCTTCAGTAACAGTAATAAATCACAGCAATAGTACATTCATGTAGTTGTAAACAGCATGATAATATATTAAGTAATCCAAAGTATTCAGAATACGTTACTCTCATTGAGTAACGTAACGGAATACGTTACAGAATACATTTTGGGGCATGTATTCTGTATTCTGTAATGGAATACATTTTAAAAGTAACCTTCCCAACACTGCAAGTGAAACAGTTACATTTATTCCACTTTGTAACAGCTGTGTAACAATGTTTCAGTTTCAAATTACAAATAACTATCCACATAATGTTTACATTTCACAAATTTACACTGACCTGCCTGTAAGCATTATTAATGATCTTTTTAACAGTAAAAAAAAACTGTCATTGCTTTATAAAGTAATAGTTTCAGACAAACACACATTTTTCAGTTTTAGCTAATATCACACAAAGCAACCTGAACTTAACCTTTTTCAACAAAGCTTCTGTGTTTACTGTTATAAATAGCTACCTAACAGCAGGTAGCTGTTAGTGATGCATTAAAATAAAATGCACTGCAGTAGCAGCTTCTCTAGAATGAATAACAGAGGAACCGGATTATAACCATTAATAGAAAACCACCACTAATGAACAGAAGCACACAAAAAAATCAACACTAAATCCAATGACACAGAAACAGACAAATTCCTGAGGGAAAGTTAAGTGTATAAAGAAGGAAAATGGGGATAAAAAACAAACAAAAGTGAGATTTAAAAGATTTGAATTAGGAGTATTGTAGAGTTTCATAGCTCAATATCTGCACGGTAAAGTCAAGATCTTGGAGAGGAATCCCAGAGCTTACACCCAAACACTTTTGGCTTAATCTGTAGAAAATTCCTGGCACCTCTAAAGCTGCTAGATTTCCTTTTAATGACTTATGCAGCTTAAATGTAAAAAAACAACCATTTCCTCTTTTATTGGGTGGATTCAGCAAATAAGCATTGTCTTCAAAATGCTGCATCGTTTCAGGAGTTTAAAAATTACAAGGAAACACATAATTCACACAATTACCTTGATTTATTTAGAAACACAAAAACTAAAAAAATAAAAGAAAGCGCAAAAGAGTACTGAGTTTCCAGTAACTGTAATTCAATGCAATTCAGTTCAGTTCATTTTTATTATTTGCAGATCACAAAGAATAAGATAATCTGTAAAAGAATTTGTGCAGTAAAATAAGAAAACGTGCTGTATTAACCCTGTTTATGTTAACGACTGCAAGGACACTGGTAAAAGATCATTTCAACCCCTTAGTACTGAATTTTTCTCAATCAACACAAAACATTAAGACATGCGCTAATCTCTCTCCCTTTTTTTATTTCTGCAATGCATCTAAGACTTAATGAGGTTCAATAAAACTAAACATGTTTTCAATTCATTTTAGATTGGAATAGAAATTTTTAAGATTTTTCTAATGGAAAATAGCAGTCAAACATGAGGACTTTGAGATGAGGTTTTGGGCAGCTTTTAACAATCTGGTATTAAAGTCCTTCACAGTTTGGGATTTAGCAACAAAGATCAAACGGTTTGAGCGGTGAGCACAGCTAAGTGTGGTCAGTAGGAGATGGATATATGGGTTTTGATGTTGGTATTTTAATAGAGCCCACTGGGAATATGTATAAACATAACAAAACAGATTGCAAAATATCAAAATACAACCTAAAAATAGGGCAGAAAAAGCAATATTAAGCCATGCAAAAACATTTCTGTGCTCCACCCATTGTGGCAAAGGATACATGTACAGCTATTGTAATCTTTGAAAATGGCTTCAAATAATATTTGACCTCCATCTGCTTTTATGAATCGCAGCTTTGACAAATTCAGTAAAAAAAATAAATAAAATAAAATAAAAAAATCTTTTTGTAGTCAGAATGGAGCCATTTCCCTTAGATAACTAAAGATGCACAGAGCGACTATCACAATGAGACACTGTCTGGAGTACCGTGGCTCAACAGGGGATGAATCATTTAAAGCATCTAGGTGAGAGAGGGGAACAAAACAAGTTTCTCTTGTTTGAAACCTTGACATTACAACAACATGTTTTTGGGTTTTTTTTCAAACACCAAATAATTGTTTATATCTCATCCTTGTTTTGTGAAATATTCACAGTAAGCTCTGTGGGAGGGTTTGGAAGCATTGCTCCCTATTGGGAGCTAATATCAAAGTCAGCAGTTCTCGAATTGTAATGATAGAGTGCCCAAAAATGTAATCCCTCCTTGACTGTCTCCCACGGTGAGTCAATGACATAACTGACAAAGCTATTACTTCAGACAAATGTCTCTGGCAAATTCACACCAGGACATCCAAGTAGAAATAATAATACCATCTTTCTTTGAACTTCCGACACTTAATTCAACTACATTTTCCTTTTTCTTTTCCAATATATTTTACACCCAATTTTTGGATGGCTATTGAGAATATAATAGGAAATATTACATCTTAGAGTATCAGTGACATTCAGTATATTAAAATGGCAAATTATAAGGTTATTGTTGTATATCCATGAACCTATTGTCCATTGGGACCAAATGATAAGGACTGCCCAGTTCACAAACCCAGACTAGCTAGCTACAACACTATAAACTGCTACATTAAACTTACCCAAAATATTTGACTTAATCTTTTTCTTTTTAACCCCAAACTGTCTCATTTGTTGGCCTGTATGTGCTGTATAATTTGAGCACAGGGGCACAAGAGAGTTTTATTTTATTTTCGAAGCACTTTCACAATTCATTGTTTAGTAAATACAAGGCAGACATAAGCCTTGTACCTTTGATAGCATATACTTTAAGCACTTTGAACAAACTGCTTTCTAGCACTGAAAAGAGTATGAAAACATTTTAATATTTGCTTTCTTTATTTAAAAAACTATATCTATTTATAACAAAACACAAATAAAATGCATATGTGGAGCATTTGGAGCACCGAGGCTTGTGGTAAACAGTCATCGGCACCATGTGGCCAGAATATAAATGTTTATGCATGTACAGTAGCTCCTGTACATGAAATTAAACACGTTTAAATACAAATGTGTACTATTAGAACTTGTGCTAAAAGTAAAAGAGAACTGCTGCACTGCCTAGAAACTGGGTGGTTATTGCATTTTTAAGACTCAAAACATGTAAATTGAACAAAATAAATTTATGTTTCTAAGGTGAACATAATAAAATCATATACGACCTGCATGAAATTCACCAACTTAGCACTTCTTAAATGTATTCTTGTTGATATGACTTGTTACAATCTAACAAGAGTGGTTAATTGCCTTAAAGGCCAATAGACTCACGATATCACAAGATCTCGCGAGATTTCATACCACAGGAGGCAGAAAAGCACACACGTGGTTTGCTTCACGGTCATCTTGAAAAGGTAAAAGTGTGATGGTTCTGGGTCATTTTGACCCAGCATTTTCAGTTTCTTGTATTTGGGTGTTTTTTCTGTATTATGTTTTATTTTATGAGCCTTTAGTTGTCCTGTTTTGAACATTATAATCCTAAGTTGTTATTCTAATTAAGAGTTTTGTTTGTTAGGTTAAGTTTAGTGTCTAGGTGTGCCTGTCATGTTTCCTGTTTTACTTTGAAGGTCCATGTCTTGTGTGTCCAGTGTTAACTCTCTCCTGTGTTGTCATTATGTTTCATTCGAGTCAGCTGTGTCCTCATGTGTCTTCATTTCTCCTGATCACCTCATGTGTGTATTTAAGTCCTCCATCTCCCTTTGCTCATTGTTGCGTCGTCTGTGCTACCTATCCCACATCCCGTCATAGTTTTTATTGGCAAGTCATAGTGAAAGTCTTAGTTATAGTTTCCCAGTTTAACTTTAGATTTTCCCTCATTTTGCCTTGCTTCTTGTCTGTGAGTGTCAGGCCCAAAATAAAGTTTTGCTTTTTGTTAAGCTCAGTTTTGGTTCCTCATCTGTGTCTGCACCTGGGTCCACCTCACTCACTCCACTCGGTCTGTCCCGCAGACCGTGACAGCATGACGCGACCAGTCATGGAACCAGCGGACTCCGTGTGGTATCGGCGACCCACAGTTTCTGCCTTCCTCAAGGCCTCAAGAAAGGCACGAGGCTATCCGTGCCCAGGAGCACGAGTCACCCTTCGACGCATCTCCTTTGGCTCTGGGAGGGCACCGCAGCTTCTGTTGTTCTCGTGCTCCCCCCTGAACCCATGAAGAGGACGTTGATAAAAGCACCGCCACTACCATAGCAGAGACAGTAGTCTTGGGAATCTGTGTCATTCGATCAGAAGGTGCGGAGCCTGGCAATGACCCTCAGGATGTTAGGATTGTTCTAGAGGGGTGGAAGTGATGGGTGAGTTGGGCACTGTAGCTTTTTCAGTGGGAGTGTTGCTTGGCATTCTCTATTCACTAAACCTGAGCTACCATCCTGAACTCAGGTACTGCAGAATATTCTTATGGAATTGGATGCATACAAACTATCCAACACAGTACAGGTTCTCAAAACACTACTCCCCTGTTGAGAAATGTTGCCATTACAATAGCTACACCATGTAACAGGACCATGAAGCTGAAATAACTGCAGCGAAATGGTACGATGCATTTTTCTTTTTTTCTTTTTTTTTTACATTTTCAGAAAAACAAAATTGGTGCTTTTTGTTTTTTGAAAGTGCATCTGTTTGACCTTCAAAGTAGTTGTATAAATAATCAGAAAATCACCTGATTCAGCCATTCATTGTGGTTAACAAATGGTTTAAACAGGTTAAGTTACCACTATGTCCACTACTGTTTTTCTGTGATGTAACTTGCACTTGCATTTTATGTATGCTTCCTTTAAGTTTGATCAACACTATTAAATTATATTGGATTCAAATGCAGTAAATAAGTTGATTCATCAATCATTAATCAAGTTGGTCCAACTTGAGTACATTAACTTGGAATAACAGAATTCCATAATGCTAAAATAAAGCAATTTAATCACATGGAAATTATATCTATGATTTTTTTTTTTGTTTATTTAAATAGTTATACCTTTTTGAGTGTATATAGCCATTTTTCCCCATCTGTGCACTCCACTAATGCCTGCTTTATTTAAGTGGTTTATGTTGAGGTAACTTGTTAATGAGTAAAAAAAAGTTAAGAGTTTATCAGCAGTAATGCTGTTTGAATAATTATAACCATCATAAACAACCAATTCATCTCAACATGTATTTGCTCAAAAATTAATTTATTACGAGAAACACATCTTTAATCATCGAAACAAGGAAAAGCAACAGTAGATAAATGGAAGTATCTCTTTTCTGGAAGGTGTGGAATTTCATCAGGTGGGTGTGGTGAAACCTCATGAGCAGTTACACTGTGAGGCCTTTTTGTGAATGCTGAATTTAGGCGTTTCCTGTAGTTACTAGAAACTCCAACAGGTGGAGGACTTGGAGACCGTGGAATATATTCCGGGAGGCTGAGAGGCATCAAATCAGACCTCTTATCATCAGGACAAGGGAAAGAAAAGATACTTGTTTTCAGCAGGTGGAGGACTTGGAGGTCGTGGAATATATTCATCATCCACAAAAGAAACACTTATCTGTGCTTTCTACAGTGACCTAACTCTGCAGTGGGTGGAGGTCTTGGAGGCAGAGGAACATCACAAGGAGACATGAAAAAGGCCACTTCATCATCCAGGGAAGAACAGTCATTTTTAAAATCTGGATACATGACCTTATGAGTGTCCTTTGACTGAAACCAGGCATCAGCAGGTGGAGGACTTGGAGACAGTGGGATATATTCCAGGAGGCTGAGAGGCATCAAATCAGACATCTCATGTTTTAGGGAAGCAAGGCACTTTGTCTCAGCAGGTGGAGGACTTGGAAACAGTGGGATGTATTCCAGGAGGCCGAGAGGCATCAAATCAGACCTCTTATCATCAGGACAAGAAAAGAAAACATACTTGTTTTCAGCAGGTGGAGGACTTGGAGATAGTGGGATATATTCCAGGAGGCTAAGAGGCATCAAATCAGACATCTCATGTTTTACTGAAGCAAGGCACTTCTTTTCAGTAAGTGGAGGACTTGGAGGCAGTGGAACATCACAAGTCATCAGCCTAATGCGTTTAGGCATCAAATGTTCCTCTTCATCATCCAAAGAAGAAACACTTGAATATTTGTGCTTTCTACGGTGACCAAACTCTGCAGTGGGTGGAGGTCTTGGAGGCAGAGGAACATCACAAGGAGATATGAAAAAGGCCACTTCATCATCCAGGGAAGAACAGTAATTTTTAAAATCTGGATACATGACCATATGAGTGTCCTTTGACTGAAACCAGGCATCAGCAGGTGGAGGACTTGGGACCTCACATACAGGTTCTCTGATAGGTCTAAACATGAAAAAGGGAACTTCATCGTCCAGAACACAACGGCCTTCATTTGATGAATCTGGGTGCTTGTCCTTTGTCTTTGGAGGAGGCAGACTTTGAGCCAAAGGGATCTCGTGTTGCAAAGAAACATTCAGGTCACCTGACGTTTTGCTCTCTTTTCCAAAAAATCCTTGGACACAAAGGACACACAGTAGTATTCCCTTGGTGGTGGCAGTAAGATCCCCACATCGTGGAAGCAGTCCTTGCTGCACACAAAACAAGAAAAATCAGCAGCTGATTAGTTTTGCAACATATGATGCAAACAGATGTTTTAATGTCCTTTTTTTTTTTTTAAATTGAATAGCAAACATACCTGTCAGTGCTGACATGTGAGTTTGTGTGTGAGTCAAATGTCTTAAGATGTGGATTTTCCTTAAAAAAAAAAAAAAAGAAAAAGAAAAGAAAGTTTATTATTATTAGTAGTAGTAGTATTTTATTTTTCTTTAAGAATTCACATGATTTAATCTTTAGAAACGGACGCAGTGAAGGGTAACTTACCACAGCTCGAGACATTTTAGGCGTCAGTCAAGGCAAAGATCCACGCAGGATTTGGTTTCTCTGTGTAACATTACAGGACAGTTGTCATACATTTTCAAGTCAGTTTGATAAATTAATAGCAAACTTATCAAACTGTATCATTAAAGCATTGTTTAGATGGATAAATATGAAAGAAATGAAGATAAAAACAGTAACAGCTGGCAATCAAGGTAAAACAACCTTTTTGGAAAAGGTCTTAATCATTATTGTTTAAAAATAAATCTTTCAGTCCTTACTTCAGTGACTTGTTTGAAGTTGCTGTGCTTGCTGTCGGTCGCAGACTAGCCGCAGTTTTTGAGTAAAGTTTGCAAGAGCTCAAATATTGTGTCTGTTCAGTACCAATGTAATGAGGAGACTGGGTGCAGGTTTGGAATCCTCAGTGACAGAAGAATGCAGAAAAATCCACAATGCAGCAGTGCTTGAATTTGGATTTGTTATTGTTTTAATAACAATAACGACCAGGATCATTCCATAGCAACACAGTGATGCCCAATCAAATGTCAGATACAAGGGATCTGACATTACACATCCAACAGCACAGCAAAGCAATGGGCATCAATGCCACAAGTCAGACCTTAAAAAAATACCTGCGTTATATAACGGCACACTGACAGTGTCTCATAAAAATGATATTCATTTTAATTTAATTTTAATTAGATCTGTCCAGAGCAATATCCCAGCAGTTTAAGTGAGTTGATGCTATACTCTGATCAAGAAGTGTTTTCTTTTCTTTTGTAAATTCAATAATCTTTCATTTAAAAACATAATAATTTTTGAGCAGTGTATTTAAATCGCTAATATGCGTGTAATTTAAAATAAAATACATTATTATTAAATTTTTGCATTTTTGATTATGTTTTCTCCTTCAGTGGTGTTTTCATATTTCACTATGCTCTCACTCATGCTTGGTTATATTAATATGTATTTCATCTGTATATGATAAAGTGCTTTGTTACATCCTACAGAGCAAGAGCTCATCTGGGGACCTGTCTTCTCCTGTTTTTTGCTTATTTGTGTTTTTTTTTTTTCCCTATAAGCTACAGTCCAATTAGCTGCCCATCTTGAATCAGTGGAAGCTTGAGAAGTGACAAAAAGCCTATCCTTCACCTCTGTCTCAGCCAGTGGAAGCTGGTAGAAATCATGCTGGATGTTAGAGAGAATGGGAACACTCCAATGCATTGCAATTTTCTTGCTTATCCTCATAAAATGTCTTTGGAAAAATGAAAAAAAAAATCTTCTAATTCTAAACACTTTTTTCTGTGGCAGATATGTTGAATTATCAATCAACAGGTACAAATAATTTAAGGGAGATGCTAATTTTTTGGCAGACTAGGTCACTTCATGGAATTTGACATCGTTCACCTTTCCACAAGAAATGATTGATTGTCTGTTCCCACTGAGCGCAGATGGCCATGGTGTACATGTTGAATACGGCCTTGTCAGGTGGAAAGCGTCACCCCAGGCTTGCTATGTGAAATGAGTAAAGGGCCATGGTAGAAACAAAAGGATCTCTACATTAAATAAAAGCTGGGAATAGAATTAACCTTGAGACTTCTCAGTAACAAGATAAGCCTCTCAGTCCAGTGAGTCAACTTTTTAATCACCAAAGGAAAGCTATACCCTCAAGTTTAATGTCAACTTAAGTGGCCATAGTATAAAAATAAAAATATCAGAATTTCTGCAATTACTGTAGTTAGGTCAAGCACAAACTTCCACTGATGTAGTGGTGGTGATGAGGTTTATTATTATATAATAATGTGTTAATTTTATATTATTAACACATTATTACAATATCCATGAAGTAAGTCAAGTACTTCTAAATGTAATGCGATATTGTGGATGTTTTCAATGTTGGGTGTAATATAATAGTAACACAGTAGTTGAGTAAAACTGCAATCCTGCATCTCCACTTTACCCCTTTTTTCTCTAAGAAGAATAAAGTAATGATTAAGTGTACTAAAGATCAGCAGTCTCATTTGATTCATAATTATGTTGTTCCTTGGGTCTTCAGTTATGTGAATGATGAGCTGATAGAAGAAATTGTCAAACATAACTGTTTTTTTCTCTTTTTTTCCCCTGTGGACTTCAATTAGTGTGGAGGGAGGAGAAAGGGTTGTCTCTAACTTGTGGGGATTGGGAAAATAAACATACTTTTATTTTTATTGCTTGAAGGGAGTAGAACATGACACTAAAGTGAAAACTACTCATAGGCCAGAAGCAACTGCTGCCAAAACATGGACCCTTTGCAAATATCTGCACAGACAGCATGCAAATGCAAAGATAACAGTGAAGAAACCCGAGTGATGTTAGAGCTGATGCCAACCCCAGCTGAGTGACCCTTGTTGGAACTTCAACAGGTAACAAAAGCATTGCTGAACAGTGAGGCTGTAGCCTCCATTTATTCCATTGCTAACTGCAAAGTTCTCTCGGGGCTTGTTTTAAATTTATCATCAGCTTTGTGTTACTACTGGAAGAAAAAAATAGAAGAAAGCTCTTCTGTGTGTCAGTAGGGATTTGTGCCAGTGTGTGAGCAGGCCTTGTTATGGATTAAAGTAAAAGTAATCTAACAAGTAGTGTAACAAATTACTTTCCCCATCATATGTTCCTTTTTGGGGGTAACAAGTAATCTGTATCCATTACCCTTTTCTCTTTGTAGTTTTTTTCGTGAAGTCTTTGTACACTGAAGATGAAAGTTTGTGTACAACGCCGTGAGGACAAATTAGAAATTATTGATAAATGTTTGCAAAACAATACACAGAGCACAGATTTACTCATGGCTTTGTCCTAAATTGAACCTATGCTACTTGGTCCTGACTTCAAAGTTATAACTCATTTGCACATTTTATACATTATAAAGTGAATTGCAAAATTTGATTAGTCTATTATTTTTTATCTTCAACTTAAATTATCTATAGCACAGACATTTTGAAAGGTTCACCTCCTCATTTCTTTTCATTTCAGCTAACAACAAATAGAAGAAAGGACGGGACATGTGGAATTTTTTCTAAATCATCAAGAAAGAACTCAGTGTCCCTTAGTGAATGATTTCCTGTTGCTGAAATGCACATGTGATGTGAAACAGGAACTGAGCCAAGAGCATGCAACACATTGTTCTTTTTGTATTCCCTTTCTTTTGTGCTGATTTTTCCAGAAATAAGTATATTTATGGTAGACTAAAATTGAAAAATACATTTTTTTTATGTCAGAAGAGTGTTAGTTGATTATTTTTTGTAGTGCCGGAGAGAAAAATCATAAAGTTCATACACAAAATTTTTGTCATACTATCTCAAACTCAAAAAACAATAGAACTTTTGCATTTAGAAAATGCATTACCTGTGATAGGGAAGTCAGTGTTTTGTTTTGGGGGGGGGGGGGCAGGCTGCAGAGACACATGGTGCCTGGCACTGCCATTTACAGCAGTATACTTTACAATTGTGTGTTTTTATGTTTGTAGGAGAGCTGATTTTGCGAACACAATACCTTAACAACCATGGAAAATACAGACATAAAACTAAGCAGGTATATGCGGGAGATCAAACTCTATAGTCATGGTCGATGGTATGGGTTGTCTCATGTATGTTTACTGACTAGGAGATGATGTTTAGGAGCCTTTTGTCCTTTGTTTGTCATGGTGAAAGTCAAGGGTCTTAACCTTACAATTTAAAGCACTTGCACTAATAAGTTAATTGAATTGACCTGAACTGTGTGCAAGTGCAACTTTCATGGATCTCCAAAAGTTGATCCTGTTCATCTGGACGTAGCGTTTTCAGTGGGAGAAACGCTTCATCATGTGACTTCTTCAGTCTCAGCTGACTGCAGGTTTTCATGAATACATTGGGTCTTTTTTTGTTTGTTTAAACTAAATCCATTATGTTTGAGACTTTAGTCACAATCACAAAGTGTGCAAAGTTACCATTACACCTGTAAACTTGGCCCACTCAATCTGGCAGTCTTCATTTAGCTTAAATGCCATTTTAAGACATTGACTAGAATAACATGCATTCATCAACTCTGTTTTTTGATTATGCTTTGATAATGTGTTCTTAATATTTTGGTGTGAGGTGAGTTAAAATTGATAAACTGATAAAAAACAGTCTTGTGTTACATTTAGTTTCCTAGCTTAATTTATGTTTATGTTGTACACAAAATAATAAACTTTTAGCACAAGAAGTCCCCAGAAAGCCACAGATTATGATCCAACTGTCTCTCAGGTAGCTACCTGGCAACCGAAAAATACATTGTCATTGCAGCTGTAAGACACAGACATAACCATCCACTCTCAATCAAACTATACTACTATCAAGTGAAGGTTTTCATTTCATTTCATAGAGCCAGTAGTAACTCATGCACACAACAAATAAAGCAACTGCTCTGCAACATAAGGGCTACTGTCCACATTTAACATCATTAACACAACGAGAAAATCGGACAAGATCTGTCAAAACTGTTTCTCAGCTCTTTTACAAGTCTTCTTGCCCCCTCTTGTCATTATGGGCTCATGCCAAACAACTGCAAGGACATATGCAAATGACTGTAGCTAACAGGAGATAAGTCTTTGGCACCACCAGTGGGTCTGACAGATGCTACAGACAGACACACACCATAGAACATTTTGTCTCGTAGAGGCAAAGCAGGCATCAGGGCTAAGATTTGGTGGCTTTTGACTGGCTAACAAGATTCTGGCATCTTGACTGCACAGTGATCAGGGTGAAACAGAGCAGTGTGAATTGTCATGGTTCAAATTTGCCATGTTGAAATAGACAGACATGCTGGCTGGCATTTCCAAAAATGATGGAGTCAGTGTTAATGGTATACGATGTAATATAAGATATAAGCCATGAATGGAGCTGTTACATTATCCAAAGAAAGATTTTTTTTATTCTCAGCAGATGCTGGCAGTAAAAGCGTAATAATTGAATGATTAGTTGAACATAAATACTGGCTTTGTGTTTTATATTAAACATTACACATAAAATCAGCACATTACAAGCTAATCTCAAATGGAATACTGCAATATAATAATTTTGTTACTGCTATTTTCACTACCCCTCCAATATTTATATTACGTTATGGCCATATTATGTACACATTTGCTTACATGTACTACAATTGAGCCTCTTCATAGTTTTCAGTCATTTTCTCTATTTCTGTCTGTGCGAATAAATTTATTTTGGCCTTGCTTTCCTTATCAGCATTATACCATTATGGTGTGACAAAATGCCTCAAATGCATAGTACCACACTTATTTGCATCTCATTTTTATGTCCATTCAGTAATTGTGATGATTCAACATTTTCTTTTCATAATTGAATTTCATTGAGTGAAAAAAGGTGCACTGAGGCAGAGTGACTGTCTGCCCTATGTGTTCATACATGTGGAAGAATACGTCTATAACTATTTATCTTATAAATTTGTTTTCTTTTTTCTTTTCTTTTTTTTTTTGCTGAGTCTCACTTAGGAATGGGAATCGAGAACCGGTTCTTGTACACAACCGGTTCCCAGCAGTCCAATTCCCTGGAATCGTTAGTCTGCCTGCCTATCGATCCCGCTTATCGATTCTTGCGGTCTCGCTACGATTAGCTGATTTCAGTTCGTGTGTCAGAGGAGGAAAATAGTGCCACAGTGTGCAGTGTGAATATGGACATTACTTATTTTTATTGCACAAAAAGCTGAGAGCGTGGTGGTAAAGTAAAGACTGCTCCAGGAAAGAAACAACTGCATTACACTGTTAACACAACTTGTACCTGCACAGATAGCATGCTAATGCTAAGTCAAGAGCCCAGAGTGATGTTAAAGTTAAGTGCTCAGTAAATGTTGAAGTGAGCCATCATTTGTGGTGAAATCAGCCACTGCTGAACTTTTACAGTTAACAAACTGAAGGCCGCAGCTCCGTTTTTACCTGTTCATGTTTCTAAAGTATCCTTGTGGCGATCACTTTAAACTGTGTTTGTGCTGGTGTCATAATTGACTTGTGCTGTTAGCTTTGTGTTCATATCGAAATACTAAGAGAAAGATCACGTGTGTCCTTATTAGGATAGGGATTTGTGTTGGTGTGTGGGGCTGTAGCCTGTAAGTTTGTGTTGCTAAATGGTAATTATGACACCATGTGTTTCAGATCATTTTACAGAGTAACATGGAAGTAAACAAGCAATATAACAAATGTCTTTCTCCTGGGTAAGTAACTTACACCATTACTTTTAAGAAGCATGTTCTGTGTATTATGTCTAATAGTTACTTTTTTTAATAATGACCCCAACAGTGATCACAACAAAGAATGCACAAGCAGTTGACACAGCATGCAATTAATTTGAATGAACGTACTATCTTTGATTTGCTGCTTAGCGATGGTGGTGACTCTCAAAGTGGGGCCAATGAAAATTGAATCAATAAGTGATAGTTATTTCCAATGTACTTTATTAATATACGAGAAAACACGACTACATGTTTGCGTTTGATATAACTACATTAGAATGCACTGTCGAACAACTTTAATAACGCTGAGTGAATCCTTACTTTGCTGAGATGCATGCTTTGATTTCTGACGATATATTTGATCCTTCTGGGAATGGATGATACCAATCTTTCACAAGTATGTCAATGAGATGAAATTTTTAGCCACTTTTTGCTGGAGAGGTTAAGCTGCTCTGCATTGCATTTTAACATATTTTTACAGATATTCAAATAGATTTAAGGCAGGTGACATATTACCCCAGGTCAAAACGTCATGCTCTTTTTTTCATTCCTTCTTTTTGGACCATTTCATTGTTCAGAAATCAGTTTTATTTAGCAAAAAGTTCTTCTTAATTGGAAGTAACATATATAGTCACTTTCAGTATGTACAAAGTGTACTTCTGCAATTTAAATTTAATCCATTTAACCTGTTTGGTTTTACATAGGATGACAATTTTTTATTTGCTCAATGTGAGCACCTAATGCTCCGATTACCACTGGAACCACTGTTACCTTCACCCTCCACATCTTCTCAAGCTCTTCTCTGAGTCCTTGATACTTCTCCAGTTTCTTGTGTTCCTTCTTCCTGATGTTGCTGTCGTTCAGTAACGCTACTTCTATCACTATTGCCGTCTTCCTCTGCTTGTCTACTACTATGTCCGGTTGGTTATCCATCACCATTTTGTCTGTCTGTATCTGGAAGTCCCACAGGATCTTAACTCGGTCATTCTCCCCCACCCTTGGGGGCGTCTCCCTTTTTGACCTCGGGACTTCCAGGCCATACTCGACACAGACGTATTTGTATACTATGCCAGCCACTTGGTTGTGGCGTTCCATGTATGCTCTACCTTCTAGCATCTGCAGGTACTTACAGCTTTCCCAGCAGAATCTCCATGGTTTCCATTTGCGTGTGGGATGCCCATGTACAGTCTGATGTCCTCAAAGTCTGCAATGTTGCCTTCTGGTAGTTTGATCACCTCAATTCTGAGTGTATATATATATATATATATATATATATATATATATATATATATATATATATACACTGTACTTATCTGTACTTAAGGTTTAAAGTATGTATCACTGTCAGATTGTATAAACCAGTTCTTTATGAATTATACTCAACACTAAAAATGCATTTCCTTGACAATGTTACACCATAGGGGGGGCGATCGTGGCTCAAGAGTTGGGAGTTCGCCTTGTAATCAGAAGGTTGCCGGATCGAGCCCCAGCTTGGACAGTCTCGGTCGTTGTTTCCTTGGGCAAGATACTTCACCCGTTGCCTACTGGTGGTGGTCAGAGGGCCCGGTGGCGCCAGTGTCCGGCAGCCTCGCCTCTGTCATTGCGCCCCAGGGTGGCTGTGGCTACAATGTAGCTTGCCATCACCAGTGTGTGAATGTGTGTGTGAATGGGTGGATGACAGGTTGTGTAAAGCGCTTTGGGGTCCTTAGGGACTAGAAAAGCGCTATACAAATACAGGCCATTTACCATTTACCATAGTGGCAGACAGAGCACTCTGTCTAAGAACCGTGTGCTTGTGCCTTGGGAATGCAAATGTGCTAAACACAGTGAAAACCAATCTCGTTTTTTAAAATTCATTCCTGGGATTTTCTTCAGTCTCCACATGACATTAAGTAGCAGGATCGGACCATATTTAGATTTGCAGTCTATCATACCCCTCCCCATCTTAGCCATTCTGGGAGTCCACTCAGATTTTCCCAAAGGGGCCTCCTCCTCATAACCTTCCAAATTAAATAAAACAAAAAAACAACAGACACAAAACCATTTAAATTAGCTGACATAAATCTATATTCTGACAACATATAGTTAAACTCTGTCAGACAACTCACTACAACTCATGTAATGTAACGAACAGTAAATTCCGAGAGGCTTTGCTGAACCTGAAATGTAGTGTGTCTGACTTCCCTACATTCAAAAACAAAAGTGGTAATGTTGTAAGGAACAAATAAGATTTGTCACTGGAATTTCATTCTGAAACTCGACCTAGATTAATAGCAGAAACTGATAATTGAATATCGATGAGCTGTTTAGGTATAATTGTTTTTCATCATTGTTAAATTAAAGCATCGTTATTATTGATGTAATGCGGTTGTGTATTTGATTTTTATTGAGGACTTTATGAGTTTGATGTATGACATTAACATCCCTTGTGTAAAAACACAATTTTCTTTATGTATTTTTCCGCATGAATGCTTGAACTAAGGTGCAGGATGCATAACATCTGTGTGTGTGTGTGTGTGTGTGTGTGTGTGTGTGTGTGGGCAATGGGAGGATATTTTTATTAAAAAAATATGATAATATTTGGTCTGACATTTGTGTCTAATTAAAAATATTGTGGTATAGATACGGATGATCTTACATAGCTCTACCCTTCTTGACCTGTCTGTCCCCTGTGTAAAAGGCTATGTACATCTTTAACAATGTAAACAAACATCTAAGCCAAACGATTTCAGATTCAGCTCGGCTACATCCAATATGCTCCAGCCTATAGAGCTGTGTGCAAACCTATTATATGTAATATAGTGCATTAATAAACAGCAAATACTAACATAGTGGCAGAATATGTGCACTGTGACAAATGCATATAAAATTCAAAAAGACGAGGAAGAACAGACGTGAAAGTATCCAATGTAGATTGCATCTATCATGAAAATCTGAACTTTAAAATGTTATATCATTATTCTCCCTCTTTTGTGTTCTGAGTATTTTCCACTCAAACTAAAAGTGGTCATTCATTTAAATAGATTAATGCTTAATACTGCTAATTATTGCTTACTGATTTGTACTTTGAACATATTGTAGCAGGTCAGGGCTGTGTGGGGTTTTGTTTACTGACCTCGAAATGATTTTATGTGGCACACAGCACTCGGAAATCTGTCAAATGTTTTGGTACGACTTTGCTAAGCTACGAACCCACACCGCTTGATGGATTGTCGAAGCATTACGGCTATCGTAGGCAGGAGCCTCGCGGAGTAATACATACTGTGCTTCAACATAATATTAACGTATTGTGTGTGTATAACCTCTTTTTACGTTTTGTGGCTATTATACATGGTTATGCTGAGGATATGTCGGCCAGTTTCCACTGGAAATGCCTTTTGGTTAAACTGTCAGCAAGGAATTTGCATTTGCACTGTTAAATTTTTATATAACTTTAACGCACATAAAAAAACAGCTGCTTGTTTAAGTGAAAATACATTGATGGTTTTTTTTTTTGCACTAATAAAGTTGTGGAGTTGTAAGGTATTTTGTCTAGAGTCAATTACATCGTCAGTTATGTCGTTATCGCAAATTTTCAAATTTCCACAAAAGGGAACAGAGGGGATCAGAGACCGACAAGCCGGGATTCAAGCAGCTGCTGCTCAACAGACTTTGGACGCCGATGGCCCTGGGCCATCTCTACTTGCCTCAGCCCCAGCCTCTAGGCCCGACAAACCTCCCTCGACCGAGACAACCCAAGCTGCTGATGACCTGTGGCAGCGGAGCAGCGTAGGTCTCACCGTTGACCAGCGGACGAGAATGTGGACATCATTGCCGCTAGGTGACAAAGACTGCAGGCAGATGCGCCTGGTCCAGCACACCATCGACATCGGCTCTGCCTCTCGTTCACCATGCAGCAGCTGAAGCGGGAGCAGGAGGGTGATGCAACGTTGGCTCAGGTGGGGGCCTGGCTGGAGGCGGCACGACGCCCAGGCTGGACACGGGTGTCAGGACAGGGGCCCGAAGTGAAGGCCCACTATGGCCTTCTATACCGGAGATGGCCCGGTCCCCGGTCAGGGCAAGGGTCTCCTGCAGCTGTTGGTGCCTTGGTTGCTGCAGTAACAAGTGCTCGAGCATGTCCACGGCTCGGTGGGGGCCAGCCACTATGGCAATGCCAAAACTCTCAGGGGACGGTTCTACTGGCCTGGTTGTCGACAGGATGTGGAACTTCATGTGCACTGCTGTGACACCTGCACGGGACGGAAGGGCCCCACTCAATGCTCCACTGCCCCCCTGCAGCAGCACCAGGTGGGGGCGCCGATGGAGACAGTGGGAGTAGACGTCCTAGGGCCTTTCCCCGTCACTGAGGCAGGGAACCGGCGCGTGTTGGTGGCCATGAACTGCTACAGGAAGTGGAGGGAGTGGCCGCGGGTGGTTCATGACTACACCTGCCAGGCCCAGGCCAGCGCCGGAGTTCGACTGAAAGGAGCCTGCGACACCAGGTGCTGAGGGGGAGCTTTCGTGCTTGGCGACAAGGTTTGGGTGTACTACCCGGTTCGCAAGAGAGGAGTGTTCCCCAAGCTCTGCAGTCACTGGCAAGGGCCGGCGGAGGTCGTGGAGTGGCTAACAGAAGTGGTGTACCAGGTCCGCATGCCAGGCCCGGGGCACATGGTGGTGTTGCACCAGGACAAACTCTCACCGTACCGACCACTTGCTCCAGCAGCCGCCGAGGCAGGGGATGCTGGTGGCATCCCATGTTCTGATCGGAGTGACTCTTCCCCCGCCGGTCGAGATCGGTCGGTGCGCTGAAAGAAGACACATGGACATTTGCAGGACATTGTGTTGGGTAATGGGGTTGTCGGGGACGACTGACCCCTTAGGTGGGGGCTATGTAGTGGGTCAGTGCTGTTTGGGGTTTTGTTTTGACAGCTATGTTCTGTTGTTCCAGGCGGCAGCGTTATGTTGCCATGGTTACAGGTGACCCTCTCTCTCTGCGACTGTGTGTTTCTGGGTGGAGAGAGTGCTTTTTGTTGTTGTTACGCCGAGCGGGTGTGTTAGCGTTGTGTGTTCGTCTGATGAATGCTAATAAACGGCTGTGCTCCCTGGCTAACTCTGCGGGAAGCAAGACCAGACGTTACCTCTGTCTCCTCCTTGTCTGAGCTCGCCACAATGTTAAATGAAATCAGTTGCAGGAAGCCTGAAGAGTCACACAACTTTGCCTAAAATCAGTATTAATTTCACCCAGTTTCATTTAATATGTTTATACCAAATATTCTACCTTCCAAGTGTGTTTGAGACTATTACATGAGAACATTTATAATAACCTTGTTTTCTAGCATTTGAGGTCAGTGTGGTTTTGTAGACTTGGCTTGGGTGCTTGAAATTCAATGGAATTTCAACTGTAAAAAAAAAAAAAGACCTACACATAGGCTTAATTGCAATTTCTGCCAGCCAGAGATGAAAGTAACGTGTTACTGTAATCTGATTACTTTTTTTTCGAGTAACGAGTAAAGTAAGGGATTATTATTCCAAAAAAGGTAATTAGAATACTGTTTCTTTCCCATAAGCACGCTGCATTACTGCGTTACTAAAACCGTGATTTTTTTTTTTGCGAGAGTGTCTCATGACAATGACGTAAGCGAGTGCGACGTTCGTGGCAACAGCTGTGTGCAGATCAACAATGGATAATATATCGAGTGCGGGAGAGAGTATGAGCGTGCAGCGTTTAAAGCGTGGAAGTACTAATATCCTGCTCTCCTTCTGTGTGTACGCTACACAATTCAGCAGTAGCCTAACTCCACTTGAAATAACGCATGAAGTCAGGATGTAGCGTCCAACTCCTTTTAATTAGTAAGTATTTCCTCATGGAGTAAAACTGAAATACAAATAACATAGCTAAAATTAACCTAGCATCATTAGCACAACAAAATTAGATTCCAATACACATCCATTAGCGTTAGCACACAACTACTAAAGTATTCATCTACAGCAAATATTTCCACAAAATATACATAAAATACAATCCTACAATTCAATACAAATGAAAACTTACAGACGGTGGTGTCGATGGCACAAACAAAAAGCAGATGTCGCAGGATCAAATATCCCCACGTGATCCGCTAGGAACTAAACAAACATGGCTGACTTCCTGTCACTTCCCGAAACTGGTTTTCAAAATAAAACGAATTTCAAAATAAAGTTAGCTCACTGCAAAGAGCGCCTCTATTGCAATAAAATTAAGAGTGGAACACTCCCCGTCTGGTATCTGTTAAGATGCCATATATCAATATTCAAACCACAACATAACCTTTTCAGTCCTGGTTCTTTAAAACCATAACAACCTCCGTTATAGGCCTGAGGAACATTTTGGCCACTCCGTCTTTGACGACCCGGATCTCGATCTTGCGGACCTTTCCATCACCGCCGGGGAAAGTGTTTGTTACAAGAGCCATGGGCCAGTCGTTCCGGCATGTACTATCATCTTTCATCAAGACAACGTCACCTCTTTCGATGTTTGGGCTGGTCTCCTGCCATTTACTACGAAGTTGCAGTGTCTGCAAGTATTCGCGTTTCCAACGATTCCAGAATTGGTCGGCCAATCTTTGCACTTGGCGCCACTGCTGCTTATACAGGTCCTTCTCAGTGAATGTCCCTGGAGGAGGTGGAACACTGCTTCTGAGTGAGAAGCATTGCTGGGGTAAGTATCTGAGGGATGTCAGGATCTGAAGAGACAGAGACAAGCGGTCTGGAGTTGATGATGGCCGTCACCTCCGCCATCAGGGTGCACAGGACTTCGTGGGTCAAACTGGAGGAGGGAGTACGCATCAGCATTGAGTCTAGGATTCTCCTTGCAATTCCTATCATGCGTTCCCACGCACCGCCCATGTGCGAGGAGTGAGGTGGATTGAAATGCCATGTACATCCGCAATTGTTGGTGTATCTCTGAACTTCTGACTTTGACACAACTTTTTGGAACTCCAACTCTTTGCAAGCACCAACGAAATTGGTTCCACAATCTGAGTATAGGTGTTCAGAAGGACCTCGAATTGCAAAGAATCTTCTCAAGGAGTTGATGAACGAAGAGGTGTCTAAAGACTCTATCACTTCTATGTGGACTGCACGTGTGCTCATGCAAGTGAAGAGAACGGCCCAATGCTTACTCTGAGCAATGCCTCCTCTTGTGCGCCTGGCTATCACGCCCAAGGACCGAAAATGTCCACACCAGTGTAGGTAAACGGTGGTGAAGTGCTTAGTCTCTCTTGCGGCAGGTCTGACATCTGTTGTTTCTCGCTTTTCCCACGAAGCTTTCGACAGGTGACACATCCGTGAAGAACAGTACTCACGCATCGCTTGCCGCCAACTAGCCATATGCACGTTTTGCAGCTCGAATGGCACCTTCTGTGATGGTACGACCTTGGTGCTCGACCTGCTCATGATAGTGTTTGATGAGCAACGTGGATACATGGTGTTTACCTGGCAGAATGACGGGATGCCTTTCTTTGTCGCTTAGGTCAGCTAATGTCAACCTGCCTCCAACCTTTAGCAGTCCATCTGCATCTATGATCGGATTGAGTTTTGTTAGAGCGCTTCTCTTGGAAACATTGGCTCCCTTGGAGAGAGCATCTAGCTCTTCAAGGAAAGAAGCTTGTTGCACAGCAAGAAGAATCACTGTAGTTGCCTTGGACAACTCGTCAGCTGTGAGAGGTTTACGGCACCAATGCCAACCATTACATCCGTTGGTTCCTCGGCTGCTTGCCTTAAAAGAATAAACCACATGGATAAGTGTTGCAACTCCTCTCCGTATGGCCTTCCAGGAAGAGAATTTCGTGAACCTCTCACAACCCACCAACCTGTCCTTTTGACTTGTAACACAGGTTGTAACTTGTGGTCGTATCTCAACATCTGCATCTGGGTTGATAAGCTCAAAGATCTCATGTTGCTCGCCACTTGGCTGTGACTTGTACAGAAATGTTGGACCCGTGAACCAGTTGGTTCTGGTGAGCTGTGAGGCTTGAACAGACCTAGAAGCATGGTCAGCTGGGTTATGCTCCGTAGGTACATACCTCCACTGATTCGGTTGTGTGGACTGGCAGATTCTCTGGACCCTGTTGTGGACATACACATAGAAACGTTTGGACTGATTATGAATGTAGCCCAGCACCACTTTACTGTCACAGTAGAAGGTGACCGCATCAATTTGGATATCGATCTCTTGAACGATAAACTCAGCAATTTCTACGGCTAGCACTGCCGCACACAGCTCCAGTCTGGGTGTGGTAGGTTCAGTTGGTGGTGCAAGTCTAGCTTTCCCACGAATGAAACCCACATGAACCTGGTCATTTGCATCTATTGTCTTGAGGTACGCCACCGCACCATTCGCTTTGGTTGAAGCGTCTGAAAAGATGCATATCTCTTTACGACTGGCATTGGAACAGGAGGTGGTGGTATACGCTCGAGGGATATGAAGATGTTGCAGTTCTTGAAGCGAATTTTTCCATGTCTCCCAAACCTTACATTTGTCCTGAGGGAGTGGACTGTCCCAGTCGGTTCCATCTAAGGTCAACTCTCTCAGCACCGACTTGCCTTGAACGGTCACAGGAGCGACGAAGCCGAGAGGGTCAAAAAGACTGTTTATGGTGGAGAGAATCCCACGTCGTGTGAATGGCTTGTCACTGACTGACACTTGGTAGGTGAATGTGTCCCTTTTAACATCCTAACTCAATCCAAGGCTTCGCTGTGTGGGTACTGCACTTCCATCCAAGTAAAGATCTTTAATGCCCTTAGCATGATCTCCTGCAGGGAAGGCTTCCAAGATGTCAACGCTGTTGGACGTGATCTTGTGCAGTCTCAGGTTTGACTCAGAGAGAGATGCTTGGGTTCTCTGTAGCAGAGAAATTGCCTCTTCCTCTGTGGATGTGGAAACAAGACCATCGTCTACATAGAACTCGCGTTCCACAAAATGTCTGGTGTCTGACCCGTACTGCTGTTCTCCTTCCTTTGCAGCTCTTCTGAGACAGTATATTGCCACAGCTGGAGAAGGACTGTTGCCGAATACGTGAACCCTCATCCTGTATTCAACAATGTCTTTGCTGGGATCATTATCTCTATACCACAGAAAGCGTAAGTAGTCTCGGTGGTCTTCTCTCACGACAAAACAATGAAACATCTGTTCGATGTCAGCCATGATTGCTACTCGCTCTCTCCTGAAACGAATAAGGACTCCCATTAGACTGTTATTCAAGTCTGGTCCGGTGAGTAGCACGTTGTTCAGCGAGATGCCATTGCATTGTGCACTTGAGTCGAAAACAACTCTGATTTGGTCGGGTTTCCTGGGATGATAGACCCCAAACATCGGCAAATACCAGCACTCTTTACCTTTAGGAAGTGGAGGGGCTGGTTCTGCGTGATTGTTCTAGAAGATCTTGTGCATGAAGGCAATAAACTGGTCCTTCATCCGTGGTTTACGCTCTAGTGTGCGCAGTAATAAGAAGAGGCGGGTCATTGCTTGCTTACGATTGTTGGGCAAAGGTGGTCTGGGGGGCCTGAAGGGAAGAGGAGCCACCCAACTATTTGACTCGTCCTGAAAAACCTCATTACCCATTATCTGCAGAAACTGTTCGTCCTCTATGGAGAAGGCATGCTTGTCATCATCCGCTGTTCTTGCAAAGACTGTGTTGCCGAGTGAGTCATCGTCCATTGTAGTGCTACGGCAACTGTGTGAGAGTCCCTTGACTTGACTGGAGTTGACCGTTTGCTTGAGAAGGATGTGGCTCGTACAAGGTCTGAATAATGATGGTCTTCTGTCTTCCAGTATGTTGGGTTTTATAACAGTGGACAATGGGCTTATGAACCTTTCCCAAACACACATCACCTACTAAGACCCATCCAAGGTCAAGCCTTTGAGCAAAAGGTGCATCACCAGGACCGTTGATTTGCTGCTTCACCTTGTGAACCTGGAGAATGTCTCTCCCAAGCAAAAGAAGGATCTTGGCATCGTTATCAAGAGGCGAGATTTTGCTAGCAAGGCTCTTGAGGTGCGGGTGATGGAGGGCAGCTTCAGGTGTCGGTATTTCATCACGATTATCTGGTAAGTTGTCACATTCGATCAGTGTTGGTAGCGCAAGGCTAACTTCACCATTTACTACTTCAATTTCATAGCCATTTGCTCTCCTGCCAGAGGTTGCGGCTAAGCCAGCACAAGTTTTCAGGGTGTAGGGGTATGAGCCAACTTTGATTCCGAATAAGTTGAAGAACTCTGGCCTGGCTAGAGACCTGTTGCTCTGGTCATCGAGTATAGCATACATTTTGATGGCTTGTTGTGGGCACTCTTTAGGGTAAACCTTAACAAGACATATATTAGAACAAGATTTTGACCTGGCGCAATCGCCACAAACTTCAGTGCACAGAGGGCTTGCAACTGGTTCTGGGATAGTGTCCTCCTTTTCCGGCTCCCCGCCGTCACCTGTTGGGGGACTTGAGGCCTTGGTGGACAGTTGTGGTGGACCAGGATGAAGAGCTGTGATGTGCTTGTCACTGTTGCACTCATCACATTTCAGGACAACTTTGCAGTCTCGGGCGAGATGAGATGTGGATGCACAGCATTTGAAACAGACGCCTTGATCTTTCAAGTACGTTTTGCGTTCTTCAATGGTCTTTAGCCTGAAACCATGGCATTTCTTTAAGGGGTGGGGTTTTTTATGGATGGGGCAATGCTTGGATATAACCTCTCTAGGATCTGGATCGTACTGTGGGGCATCAGAAACGACTTTGGTCATATGCACTGAGACTGGGGTTCTTAAATTTGTGTGGCGTGAGATAGGCTTTTCTGTGACAGGACTGCTTCCAGAAAGAGCAAAGCTGGGATCATTTCTTGTTTTAGCTTGATAGCAGATGAAGGAAGTGAAAAAGGAAAAGGGGGGATAACCAACCTTGTAGTCCTCTTTGTATTTTGACCCTTGAGTGATCCATTTTTCTTGCAGGTTGTATGGCAGTTTTTCCACGATGGGTTTGAAGCCACGGGCGGTATCCAGGTAAGCTAAGCCGGGCAAGTAGCCATCCTCTTTTGCTGAAAGTAATTCCATCAATAGATCTCCAAGATCCCTTAACCTGTAATTGTCCTTGTTTGTTATTTTAGGAAAGCTGTCCAACTTCCAAAGAGAGCACTTTCAACGACTTCTGGAGCACCGTAGCATTCATTGAGTCTGTCCCAGACCATTTTGAGTGCAGTATTTGGGTTGTCAATATGAACTGCTCTTAGGCGCTTGACATATGCAGAAGATTCCTTCCCAAGCCATTTTGAAAGTAAATCCAGCTGTCCACTTGCAGTAAGGTCCAAACCCTTAATGGTATTGGAGAAGGCAGATTTCCATGCTCTGTATGACTCTGGATGATCGTCAAAGTGGGTTAAGCCAGTGCACACAAGCTCTTTTCGTGCCAGGTACTTCGCCATGTCCATCATCACTGAAGACTCTGGAGGGTGTGTATGAGAAGTGCTGGGGTACTGAGGAAAAGTTAGCTCTGGTTTAGGGTAGGGCGTATTGCTCTTTTGTTCTTGCAGGAGTCCCTCACTGTTAACTTGGAGGCGAGCATTTATATCTGGCTGAGCTGATGGGATAGAGGTGTGAGCGGTTTGGTATGCATGCGTTACCTCAGAACTTGGTTGTGGCTGGAAAGGTGTGGGCCATGAGACTTTCACAATATACTCATCTTTAATGATGTACTTAGCCGATGGTGGAGGGCTCTTCTCGATGAGATGCTCTGATATTGAGAGATTGACTGGTTCATTAAGTTGGTTAAGCTGCATAGTTTGGTCTCTGATATAGTCGCTTACACGTTCATGTGTACTCTGCACCATAACTGGGAGACTTTTCCAACTAGGATGTGCTTCAACCTCTATCTCTGCTGCTGCTTCCAAAACTTCTGCTTGGGCAATTGCGGCTGCAGCTTCCTTTTCCAGATTTAAGGCTTTGAGATTAGCTTCTAATCTTGCTTTGTCGACTTTAATGCTGATCTCTCTCTGTGCGAAGGCAACACGTGCACGAGCAGCTTCTGCATTGGCTCTTGCGTGTGCTGCTGCTGCACTGACATTTGATCTACTTGAATATCTGGAAACTGAACCAGTGCTTTTAACTGATGCTCTGTCTTGAGGAGGCTTTGGTTCTTTAGGTCTTGCACCTTCGGGGTGTGCTTCGTCCATGTTTGTTGACATAGCTTGTTGTCGTGGAGTTGTTTTGCCAGCTGCTAACCGTCTTTTTACTATCCTGCTCTCCTTCTGTGTGTACGCTACACAATTCAGCAGTAGCCTAACTCCACTTGAAATAACGCACGAAGTCAGGATGTAGCGTCCAACTCCTTTTAATTAGTAAGTATTTCCTCATGGAGTAAAACTGAAATACAAATAACATAGCTAAAATTAACCTAGCATCATTAGCACAACAAAATTAGATTTCAATACACATCCATTAGCGTTAGCACACAACTACTAAAGTATTCATCTACAGCAAATATTTCCACAAAATATACATAAAATACAATCCTACAATTCAATACAAATGAAAACTTACAGACGGTGGTGTCGATGGCACAAACAAAAAGCAGATGTCGCAGGATCAAATATCCCCACATGTGATCCGCTAGGAACTAAACAAACATGGCTGACTTCCTGTCACTTCCCGTAACTGGTTTTCAAAATAAAACGAATTTCAAAATAAAATTAGCTCACTGCAAAGAGCGCCTCTATTGCAATAAAATTAAGAGCGGAACAACTGACCTTACTTTGAGTTTGATTTTGTAAAAAGCGACAAAAACATTAGTGTCCGCTGCTCACTGCGTGGGAAGAAAACTTCTTTTTACAGCGAAAAAAACCCAAAACGTCCGAGCAAGCACCAAATACGCTGTCGCTGGAATGTGAAATTCACAGAGAAACTGCCGTATCCGTCTACTGACCGCTGCGGCACACCTGCACCAGGGCAAACCCCTGCCTGCTCCACTCCTGCTATACAGGTTAAAATAGAACAACAGGACCGCTGAGTCTTTGATTTTACTTATTTTCTGCTGTGTTTTACGTGCATCTATTTGAAAGAGTGAGTGTAAACCCAAAAAACGATTTTATTTTATGTGCTGGAATATGCAGAAAATAGGTTTAAATGTTAAGCAAATTTCTTCCAGTCAGAGAATGTTGCATATAATTTAATGTTTGCTTGATTCCTAAAGTTAAAAGATTAAAACTAATAAAACAAGTTTTAAAAAGAGACTTTTTCATTTGATTACATTTTATATGATGGATTATGCAGAAAAAGTAGAATTGGGCTGAAAAATCTATTGCTTTATTACCTATTTAGGGGATAAATCATGTAAATCAAGTAACTAAGTAACTAATTACCTTTGAAAATAAGTAATCAGTAAAGTAAAAGGATTACTTTTTTCGGGAAGTAATTAGTTACTGATTACTTTTTTCAAGTAACTTGACCAACACTGCTGCCAGCAGGAAGAAAAATCTTTTTTACAAACGCTTCTCCTTTCTTTTTTTGAGATTTAAGGGAATATCATGCAGCAGGATCTTGAGGCTGAAAACAAATGAGATGGGGGGCTTTTTGATTCCCTCCAGAAGTGAATGTTTCAGTTTCATATATAATTCTTAAAAGCTGTATAATAATTAAAATGCATAAAACCAATATAATTACTGTAAGTTTTCTTTCTTTTTCTTTATCGTGTGACATTTTCTGCCAGTTGTCCCATATGCTCCTACATTAAAAGCTGATTCTTGCAAGAAGGGATTTTTCTGTCTCTAGGGGCCCCCGTATATATTTATATATAAATGTATATAAATAAAACCACTTTTTTTACATTAGTAATTCCTGTTGTGCATAATTTTATATTGTTTTCGATAATAAATTAAATAAAGCAACAAAACAACCTGAAGAGCCGGTTGGAAGCCAAAAGAGTCAGCTCTTTTTAATGAGCCGAGACGAAAGAGCTGGTTCTCTAAAAAGTGCCGGAAATCCCATTGCTATAACAGAGTAATTAGCAAATAAGTACAATTGTATGATTTTTCTTAAGGAATTCTTAATGACAAATCTGGATTAGTGACTGAGAACTGTAAAGAATTTGACATAAAGAACATAGTCTTAAACCATAAAATACAATTTTAACTAGCATTTTTGTAAACAAACAAACTACTAAGTACAATGAAATACACGGACCCTTTTTTCAGTAGAATATCAGTATCTTTATCACCTGGCAACTGCACACAGTGAAGTAAACTGGGTGGAATAATTAGAATAGGTAATATGACCTTTTCTAATTTGCCTTACTACCAACTGATGGCTAGTAGTGCTTCACTAATTAGAATTAAAGAGTAATCTGATGAAGCACAACTGAGTCAATCAAAACAAAGTTTGAAGTCAATACTATAATTTTATCAGAATCGCACTGGATGTAATAAATGAGGCCATTAATTCCAAATACAGTATGATGAATGCTGCTTGGATCAGTGACTTTGGGAGAAATAGCTTTTTCTAGCAGAACCACTCAAGAAGAGAACTAAATCTCTTTGACATTTAAAGGGACAGATTCTATTCTGTAACTGGCTCTATCACCTCATTGCCTGTGGCATCCTGATAAAAATCACTTAAGTCATTGATTAAAATGCAAGCAGGTTAATGCTAGAGGTGACTTTTCCCGCTTAGCATAATTTGCTTATTACTCAGGCAAATAAACAAACCATTGATCACAGTGGTCTTTACAAAGAAAGTAGATTAGAAGGAAGAAACCAGGATTAGGTACATGTGTTCAGTCTCAAAACAGTCACAGTCTACTCTATGGGAATCATTGCTAACCATATTACACATATACAAACTAATGACTGTTTGCATGCTTATGAGTCTAACAAAGTAATAATTAGGTAATTGGAAATTGGGAGAAATATGAAAAATGCAACCTTTCTAGAGGCATGGTATTCAGTAATTTAAAAGAAAAAGATCTACAGATCACAGTTGAATTTGGTTTTTCATTAAAGCACCTAAAAATAATTTCCTGTAACTCAATTTCAATCTTTTGTTTTAGCATTATTGTCAAAGAATCAGCACTATCACTCTCACTGCCCATCTTAAAAGCTGAGCACCTCCTGACTAAAGCAATAATAACAACAACAACAATCTTTATTTAAAAACCTGCCAAAAACACTGTCAGGAACGCTTGCGACACATTTAACACACTGTCACAGTTTGTTCAAAAAAACTAAATGCCAGGGTCCAGTGGAAAACAGTTAAAAAGATTTTAATGAATACCATTAAGCAAACAATAGGTGACTATTTGCAGTTATTCAAAGAGGAGATTTATTTAGAAGCAAAGAATCTCAAGTCTGTGTTTCTTCACAGGATGAGTTACTCCAAGGTTGACAAGCAGGTAAAGGTTTCTTGTTTTCACAGGTTACAGGGTTCAGGTAAGTTGATGCAGTCTTCACGGGTTTATTAACAGGTTTTCACAGTCTTTTTTTGGCAAGGAAGTAGGAGATTAACTGACTTCACAGATTTGAACTTTGATGAGTATTTCTATGTTAGAAACAGTATGACAGCTATGTTTCCCCAGAAGCCAGGCAGGCAGGCACGCCAGAGTAAACTCAGACGGTGTGGCTTAGCAATTCAGCAAGGAATGGGCAAGATAACTGGGGCTATATACTGTTAATGATTATAGATGAACATCAGGTGTGTCAGTGGAATCTAGGGCAGCCACCCCTACAGGCAGAAGAAAAACAAAGCGAATGCAGGTCAGCACCTGAGAGGACGAAGAAGACCATGGCACGTATAGCCACATCGTCAGTAAGCTAATCTAAAAGAGACACTACTCCATAGTTCAGTGTTCCTTGTTCTTTCATCACTGTTGCTGTATATGTTTTGTAACTTTGCTCAGGAAAAAAAACGGAAGCAAACACTGAACTGTGTGAAGAATGAGTTCTAAGACATCTTTAACAGTAACAGGTTTGTCAAAGCATAACGACATGATTATCCTACTAAACTCCTGCAATCACTTGTTGAAATAATTATGTCAAAGGACTGTTAAAAGGAAAAGACAATACATCAGACTTTTAAAATGTGCTTACATCGTGCCTATCAGAGGGTTGCCAATAAAAGTTAAATATCTGGAACAGAGATTTAAAAACCAAAATCTCCACAGAGGGTTGGAAATCAGCGAGACAGCGGGGGAAAGACTGGATATATTGTAATATCATCTATTGTGCAGAAGAATGACTTCCCCTTTATATTTGATTGTCCAGCCCTGAATTAGAATAGATTTCTATTTATCTTTTTTCTTTCTTTCTTTGTTTTGCCATTACTGTTTCAAAATAGATTGTAAAAATCAATGGTTTGTATGAAAGGTTAAAGATTTTTATATAAAAATGGGACACAGACTCTAGTGTTCCACCACCAAATCCATTTTGGCACTAGTTTAGTATAAACCAGGATGCCATTCTTCAAAACTCTAGACACAAAACTCAAAAACAACTGCAAAAATATACATAATTTTCAAATGTACACAGAGACAGGCCAGTAGTAAAGCAAACTGAGAAAAATGCGATGCTCACAGAAATATCTGGTACCAAGACAACGAAGTACCAAGACAACATGGGGCCAGTATTACCATGTATGCTGCTTTATCAGAAGGTCGTGTGGCTAAACACAGAGCTTGTAGTATTCCTTGATGAGTTAACTCTGGACTCTAGAGCAGTTGCCATGACCTGTGTTATTGTGAGGGACACAGTCAGGTGTCACAATGCTCGACTGTTGGACAATAGTGCACAGTTAACCACCCACTAGACCCTGAGTCTACTATCCTTTTCTCAAAGATATTGAGAAATGTTTCTCCACATGGAGGTGGAAAATGTTGTGATAGGCACCTACTTCAACAAAGGACCTTTAATTAGCTCATGGATGAGGAACACAGCAACATCACAGCAACCCAGTGTCAGGGTGGGATTTATAGAAAGAACTTTGCCTCAAAAGTGTTGCAAATGTGTACGATATTATCCACAAGTGTAAGCTAAGATTTACAAATGTGTACAGAGATTTGTGTGTAACTTTTGAGGACTCACAAGCACGTGCTTCAATCCACAAATATAAAGCAATCTGATCACATGTGAAACTGTTTAACAAATGTGTACCTCCAAACCTGAATATATACTGATTAGTTACACACAATGTATTAAGTTCAGCTCACAAATCTGATTATTCTACCGTTTGAAAACCTTTCTGTGGGTACAAATGTCTCAAACTACACGTACATCTCGCTCGCTTGCTTACAATACTTGTAAACAAATCGCCTGATACGCACGGATCACCCTGCATTCCCACTTGAGGTTTTGAGCCCGATTTCCGTCTGCCAGCTCTGCTCAAATTCAAAAAATTACGCTGCTTTTAATTACAGTGTAAAACTGTGTATACATGCATCTGTGTTTTGTTTTTAAAGCTGGCAGCATTAAATTTTTCTCATAACCCCACATGTGCATGCGACATGATCTGTGGATTAAAGCACATGATTCTGACTCCTCAAAAGTTACGCATTTGTAAATTTTTGTTTACGCTTGTAGATCATATTGAACACATTTGGAACACTTTTGAGGCAAATGTCTCTCCGTATGTCTTCATTACACCTAAAGGTTCTTTCCAAGATGTCTGGAAAATGAGAACTTTCATTTTGATATGGAGGAGAGCTGGTGACCAAATCCACATGACAAAGTTGACAAGTTTTTTTTCCTTTTCTTGCTGTATTTTTGGAAAAAGAAAATGAAAGAAAAACTGAAAAAAAATGTAGTTTCAGATCCATCAAGCTCTATTCTCCTATTCTGAAGCACTAACCAGTTGAAAAGTGATGCCCCACGCGTGTCACGCAGTTGGGTCCTGACCAAGCATCAGTATGATATGAGATGGGAGTGAGAATGTGTTACATTAAGGACACAGGCACAGGCATGTGTCAGACCAAGTCTGCTGAACTGTAGATGTCTCATTTTTCTTTGGCATTGATGGTCTGAATGCCTCCTTTCAGCTTTACAAATCAGACTGCAGTCATTACTAAACCAGAAGGACATGACACCTGCCTCGATTTTCATCAATGAACTTATGCCCTTAATTCTATTAGTTCAAAAGACCTTTGAGTGCTGGTGTGAAAGACTCTGGCAATGACTACATCTGTAATAGTATTAGGAAAAATATGAATTAAGAGTAATATGAAAAGGCCAACGCATGAACTTGACAAATGACATATCTCTGGGGTAAAATGTCTTTAAAAAAACACAGGATATAAGGAAGTCCAAAACAACATCACAGTCCAATATTGCATTACTTAAAAATTCTGAATAGTACTGATAGCATTGATTCAGTTATTTCATAATAAAGGAGCCCCTTCCAAATACAGAGTGTATAAATTAACATACTTTCAGATGTTTTGATGAGCTTTAAGCCATAATTACCCAAATTTAAACAAAACAAAGCTCAAAGTATTTCACTTGACATATAATGAATATAGAGTTAAAGTTTGCCTTTTACAATTACATTACAAAAGTTAAACTTTTCATTATTTTCTACATATACACTGTGGATGAGCATGGAATACTGCATATGCACCAAGAGAGCAACACATTTTGCTAGGGATCAGTCTCACTTCTAGTTGTGTGTGCTGCTGCTGCTACATTCACAAACAGCACCAAAACTAACATTACTAGTCATTAACATAACTGCTGAAGCGTTTTTTGTGTCATTTCTGATTGTTGTCCAGTTTCTGTAACCTGGCACACACGGTGTGACTAGTTTCAAGACATAAGCGTGTCATCTATATGATTATATTTCAATTATGTATCAGTACATGGGCTCAGAGATTCCCAGATTATACAGAGGGAGAAGCAGAAGCCGCTTGAAAAGATGAGATTTTCTGGAACAAGAAAAAACTTGAAAAAAAAGAAACTCTGGCTACTTTGCTTCTTCTTTTGATTTCTTCTACTCCTATCCCTGTGCTGATCTTTTTGTGGCAACCAGGTGCCAGTTTCAATGGTGGGCTCACAGTTGGTTCACGCAAAAACAAATGTGAAAACCATGAATTGGGCTTTACCGAAACAAGCTACTCATCTTTTTTTTTTTTTTTGTGAAACTGTGATGGCAAGCCACACATGGTAAGATCCACACCTCGCCACTAGTTTGCATCACTTAAGTTTACTTTACAGTCACTACTTTACATATATTTTACTTTTTGTCCAATATATTGATTTATTTTTTTTCCGTCACACCTTACAATGTCTATATGGAGTTCACACATGCAAGGTCAAAGTTCTGTTTTATATTATATTAATACAGTGGTGTCCAACTCCAGGCCTTAAGGGCCGGTGTCCTGCAGTTTTTAGATATCACCCTGGGTCAACACACCTGAATCAAATGATTAGTTCATTACCAGGCCTCTGGAGAACTTCAAGAGATGTTGAGGAGGTAATTGAGACATTTAAATGAGTTGTGTTGGATCAAGGACACATCTAAAAACCTGCAGGACACCGGCCCTTGAGTCCTGGAGTTGGACACCCCTTTCTTTGTTTGAGTTACCTGGGGGTTTGGCTTCTACGGAAGCGTAGAGCTGCCACCCAGGCAAAAGAAAAATACAAGTGTATCACGTTATAACGTGAAAAGTTTATTGTTCTAACAAGATACTTTTCCTGTTTGTACAATATACTATCATGTTTGTACAATATACCTTTCATATACATAATTATCACGTTCGTACAATATAATATTTATATTGTACGAACGTGATAATTATATTGTACGAACGTGATAATTATATTGTACGAACATGATAATTATGTATATTGTAATAACGTGATATTATGTTGTTCAAACGTGAAAAGTATATTGTACAAACATGATAGTATATTGTACAAACAGGAAAAGTATCTTGTTAGAACAATAAACTTTTCACGTTATAACGTGATACACTTGTATTTTTCTTTTGCCTGGGTGGCAGCTCTACGCTTCCGTAGGCTTCTCCTTCCTGTTTGGCAAAAGGTGTGGCAAAGGGCTGGGGGATCTGAAGTATTGCTGACAGCCTTATTGCACTGAACCACATGCTTCATTGCCTGGTGGGTTTTGAAGTTTGTTTAATTGTTAGCTGGTTATATGGCAGCCCTTTTGTTTTCCCCTTGTGTGTTATGTGGTTTAGCTAAGCTAGTACTTAACTTCCCTCATGTGTCATTTCAGCAGGTCAGTTTGGCTTACATTTGTTTGAGGCTGTGTTAGTTGTTATTTTGAGCTTAGTTTATTGAGTTCCACCTCTTTTATTGGTCTGCCTGTTTAAATGTTTGGCTTTGGTACTTATCTTTCATATTTTGGGTCAATAAAACTCCATATTTTTGAGTTAAACACTTGTGTCCTCTATCCCTTACTGCTTGATCCCTGAGAACAACCAAGGAAGAAAAGGGAACAGAAAATGCAGTTACAGTTTTTGGTTTTTGAAGGGATGTGTTCAAAGTAATCTTTTGGCCAATCTTTCAAATAACTGTGTTCAGATGGAAACCTGCATTGACCTCTGAGGTCTTTAAATTTGCACTCAAACAAGATAAGACAACGCAAATAAATGAACATTTAAACAATAGCTATCTGTATAAGGTGTGCAATGCTAAGTTTAAATTGGAGAATTACAAGTCTTTGGCCTTGGTACCACAGTGGTCAAAGTAGTTCTACATAGTTCACAATGAATCTGTTGTTTTCAATGGGTTCAGACATAAAAGACACCAGCAGTAAAGATATTTCCAGCTTTTTTCTTACTTTTTTCTTTTTGGTAAAGATTAATGTAAAATTGGCATTACTATGATATTACTGTGTTTTCAAAATATAGCCTAACCTTTTTTTTTCTGGGAAGTGGCAGACACATTTATCAGCCTACCTGTCTTTAAGTCTGGTGGGAGGTGGGACTGTTCTCATAATGGAGAATACATTAATAGCAGTGACTATTTTTGAAGCATTTTTCACTGAGTGATTGATGTCGAGAAGTGCTGACTGAAATGTTGACTACAGTTATAGCATTTTTTCCAGATAGTGATGGGATGGAGAAGGATAATAGCTTTTCTTTGTTTAGTTGTACAGTTGTACATTTTCTCAGATAATGTATCCAGAAAGAAGATACACAATTAAATACTTTACCTAAAAAAAATTATCATTATTATAAATATGAGGAGCCAAATTTATGTTTAGTATTTTTCTTAATACTACTGATTGTATGTTGTTGTTTATATCACATTGTGACATATCTACTTCAGGTAATTTGAACAAAATGTGTTACGGTGATTGTGATAGCTTCAGATAATCTTTAGATAATATTCTTTTCCATCATACTCTTACAGCATCATCATTAACACACAGGCGCCATCATTCTGTTGTTAAAATTGCCCCACTAATGAGCCTCTTTACTTCACTGCTTAAATGAATGAAAGAACCCACCAGCCTGATCAGTGTTCCTCTCTCATATAAAAAATACCACACACCACAAAACACCCACCATACACAGATGCAGTCATTTTCAGTTGCTGGCTAGGTCATCGTATTGACAATGCTTTCCCTAGCCCCTTGCTCCAAACTTACTGCATCAATGATAAAAGGGTGTCTTGCTTCAAACTACGTTCTAAAACAGAACGAACATACAGTAACAATAAATCATCATTCAAATCAAAGTCATACTTTGTTCTTAGCACATCATAATTGTTAGCTGAAAATATATGAAAAATCTATGAACCTTTTTTTTATTATTTTGTTATATTTTTTGGTGTTAAGCTATTTTTAAATGAATTTTGTGTCACAGCACTGTGATATAGGAGAGCTTCATGACATTTGCCTTTTCCCCAACACTGTAGCATGATAAATACAGACTAAACCATCAATGCTTCTGCTGCAGGACCCTAACAATGCCTGGGTAACTTGTGGATAGTAGAACAGAGTAGAACCTCTGTTAGAATTTCCTAACAATTTGTTATCCTGTGCTGAAATTAACAAATAATATGCTTTCACTGGTGACGGAGGACAAACCAACTAGCCTCTTGTTCCAACTTTTACTCACTAATGAGTAAAGGTTTTGCATAGTTGGTAATTTACTCCACATTTATTTGATTTAACTGCTTCTAATGTGCATCAAATTATGTTTAATAAAGTACCACTATATGCAAATGGAGATTTTATATTAGGTTTTCAGGGACAATCATCCAAATGCAGGTGATGCTTGTGTAAAGTTATGGGTAACAGAAGGCTTATCAGGGAGTTTTTAGGACAACCTGACAACAACAAATTACAATAGTCCCGCTTAGAACTAATGACTCCATTAAAAACATTAAGAGATTTTGGTCCATCAAGCACATGGTAATCTGCTCTTACAGCTATGATTGGGGGAAAAAAATTATGTGTGATCCATTTTCAATTTAAAAGTAGTAAAGAACCATTTACCAAAAGATTTCCTACTCTTAGGTGGATCTAGGTGGACTTCTTATGTACAGTTTAACTTGTTCACTGTAATTAGTAGGGGTGCAACAATACACAAAACTCTTACAATTATAAATATATATTTTAACTCAAAAGTACAGTTTTTAAATTTAATGTTGCTGAAACAACAAAATAATGAAAAAAAATCTATCATAACGCGGGAAATCTCCGTTAACGAGTTACTGCGGATTGCCCCGTGCATGGGGCTGGATGGCATCAACACATTAACAAGCTAACTGCACTAACGCACTAGTTCCCACCAATGTAATTGAGCATTGCGTGACACATCCAACATACTGTTTTACTTGTGTCCATCAGGGTCATACTTTGCATGAAAACCAAAATAGTCCCAAACGCCAGATCTGAATGAGGGTGGGGGAGGTTCAATTTCGGGTAGCGTTGAGGCAGTTGCCATGTTGCAACAAGCTTAGCTTCTGTCTTGCTAGCTTGCGCTGTGCTCAGTGGATCTGCGCTCGACAGTGCAGCCTAGGCGGAGTAGTCAAACGCAGATCCACTGAGCTCTCAACACACAGAGCATTGTCAGAAGAAAAGTTGATAAAATAAATTAAAAATTTTGTATTGTTCGATACATATGCATACCGAACCGAAAGCACTGTATTGAATGGTTCAATACCGATACATGTATTGTTGCACCCCTAGTAATTAGCTAAGTAACCTTTGTGATTATCCACAAACACCACCTGCAGGTTGCAGGAACGTGCAGCAAATGCCATGTAACACTGAGTGATGTCTGGTTATGACATCCACTCACGTCTTATCAGCTAAACCTTGACCACGTTACAGCACAAAATGTCCCTGGGACTGCAGAGCAGTGTGTCAAATCACAGAATTATCTGCCAACTCCATATAGGTCTTATGTCTGCTGCAATTGCTGCCAGGTCTTAGAAGTTGCTGTGAAATAATGAAGCAAACAAAGTTCTGATGAATTAAAAAAAAAAAAAAAAAAAAACCTTTGGAGTCCTCCTAAGACGACTTTTATATTTTCCCCCCAGTGCCAACACAGCGAGTAGTTGTAAATTGAGTGTGTGAATATAAACACTGGCTGCTGGCTGTCTATCTGAAGACACCCACATATGAACTGAAATTACATGCTTCAGTAGTCATTGTATTATCACTCTGTATAGAATCAAATGTGTTTTTATTCTATTTTATTTTATTTTTGTATTGCAACATGTAGCCATGACCCTAATGTTGAAAAGGGAACTATTATGCAGTGGTGAATGTCCAAGGGCTGTTATAAACTGTTCTTTCTGAGAGACGAGCTCAGGTTTTAGAACACAGTAAAAACTCTGTTTCTGATCGGGGGTTTGTTCTATACTTTCTACCATGTCTATCAAGATATCCCTAACATGGTCGTCTCATCCAGAAAGCTCTGGCTGTGTGCAGTGTCCCATTTGGTGTTCAAATTCTTTTTTTACTAAAGGGAGCCAATTAAAAGAAAGTTATTTTACAGGGATGGTGGCCTTAGAGAGAAATGAGCTAAAATGTCTTTTATCAAAATAGTGGATGAACTGAAGGTCTGCATCAAAACCCAGTAAAAAAAATAATTAAGTTTTGAATTACGCAATGGTAGTCAAGCCGAGCCCGAGAATAAAATTATGGTGTCAGAAACGCATCATTTACTTACAAGCTGAACCTTGTGCTATATCATATGTAGTAAGTCCATCAATAGTTCAGCCAAACACATCCAATTTGTTTTAATCAAGAAGTCATCTAGTAATTATGACACTCGTGAATATTTTGTCCACAGGCTGAACACCTAAATGATACATTACATGCAGTGTTAAGCAATTTTTCAGTGTATGTCAGATATTACATGCAATGCAAAAATTCCCTGTTCATAGATGCTGTTCTAGGAAAAAAAGCTGACATATATCAGTGCCAAGTTTGTCTTAATACACAAGTATTATAACTGAAGTTGTTGCTTTTCATTTTTTGTTTGTTTGTTTGTTTGTTTTATGCAGGAGACACTCACAAGCATATCTGTCAGGTGAACTGACAAAACGGATTTCTGCATCTTTGACAGGATGAAACACAAATGTCACCGCAAATGGACTCACTGTAGATGTGGAACACACAACATATTAGATGAAGGACGTGCAAGTGCTGTACCTCACCAATTTTTGCTTTGGGCAAGGACATAGCTCAGGTAGTTGTGTGACATTGTTGTTTGTCACTCACCTCAGCACAGCCAGCGGTCATGTGAATTTTCCCCAGGCTAGACCAAAGGGATGTCAGGCCAAGGCTTAAAGTTAATTTAACCCTACATTTAACTTTGTATGCCGTCTTTTGTATTTCAAGGCAACTTTTATCCTTATAGTCAAAAGATAACAGTATTGCAAGGTAAAATGCTTAAATAAACATTGCATTTATTATTATTTAAGGGATCCATGACATGCTAATTAAGTTTTCACCTTTGCTTTAGAGTGATATATTGACTTTTTGTACATGAAAACACTATTTGCACTATAACTGCACTAGCAATTTTTTTCTAGTATTTTATGGAGAGAAATATGTCTCAAAAAGGTTGCAAATGCGTACAGTGTGATCCACATGCATAAACTAAGCGTTGGATCATACTGTCCACAAATGTGTACGATGATTTGTGTATAACTTTTTAATGCTTGTGGAACATATAAACATTTGCAACCCTCTGGAAACATATTTCTCTCCATATTATCTCTGGAGCATGTAACATATTTGTATAATCCTTCCTTAGTGGTAAGTTTGTCATTTTATTAAAAAAGGAAGAATTAAACTGCTTTCTTGACATCTACCATTTCTATTTAATCACTAAAACTGCTTGTCAAAATCTACTAGTGGCTTTTGGCATGTTTTCTGTAATGGCTATGCATTTTACATTAAATGACAAGCAAGATTAGGATAAAGGTCAGAAATAAGATGTTGTCGGCTGATATTGAAATTGAATAAAAGGCACAAGATTTGTTTCAGCAGCAATGGAACTAAAGGAAATAGGCATGTATTTATATGGTATTTATTAATATTAGCCTTGTTCGGTACAATAACAATAAGCATCGGTTTTTGGAGAACCCAGTAGATGATTTTATTTTAGATTTAAATCGCTCCACAGCAACTTGAAAATCCTTACATCGTTAATGTGGCTAATATTATTATTGGCTCTGATCCTATGGACAGAAGCCTGGGGCAATACTAAAACTGTAATGCTAAGGAACAATCAGAAATAGGATATTAAAGACCATTGAAATAAACAATAGAATGATTTTTTTTGTTGTTAGAGTTCCCTGATGGTAATTGTAAAAATAAAATGACTATCTGTCCTGGTTCCAGTTCTGGATGCAGTTTCTTGTCATCTCTTTGATGGCTATGCTTCCTTGGTTTAGTGACTGTAACTAACGTTATTTTTCTTACTTTTTCTGGACTGACTCAGCAAAGTACACTTTTTAAGGACGAGGGTATAAACCGATAGCTTACTGAAGGAAATATTATTTGTAATAATTACATGCATCTATCTGACCGTGTCCATGGACCAAGTCCAAGCGTTGGGTCAAGTGTCAAAATAGACAAATGTCCACTGTTGATGTCTGTGTACAAGTATTAAATGTTTTTTAAATCACAACATTATATGCAGACTTTTTTTTTCTTAAGTAGTACAAAGCCATAAAATAGCAGTTTTTCTAAAGAAGAGTGTTAGATTTGTATTGTTGGTTGTCATTTATGCTTAGAGATATTTAACCATATATGCTTAGAGGTGTATAATCGATTGTGTAGTGATAGGATGTGTGATCCTTAAGAGTCTGCAAAGACTTTGTGTGCATTCCAGAGTGTTCTGGCATGCACACTCACAATCTTAGGGTCATGGGAAGAGGTCGTATCTTTTCTTGCTGATATATGGTATAGCAAACACATCTATATCTGTTTTACTTTAAGTGCCTTTTGTTTAGATGAACTGCTGGACTTCCAGACCAGCAGGTTTAGGGAAGCCGTTTATGGGGTCACACTCTGACCACACACACATGCTTACACAACGCACAGGCAAAGTACTCTTTGTTTGTATGTGTACGTCATATGTTAATGAACCTATGTATATTCATGTAACTTCAATAAAAGAGCAGTGTTACGAGGGAGTGGACGAGAGCAACTGGGGTCAAGCGAAGGAACGACGTTTGTCCAGTCGGTCTCCCTCGTATACGAGAAGCTCTGCTTGGTGTCAATGCTTTTTGCTGTGTAACTGAATTGTCTTGAACGTTCCAGCGAATAGGTTTAAGCTACAAACCTATCAAAGAGGAAAAGAGCAGGAGGTGACTCCAGGAGACCTGAATGTCATCACAGCATGGATTATCAGACAGTTTTCTTGGCTGAATTAAGTGAATTCTATGTTTCTTGTCCACCCTTTAATATTATCATAAGTACTAATGAAGGCTGTAAAAGTTTGAAGACAAATGTTTCAGACAAACTCCCCAGTCACACTCATAGTCTTTACAAGGAAGCTAATATAACATGATCGAAAATGTTGGCATTTTCTTAACATCTTAACATTAATTTCAAATCTTGACAAGTCAGTGTCTAGGCTACAAACAGGCATTCTAATAAGAGTAATGTTTAATGCCTGTAAATGTTTTGACCTTTTCTCAGCATCTCTCCTTTTTTACATACATATATTATGTGGCACAATGGGTATCTAAAAAGAACATCACTTACAATAGCAAGGAAAGGGCTTGGAGAATGCAAAGCAGCAGTAACCTTGATTGTAATTGCTTGTACAATACCTCCTTTACATACATAACTTAGGTGTTCACAGCAGGACAACTCCAGAGGGAATAGGGAGCTATAGATGGATATTATTTTACCCATATACCCCACAACAGAAGGCCTGGTTCAGCGAATGTTACTCTGAGAGCTTTGATGGTAGAGCCTACAGCACTGAAAATTTGGTTTAGCTTAGTACTTCCAATATTTCAACTAATTCATCTTAGTCACCTTTTCATCAGTCAAGGTAAAAGCTTGTAAAATCTCTCTGTTTACTTAGATATACTGTGGAAATTGCCCCTTTATGTCTTCAAAAATTCAAACATAGTCCCTTGTCACTAATTCAATGAGGAAGACATTAGGGGAGAAAAAGGGAGAGCAGAGTTTGAATGAAGAGAAGGAGCAATGACTATGGAAAAACAGAATTTTCACTTTCCTCTGTTTATTGTTCATACATCTTCTATGTCGAGCTGTGCTATGGTTTAGACAAAAACATGACATGATTTTCTTTTGTTGTTTTTTGCCTTTCTTTTTTAAGTACAACGTAATGTGTATTTCATAACCATTTATCTAGTTTGGGTCAAAGGGAGACTGAGGTTCTCCAGGCTGTCACTTAGCAAAAGCTGTGGTACACCCTGGTCAGGTCAGGCCTGTCATATGGCTAACACAGAAATATTTACACCTGCAGCCAATATAGAACCACCAATTAGCCCAACAGCCATGTCTTTCGATTGTGGTAAGAAGCACAGAGAACATGAAAACTCAACACAGGCCCCAACCTCAGGGCACTCTTGCTGTAAGGTGACAGTGTTAACAACTGCACCAGCGTGCGACCCAAAATGTTGACATTAAATAATTTTGTTGCAAGAGAAGAACGTGACAGGAGTCCTTTTGATTTTCAGTCAATCATGCAATGAGACGTGCAATGTGTGAACACTATACTGTTGTATAAAGTCCAGTGTGTAGCAGCTATAGTCAGTAAAACAACAGACTAAATTACCTGATCTTCACAGATGTTTGACTTTAGTCCTCAGACTGTGGTGGAAATGCATACAACAAATGCTCTAAAGGAACCTTTCAATCATTTCCTTGAAAATAGTTGTTGGGAATAATATTTTGAATCTTCTGAGTGGACTATTTGGCTTGCTATTAGTCATAACGGATGTTTGACTGATATTTTGTCATTTGCCATGGCAACTGCTGAAAATGGGTGTTGACTATAGTTGGAGCATTCAAAATAATTTCAGCAGAAGTAAAAGAAAAAATAAAAATACTTGCCTACCTGCCATGCCCAAGGACTCAAAACTCAAAACATTTTTCTCTGGAGGCAAATTTTAGTTTTGATTTTACTTTTTCTTGATTACTGAAGTCATTTGCTTCAATATTTAACATTCAAATTAAATAAAAACAAAAACAAAATCTGCCCTGTAGCAAAAAATTGCAAAGAAGGCATTGTAAAAATAAAATCAAACCAACTGATCAATAATCAAAGAAGATTTTATTATTTTTGACTAGCATCAAGAAAAAAACTAGTCAGTTGAAATATAACATCCTGTATTTCTTCCATCAAAAGAAATTTATATTCTTTTGGCCAAGGAACTGACTGGATTAGAGGTTCCCACTTCACTGCTTTTACTTAATAGCAACCCTCCACCCCACTGCACCTCCCCCATTGCTGAAAAACATGTATTGATCCCTGTAGGGAATGCCCTTCTATCAGTGTAACTAATAGTGTGAAGGCAAGAGAAGATCCTGAGGTCTAATATTGACGAAGTCACAGGTTGTAACATCATCATGAGAACAGCATAACATCATAATACAGTGGCATTTAGATCAAAATTATACTTTTATTGCATTTTTTCTGGCATGTAACCTAAAATATTTTTATTTAAACATGCACAAAGACAGCACAAATGAAAAATATATCAACTTGTATACTCAAATCCTTTAGATTTAAGAGATTTTGATGATACACAAACTTTTAATGTGGATATGTTTTTCTTCCCTAATACTTTTCCCTATTATCTGTCTTTGCGAACTGTAACTTGGATCACCACCAATTGTGAACTTTGAGGTAGCTATAAGAAGAGACTAGCTTGGACAAGAAACTAAAGAGATGCTGAAAGAAGTAATGTGAGAAAAAACAGCCTATTACCTAACCCTTTTATATCCTAAGTAATATTAGCTGGCTTGTTAGATCTTGTTAGACTTGTAGTTAAGACCGCCTAAACCAAGACCAAGACAATACCATGACTAGAGGGTATCGAGACCAAGACAAGACCAAGACCACGTAAAAGTGGTCTCGAGACCAAGACCGATCTCGAGACATCCAACTCTAGATCTGGTGTTGCTGCCCTTGTTTGATGCTTGGGAAATCAATGTGCAACTGTCTTTATAAGATTGCAATTATGATGTAAGAATGACACTGCAATTTTTTGTTGATGCTTAGATATTCATTTATGATTTGGCACTAGAAAAAAATAAATTGTACTTTTAAGATGGGCCTCTTGGTTCCTAATACCCCTTTTAGTTTGAAATAAACAAATAGAATAGGGTCTTTATACTAAGTAAAAACATGGCGACGTGTTAATTATAATAATGAATAGTTATAATAGGCAACAATAAAACAAAACATGAATGTTATCTTAGCCATTCTAATTCAAAATACTAATCACACAAGATATGAAACAGAATAACACAATAGAAGCTAATAAATTACTGAGCCTTTCTTGTCAGTAATCAAATTAGAAAAATGATGACAACTGTACAATTGTTCAGTCATTTAATACTGGGTGGTATTACATTTCCATGGAATACAATGTTACCTCCATTAAAATTATTTGGAATGTTAAATCATAAAATACACATACATAAATATTTTGAGATTAACTTTATATTGTTTATTTTTATCTTGTTAACCTATTAATATACTAAAACTAATTTTCTAGTTATTTTTTCATTAACTGCTACAGTGAATATATAAGTTCAGCACATTCTTATATATCCACTGTAGCAGTTAATGATACGTCTTTGAATGCCACTGCCTGCTGGGATAGGTACATCTCAGTGGCGCTTAGGGACTGATGGTAGGAGTGATGGCGCTGCCACTGAGAAAAGAATCCCCAGAGGTATTTTCAGGAGAATGTGCTGTGGACAGCAGAATGGCCTCCATTGCCCCAGGGATATAAAAAAAAGAGAAAACATGAGATACATTTCTGAACTAGTCAATGATGGTGTCTGCAGTCAAGGGGCTATCTGAGGAAAGAAATGAAAGTTAACACTTAAGGAAATAGCAAAGGCACTAGAAATGCAGTAGTATTGTATCTGAAAATCTGCTCCCCGAGAGCAGATCAAGCTTTTTAAATCATGATTTAATTAGAATTAGAGAATTAGAATTCTTCTACAGACGGAGGGGAAACATGAAGACAGATTAAGAAAAAAATTTTACACTTCAAAAGGCTGATATGAAAATGAAGTTGACACATGGGTAACCAGGCCTCTATGTGCATTCATAAGTGTGATCATTGTTAGATGCAAAACCTGACACTGACTATAGCTGCCTGAAGGTTCTCAAACTTTTTTTTCTGTCTGTCTTCATTGAATAGACAAGCTGCACAAAGGAAAATGCAACAGAGACCTTTTACATTTGCTTTTTAAAAGAGTAGGACACTTTAAGAAAGTAATTCTGTTATATCTGAATTCTTCAATTTTTGATTTTCCACACAGTGCTACAGCACAGTTGTCCATTAGTTATTATCCCCTTTCAGAGCTGGACTGGTAATCTGGCATATCAGGTATTTTCAACAATTTCGACGCACCTTTTGGCTAATGGGCCACTTGCTGGTCTTGGGACTGCAAGCCACTTCAGGTGACTGCATCATGAAGCCCATTGAGAGAAAACCAAGGGTAAAGGGAATCTAAAATATATGACATGTTTAGAGATATTTATCTTTTATCTTTTTTTTTCTTAGCTACATGATTCCATGTATCTTGCTTCACATATCTGATGACTTCAGTGTCTATCTACAATAAAAAGTAGTAAAAGTAGTAAAATTAAAGACATTAAATGAGAAAGTGTGCCCAAACCTTTCACTGGTAGTGTACAGTCTTAGGGAGTAACAGAATAAATGTACTGGCGTTACATATTTAAAATACAAAATATAAGTAACTGTATTCCATTACGTTGACAGTTTAAATAGGTGATAATTAGAATACAGTTACTTTGTTGAAATAAATGGATTACGTGGCGGTCTTTTCCTGTTTCGTTTCATAGGCTATTCCCTCTCTATCCCTTCTCTAATTCTGGTAATTCCACGCATTGCCTGAAATGCGTCGCAAGATAATGTGATAGACAAATGTCAAAGATCTTCATTATTATGTGAAATGAAGAGTCAGTTCATAGTTGAGTATCTGGTTTTCCTTTTTTGTATGAAAATGCAAAATTTCAAGAAAAATTTAGGAACTACAGTTACAGCTCCAAAAACATTAAAAGGAGACACCATTTTAACAGATAATCTGATTTCTTCATTACAAATCACTGTACAGTAATATAACAATGAAATAATAACTGTTTCTGAAGCCTACAATACTTTGCCACTTTCCCCTACTGACTTATGCACTTATAAATGCTTAAAACGCTATATTTCTTTGAAAAATGCTCAAAAACATTTAAAAGACTGTCATGTTATGACCAAATTTGGAAACGATCATGAAGAGATAGTGTGTCTGCATGCTCATTCAGTGTCCTGGCTTCATTTTCATTCAACATCAGTTACACTGATTAGACTGTCAGTATAATGTGCTCTTTGCCCTTTGCAGTTCCTATGGACTTCATAAGAACAGATACTTTGGTGCTACGCCAATGCCACAAAGTGATCTAGTACTTTTTCAGTAGTAATTTGCCCCCTTCCCGAATTCTTAGTTTTTTCACTTTTGTCGCATTTACATCATCAAACATATTTTAATATTAGATAAAGATAAACCAAGTAAATACAAAATGAAGCTTTTAAATGATGACTTTATCTATTACGTGAAACAAACAACCCCAACCTATCTGGCAGTATGTGAAAAAGTATTTGAATGAGATAGATGCCACCAAAAAAAGGATTAAGCAGCTAAAACTTATTTTAGCTGCCCAAAGACAGGCATCTGGACTAAATCAGTGTGGATTTCAGGTTTTAACTTGAATACTTTTTCTTACCATTATTATTGGCCAGTTGTGACAGCTGGCATATTTCAATTAAATTTTATTTATATGGCGCTGAATCACACCAACAGTCGCCCCTACAATAATACGACAGAGAAAACCCCGACAATCATATGACACCCCTGTGAGCAAGCACTTTGGGCAATGTGGGAAGGAAAAACTCCCTTTTAAAAGGAAGAAATCTCCAGCACGACTGGGATCAGGGAGGGATGGCAATCCAGTTGGGGTGAGGGGAGGAACACAGGACAAATGCTGAGATTAATAACTAAATATTAAATGCAGAGAGGTGTATAAATGGGTGCATATGTGGTATTAATGATCCACAAACATTAACAAATGTTATTGGGTTTGAAATATTAAAGCAATAGTGCATAATGTGAAATGTCTTTTGTCTGAAAGTTATTACGTCTGTGTATGTGAGCGTGTGTGTTTGTGTGTGAGCACACGATGTAGGCAGTACTGCCCATATTGTCCTTATTAATCTAGGAAGCACTGATATTTTTAAGTGACTTCATGATGGTACTTTTGTGTTACCTTTGGGGAAACTATAAGATTGCACCGAGGCCTACGGGGCCAAACATACATATGGCTGTAAAATGAAAATGGTAAGTAGAAATGGAGTGGCATTTATCTGACACTTTTCTCATCTTACTGGGCACTTAAAGTGCTTTAGACTACCACATTTAACCATACATTCATAGAGCATTGTATACTTTACACTTCAAGCACTTTAGCTACCTCGCAATTGTGGTCGATTAAGAATCGCAGTTTAGCCTAACATGCATATATTCTATGCATGATTTTTTTTAATTGGTTTAGTCATTGCCTCAAATTTAAACTTATTGCTTCAACAGCAAATTTAATATCAGAAATAGAACCAAGCTGGTGGAGCAGTTTAGAGTTGCATACTATATTCATATTGTATCAGTGAGGGGAAACCTTTTCACCCACACAACATAACAGTAGGTCACGGTTGCATGTAAAATCTATGCAAATGCACTGCTCACCCAGAATACATAATTAATAGAGAGCAATTAAAATGTGACTATGAAATGATATGTGTTAGGATACACAGCTTGTTTTCAGCCAGTGGCAGGAGGCAGGCCTAATTTCTGAAGCTTTTGGTTATTAAATAAAGCATGAGCAGCTGTGAGTTGTACACTTATCACCTTGTGAAATTCTATAACTGAGGAGATCTGGACTGCTGATATATGCCACTATACTGTATGTAGACCCTTTTACAGGTTTTGCCTTAGACACAAAAAAGAGATTAATGAGATGGCAGCACCACTGGACATCTAATGTTTGTCCACTATAACAAGCTTTCTGACCTTCAAGAATGGAAGTGTACTTGGGAGCTAAGATCGAATGCCTTTCCTTACATTTTCCTCCTTCTCCCATTCAACCCACATGGAGTAATTGCACAGACTGAATTTCATGCAGTATTTTGGCTCGAATTTTACCCGAGGACATCCTGTTTCCCATTAAATACTATTGATTACTTACCTACACTTAAACAAACCACTTTGAAACATATACACGTAGACACAGATATACACTCATACACAGAAATGTGAGCGCACACTTCTTTGTATCAACAAGAGACTTTTACAGGCAGAATGTAAATTAGCAAATCCCAAAGGTAATTAAAAACCAAGCCCCTAACTTATTGCATGAAGCCTATCTGGCTAACAAACACCTGTGCTGTTCAATTAGGAAGGCTTTATTTGTATATCTTAACGGAGTGCAACTCTCTTTAGTTAATTTAAAGATCATATGTTCCATTTCCATCTGTGCATGCATTGTAGTGATTATATTTAAAAAGGTGATATTCAGTTCAGGAGACACATTTGTAGGGTTTGTGACAGGAATGATTCACATTAAAAATAATTGTGTTGTATCATCAAAAACATAAAACGGGCAAAAAGAGAGTTTCATCCTTATATAGTAATATGAAAAGAGTGAGTCAAATAAAACTGCAATAATAATAATGCAGGACAAGTTATTTATGATCAACTTTAAAATGACAGAAATCTGGTTTGTCCCTTATTCAACAAACTTTGTTGATGTACACAAGTGCAATGTCAACTTTAACAAGATAACACTCTGTGTGCATGATTGCTATCTGTTGCAAAATTTCTTCTGCTGCAAGATCTGTGATATTTTTTGCATGTACTTCCAATTCCCACATTTTCATGAGATTTAAATGCTAGGTGTTGACTAGCCTTTAAATTACCATGCTTTTTTTTTCTTATCGAGCAATCTGTTGGTGAATTTTCTGGTAGGCTCAGAATCCACTTGTGGTTCATCTGCAACTTTTGGACACACATCCTCACATTCTTTTTTAAATATTCTTCAATAGGATGCAAAATTTAAAGTTGACTCCAAACTACCAAGCCCCCTAGGCAATGCCAAACCAAAACATTTCTGACAGCATGTTTTCCAGTTGATACAAGGTTCTTCTCTTGAAAAGCTGTCGTACCTAACATGTCAACTTTTAATGTTTCTAGACAACTTTTCTTTGATTTGTTTGTCCAGAGCACAGTAAATGAAAAGGCCTGGGGGCAGATGTGAAGGGAGAAATTTGCATATGGATTATTTTCATTATTTTACAATTTATAAAGTGTCAAATACTTTTACATTAATCTCATTCGTAGTGATATTCCACAGTCATGCACAAGCCCGATTTCCATTCCCATCAATCAATGAATGAATTTAGACACATATTATTACACTACGCTTAAGACAAGAGCTGAAGGGCAGTTTACCGTATCTAAACCTGAGGACTGGTAAAATGGACACACGTGTTTTTGTTTTTTTTGTGGTCTTAGCTCAGAAATTAAAAACAGAAAAGAAAACCAACTGAAATTTATTAAAAAGTACCTGCTTCTAAATGGAAATTATTGTTCTAATTTTAGGGTTTGTTTCTTTTCACACCTTGACTCATGTGATTAGGTAGAGGATCATTAGGGGGTCCATTGTCCCTCTCAGTGGGAAACTCCCACAGGGCTTAAATCTGGGACTCTCCACCATTTGACCCTAGAACTGAAGAAGCTTCTCAGATGAGAGGTGAAACGTCTTCAAGGAACTTAAAGAAGTCCAGACGCTTTTCTTTCCAAGCTCCTTAGACTACGATGACCTGGATGACTGAGAACCTTCACAGACATTAAAAAGTAATGTCGGCTATCAGCTTTGGTTGGTCTACAAGTGACAGGTAAAAGCAGTTATCATGAAGCAATATAACACAGGAAAAAAGAAGTTGTGTTTTTTATGCCCAAAGATAACCTGCATGTGAGTATTACTGTAGGTCTTCGGCTTTTTTTCTCTGTCAAACTGTAGTTTTGCTTTAGTGTCCTTTTTTGTACAAGTTTTTTTTCTGATTCTAGCAACATGCACTTTGAAACCAACAGTTGCGAGTTACCTGGGGCTCTTGTGATGACATTTTGTACTTCTTTTTGTATCAAACTGGTCTTGGCTTGAAGAAGTTGGGGTAGACCATCCTGGACAAACTGACAAATTGGGCATTTGGATTGAAGGTCTTTTTAAATCCCTCACTTGATGCCCTTGTATCAGCAAGCTGTTTTCTGAAGACCTTAAAGAGTTGATGAAGATAAGATCCACTTTATTAACAAAGACAACAGTAGAACACTGCTTCTAAATGGAAATTATGATTCTAATTTTAGGGTTTGTTTCTTTGAATGTAAATGATGATTTTTTTTGTTTTTATATATTGTAAAGTATTTTAAAAAGCTATCAGTTTTTTCTGGGAGTATTTGAATTTTTAGTTCAGTTATTCCAAAGCTGCTATAGACCACTATCAAAAAGATATAATTAATTAATTTTATTGAATAAAGTAAATAAATACAATTGACCTGAAATTGACAAAGGACACATCTGCTCCATTTCCTTTTAAATCCTACTTGCAGTTCAACAGTTGCTGTGTTATCTGTATTGCCTGTTGCAGAGGTGTATTATTCTATATAGACTATGGGGACTGATTACACTCATTTATGTGCATGTTCAGGCACAGATTTGTATCCACCAGGCCTTTTGAAACTATGTATACATGGTTACTCATGTATTAGTGCTTAAGGTGTGGGTACAGAGCTGCTCTAAATACAGTGTTGCCTTCAACATCCTGTTTTTCCTCTGCTTGTCCAGTCTCCCGTTTTTATGGACACAGTGAACACCATGCTGTGATACACTAATCTTCTCTCTAATGCCGCTTTAAGAAGCTCCTTGTTGGTGCAAAAAATACTGTTTTATGCCTGTCAATCTGTGTTATCTTTGGGAGTTTTTTATGGATTCGACTAATGAAATAATAAATGTTTTTATGAGAGGTTAAGTGCCAAAAGATATCCTTTATTTTATTTTTTATTTTTTGCAAAGTTGTCTGTTGTGTAAAGACACAATGCTGGTTCATCTCTTGCATTAGGTGCCAACAAAAACAGTGATAAGGTATGAGAACTGGACTGAAAATGAATTAAAACCAGCCAATGTGCAAGAAAAAACATCAGACTTTGAGAAAAAAAGTTTTAAAAAAATGTTTAAAAAAAAATTAGATAGATAGATAGATAGATAGATAGATAGATAGATAGATAGATAGATAGATAGATAGATAGATAGATAGATAGATAGATAGATAGATAGATAGATAGATTATGTAAAATATGGGCCCTGAGCAGTAAAATATAAAGAAATGAGGGATGGCTTGAACTGACAGACAGAAATGTGTTTAAATATGTAAAAGAAAAAAGTAGTTATTGACATTCAGATGTACTTTGAATCAAGTGGCAGATTGTTCATTTTGTACAGAAGCTTTGACCCTTGGTTACATCAGTTCAGGACAGTATTGGCTCTCTGTTTTCATATAATCCGATGGCCACAAGTGAGTGGTAGATATTATCTAAAAATACACATTTTGAATGTAATACTATGGCAACATGAATTTGTGCATTTACATAAATGTACAAAATATGTTTAGAAAATTAAAACAATGTTTGTATTAATTGTGTTTAAAAAGAATCAATGTTTTTTTTTATTCCCTGACTAGCAAATCCACTTTTTGTTTGCCTCAATGCACACCATGATGAAAAACACTGCCTACCCCACCTGCTCATTAATCAGTAAGGCAGTGCAGATGGTGTTCTTTGACAGAAAAGAAAACATGGACAGCTATCAACATTTTTGTTGCTAATTAATCCTTCAATGCTTAGAATGGAATGGAACATAAATTAGACTAAAAGAAGAGGAAAGTGAAGTCACACAACTTTATGTAATGCACAACGTGTCTGTTCTAAGCACTTATCCTTTTTTTAATCACTGGAATTAAGCTTCATAAGTGTTTTGCTTTAGTTTCGCTGTATCACATCTTCCTCTCTCCCAGGAATGGTAATTATTTGTTTATGTTCTGCTTTTCTTTTACAATACAACCTAAACCATGATTAAAGAAAAGAGGGGTAGTCAGCACAAAGAAATACCTAAATTCATCATATTTAAAAAGAAGAAAAACAAAAAAAAAACATCTTTAGTATACAACAAATATATCTTCTGACATAAATGCTGAATACACCAACAATATGTGGGTTTCTGTTAATGTACAAACAAATGTTACATTTTGGAATTTTACATTTTTTCTATCTCTTTTTGAACACACATTTGTATGTAATACATTACAGCAGGATGTTCGTTTTGTGTCAGAAGCTTATATTTTTCATAAAGAAAGCAGGAAGCTTCACTATATGGCAATCACAAAAAAAGATGTAGCAATCAACCCAGACCAGTTTTTCACAGTTAAACCTCTTCTAACTATGCAACATGTTTTTAATTGTATTCTAATATGTCTAACTAATAAAAAGCGCATGCCAAAAGGTATCAAAGCAGTGTTGAAGAAACAGAGAATCACTTTAACACCCACATTTATCCTGCCAGGGCAAAGATTGAACCAGCCTTTCGGTCACAAGGCTCTGGCCTTTTGACATCTACTGCCGGTTCAAAGAAGTTTGGACAAATCAAAACCCCACATAAGTTTAAGTTTTTAAACTCACTGTAATGAGTCCCATTTGGTTTCCTGAAAAATGGTAAAGTACAGGTTGCAAAAGTGAAATGATACTATTTACGTGTTAAAGGTGTGAAATGAATTATAGGGCAAATAAATTTGAGAGTGCCACCTATGCAGTGTGAGCATTGGCAGCACAGTGCAGCAGTGGTTAGTGCTGTCTCCTCACAGGAAGTAGATCCTGGGTTTGACTCCAGCCTGGCACTTTTCTGCATAGAGGTTGCATGTTCTCCCTTTGTCAGTGTGGGTTCTCTCCAGGGACTCCAACTCCCTCTCAGAGACATGCAGAGACATGAGGTTGAGTTAAATTAATTTTCTAAATTGGCTGTAGGTGTAAATGTATTGACCCTAATCTTTCTGTTTTGGAGTGGAGATATACCCTGTGACAGACTGGTGACCACCTCTTGCCCTGTGGCAGTTGGTATAGGCTCCATTGGCTCAATATTGTATGAACAGAAGAAAATGGAAGTATATCTAAGAGCAAAGGCGGACATAGACAAGTACTCTGAGTCACAGAGAAAAGCAATACTATAACAGATGTTGCAAATGTCACCCAACAGCACTGCAAATTCACATATACAGTGTTAAAAGTAAAGATTAAACTTTCAAATTCAAAAATGACAAAAAACAGAAAGTTCATTTTTATCTTCAAGGTTGCAAAGACAGGCCGGCCTATTAGTGAACTGTAATTTAACTCTAGCGGGGAATTTTTACATGTCTTTTTTTTTTTGTTCTTTTTTGGACCTTTTCAGCACTAAACTGCTGCTATAAAAATGTCGGCAAGGTTCAAAAGAACATAAGTATTTGTTTGGGAATACAGGAGTTACCCCCGTTAGTCTGTAGTTTGAACATCTTGTTTGAATACTTGAGCTGCTGTCAGTCTGTCTTTTATGGCACCCATCGCAAGATTAGCCTGTGCCAGTTGAGGTAAAGCAAAAAGGACTAAAGAAAACAACAACAGTTCAGATTCATTTCATTTTTGTTTCATCAGAATCCTGAAATTATTAAATTTAAAAGAAAGCAAAGACACTCAAAAATCCCTGAAAATGTTTAGATTAATAAAGGGTATTTCTTTCTTGTTCATTCTTTGTAAAGACCAGAATTCAACCCCCACCAGACTGCATGACTGTAGGCTTGGACATTCATCATCATCTTTCTGTTCTGGTTGTGAATACTCAAGTCTGGTTCCCATATGGCAGTTGTGATGACTGAATAAGAATTTAAATCTTTGATTGAAAACATTTCGCATTCAGTAGCCACGAGGAATTCCACTGCCAGCATGTGAAATTAATGACTTTGGCAAATCTGAATCTTTTATTTGATCTAGATTTTCCCAGCAGATGATGATGCTCCATGCCTGCGCTTTTAAATACACCACTGGAGGCATGGCTGATAGAAAGATCCTGGCACGCAATCTGGTGCATGAGCCTGGATCTCAGTTCCAACGCACAGCTGAGCAAATACTGTTACCTTTTAGACTGGAAGAAAAGTCAATTTAATTTGTACAACAAATCATAAAGTGAATAGCAAATAAATATGAAGAGCAAATTACCTGAGTGAATGTAAATTGAGCTCTTTAGTGCAGCAGATACTCTGAATGCAAAAAGAAAATAGAAGAAGTTGGATCTATGCTCAGTGTCTAGAATATTAGTGATACACTATTTCCAGACAGAAAAACAGGTTCATAATCAAGTCATATTTGGTATATACTCACACTGAAATGCATATAGAGCTTTTCTGTATCTGTATCAGTCTTAAACTCCATAGTGAGGAATGTTTCACTGGAAGCCACAAGTAAGTTACAGAAAGATATTAAAATCATCATCTTCCATTCCCTGCTTTGTTGTGTCTGGACCACTTTATTGTGCAATTGTGCTTGCAAGGGTTTGGATTAATTTTCTCATAAATAAAGTATAAATGGGTATAAATAAGTATTGACTATGTTTAATTGATTTTGGGAGTGATTTGTGTGTTTTCATCTTCCACACATTATAAACTACTGAATGATTAGTGAAGCAATCTAAGAAATTATAAATGAAATTACAGGGCAGTAAATGTGAAAAATCAACAAAGTGTTTTAGGGGGTTTTGTGTGTGTTTTGGGTTTTTTTCCCACTGGAATGTTGCTGGTGGATTGCTACTTTTAAAAAAAAAAGATGTTTCCTCGTTTGGTGTTTTGTTCATCCATCCATAAATCCATTTGCTGCCAGTTAGCCAGGTTGTGAGTGCAGCAGACTAAGAAGAGATGCCCAGACCTTACTCTGTGCAGCCCCGTCCTCCAGTTTTTTTTTTTCTGGTGGTACACCAAAGCGCTCCTGAGCCAGTTGAGAGACATAATCTCTCCAGTGTGTCCTAGGTCTAACCCAGGGTCTCCTCCCTGTTCGACAGGCCCAGAACACCTAATTTAGCATCCTATTCAGATGCTGAAACTACCTTAACTGTCAATGTGAAAGAGTAGAGAGTGAGAGAAAGCAAATTCATCAGATGCAGAATTTGCTAAATACATGTGAGACTCCAGAGATCAAAAGTTCTGTCAAAAGATTGCTGTGTAGAAGTCATTTCAAAGGACTACTCTAAACTACAGCATTCCTTAAGAGGGGAAGCATGCCTAACGTGCCATGGTGTACTAAAACATACCCATATTTCACAGTGGAGAAAAAAAATAAATACATAAAATAAATGATTAGTGATCAAAAGAGTATATAAAGAGAAGAATGTGAGATGAAATGCAGTGAGTAAAACCCTTAGCACAGAGCTGGGGAGAACTATAGAGTTATAAGGGCACCTAAAGACTTAGGCAAACCAGGTCACTCAGGGCATGTACTATCAGGATTTGCCCCAGTATGAAAGCATTAGGACATCACACCCAATTCTAAGATATTTTGAGTTTCTTTTTAACATTTTTAAAGCTTATTCTTTGCACTCAACACCAGGGTAAAATGTCTAATTTTAATGTGGCAATAGGTAACTAAGAATTGTACTAGTACAGTATTGTAATTAAATCCATTTATCCTCAAACAGTATGTGACACATAGTTCTGTGGCAGTAATATGTTAAACAGGGGTATCCAGATTTTAAATAAATTGAAATAAATTTCAATTTACTTAGCCAGCTAAAATTAATTATATTCGTCTAGTGACTGATAGGCAAATACAGGAAGCAATACACAAAAATATGAATGGCTGGAAAAATATGTTTTGGGGACAATGTATTTTTTTTCTTTGTAATTTTGCCTCTGTACAGTGAATCTGTGCATCTATATTTACATCAGAAAATAGAATATCAGATTGAGTTGTAGCGTTTCAGTCCAAAGGTTGCCTTGAGTCTAGATCCAACCCACATCATCAAATGCTGTGTTTCCTCCCTTAAGATGTTCTGCTAGGTCTTTAATGTAGCCTGAAGCCTGGAGAATATCCCATGTCTTTGCCTTATAAAACTCTTAGGATTTTTTTGTACTATGCTTTGGCTCATTATCTACTTGCACTGAAAAGTGCCGTCCAATGATAAACACTAGTGGTCTGGTTCCGCCGTGTACGCCCATACCATTACATTTCCTTTACCATGTATGATATGTGCTATTTGTGTCATGTTTCGGCTGTGTGAAGGCAGGCAAAAAGGTGGACCCAAGAGCAGGACTCACGGAGGCACAGGTGAACTCAAAACCCTCAGCTTTATTGAGGAAAAGAAGACTGAACAAAGACTAGACTGGAATGCAAATAAACTAGCAGGCAGGCAAACAGAACACACAGGGGGGGGTAAGAGGATGAACAGACATAAACAACACGACACTGACACAAAGACACACTGGGCTTAAATACACTGAGGCAGTAATCAAGGGACGAGAGACAGGAGGGGAACACACCTGGGGAAAATCACTACTGACGAGGCAGGGGAAACGTAACCTGAACACACTCACACAAGACAAGGACCTTCAGAATAAAACAGGAAACTAACAGACACAGAGGACCAGACAAGACACCATGGACAGACAGAGGGACATACGGGCAGAGAAGACTAAGCACAGGCAACCTAAACTAAACATGAGGGCAGGACCTAAACCAGAAATAATAATAATCATCATCATCATCATCATCGGATAGCTAAAGGAACAGAACATAATTATAATCAAAATAGTATCACCAGAGAATAAGAAATGATCCATAATGCAAAAATAAACTAAAACATAAAACAGACTCAAATTCTCATGCAACCTGTTAGTGCCTAAAAGATTATTTATGCTACTGCCCACTGACATGGTTTTTAAACTTTTGTTATTTGATTGTAGCCCTCCAAGCATTTTAAATGGACATACTAGTTAGTTGAGCAAATTCAAAAAGGACCTTGGCATTTCTACAATCCTGCATACAGCTATGCTCACTATGAGTTCTTCAGAAATGCTTCTCCACCTTAATCTCCAAATAAATGCCCATCATGGTAAACTTGTTCTTTCTCTGTTTGCCCAAGTCTATTAAAAAAGGCAACACCAAATAAGGCTGACCTTCCGAAAAGGAATACATAAAAAAACTTCAGGACAAAAGCCAATACAAAATAGTTGTTGAACTTCTACAAAGAAGCCTAAGAGTAGTCAATGAAATTCTTAAAAAAAAAAAAAAAAAAAAAAAGGAGGCTGCATATCTTTTCACATGTAAGCATATTTTCTCTTATTGAAATTCTGTCTCCACAATAGTAAGAAAAAAACTTCAAGCAGTACTGTAATTGAGTCGTTCAGTCAAGAAAAATCTGTTTACATGTGCTTGCACCGATGAAAACATGCACTGACAATTGCTGCAGTTTTCTTTGCACCACAGCCTCATATTTTTCAAACAAATTGACTTCCATTACAGTGAACAAGTGTGTGGACTTTGGTGCTGTGAACATAAAGCAATACAATCACAGGGATATTGGTGGTGGTCTCAAAACTGGTGTGCGCAGAACTGTGTGGAACAATTACGTGTTGTTATATAATAGGTTTCATCAAATGCATTGCTGCTTGCAATTGCTGCTAGTGCTCATTCATTTTGCTTATCAATCTAAAAAAGAAGTAACTGAATTAAAAGTGTACAGTTAAAAGCTGAGAGGTACATATAATCAACAAAGAAAGATTAGATGTCTTTAATTAAGCTTTTATTAGAAGACCTTTATTCACATGGACTACCCTGGAAAAGGAAACCAACTGATAAATTGATGGAATTACATAGTTGCACAAAGTATTCCTCTGATTAATGCGATGCTGGTTTCATACTGTGAGCTGTGGAGGTGGTAAAGAAACAGATATACTACATAGCAGAGAAGAAGAAAGACGAGGAAAGAATAACAAACTAGTGGGGGCAGCCCAATGGTATGGTGCTTAGCACTGTTGCCTCATAGTAAGAAAGTCCTGGGTTTGGATCCAGTGTGGGGTCTCTCTGTGTAGAAATTTGTATGGTCTCTATGTTTCTCCATGGGTCTCTCTGGTCAAAAACATGCATGGGGTTACTCATCGTGAGTGTGAATGGTTTTACACCCTGTGACAGATCGACCCCCCACATAGAAGAATGTAATATGAACAAAATCAGGAGTGAAAACACTGATTTACAGAGAAATTTTTCAATAAAGGAAAATACTTTTGTCTTTATTCTGTGGGTGTATTTACCTTTATCATTCCTACCCTTTAGTTTCAAAGCAGTGGTTTATACTACCACTCCTTGATCACCTAAAATAATTATACCTCGCTTCATGAACTTACAAGTGGAAAGGTGTGAGACAAATAAAACAGATCTATATTTAACAGCGAAATAAGATGCAAACACATCTATTTGCAGCACTTCTCTTTCACCAGAACTGTCACCTTTAAATAACATACAACTCTTGCAATTTAAGAATAAACCAAGTTTCCCTAATTTGCTCTTTGTCTTTAGCTTGAATTTATAAAATGCTTCATCCTATTTTGCCACTGATGTTTGACAGACAGGTTATTGATTCGTTAATAAGATTTAATGTTAATTTAGCTGCATGTTGTGACTTTAATGTCAAAAAGAATGTTTGGAGACTCTTCATGTTGGCTTTATCTGCATTTTATTTAAAGAAACAATATAGAAGAGGTTATAAAAGAGCTACAGCTCAGGTGGATGTGGTAGATTCCTGGCATCTAGAAATGGATATATTTGTTTGTTACACACATACACACACCAAAAAAATCAAGGCCTTTATGCAATTTGTTGGTGTAATATCTTGGAAAGCTCTCAATCAATAATTAAATGGAGGCCAAACATGGCAGACTGGCAGTTTTATTGAGGGAAATTACTCACACACACTTACATTGAAAGCAGTTATGTGCTGATTGGCTAGTGGCCCTCCACAGTGCGGTTATTGTACTGAGCATATCTGAGGAACATAACAAAAACCCAGTGTTATTTCTCACGTGCATTTGAGAACTTTTACCCCCAGTAAGTAAACAAACCGTGTGGTCAGGCTGCTCTGCACTGCTTTCATCAGCTTCTACGGGCTGTTGAGGTTGTTAGTGCTTTGCTGGCTGAATGAATTTAATCTGCCATAGTTGCTTAGCAACCAAAACTATGTGTATTTGTTTTTGTGTACTTGTCTTAGATGTCGTGTGTGGTACATGTGTATGTTCGCTTGCTTGCAAAATAATCCCCCTCCCATTTTGGCTTCTGGACTTTTGGATGTCATGGATGCCTGACTAAATTAAAGTGGTTTGTGACAGTTATACATAACATGTCACGCAGTGTGATACAAAGTTGCTTTCTATCACTGGATATATTTAAAGTAGTCAAATGTATTTCTTTAACTCACTGGCTGCACATCAGCACATTAACACTGTTACACATAGTCCTCTGAAGAAACAAACAGAGCGTGATTAGGAGAATTTTTAGCTCATTGCTTATTAGTTATCTATTCATGGACGTGGCAAGTCGACAAAATTTATACTGGGAGTCGGTTTAGCTGTAGGAGGCCAGAATAATGGTAGTAGTCAGCATTTTTTCTTTTTTTTCTCCACAGCCTTTATTTTAAAATCTCAAGTTTATAAACATCTCAAAATATAATTCAATTGCATTTTCATGATAAGGGACTCAGAATGCCATATATTACATTCCATCTTCCTGAAGGTGTTTAAATGGATCTGACAAAGACCCACTTCGAGCTTGGCAAGATCCAATTATTTCCCCAGTCCCAAAAGTAGATGATGAAATAATGCTTGCACTGACAATCAGCTGATTCTTAGCCACTGGAGCGCCTGACATTTATCAGCAAGAATCATATGTGATGTACACCAGGTCTTGGGTTTTTTTTAAAGCATCACAACATTCACTGTTACACAGACAAATTCCTGAATCAGTTAACATACCAATTGCCTGGTCTATCAGACATCAAAAGCTGACAACAGCATTCACAGCATGTTCAATTGAACAAAAAAGATGTTAGTGGTGGTAGTGCATTTCATTCAGACCCTCTTCTGTTCTAGTCCTCATTTGCCAGCTTTTACACAATGTGAAAGTGTCTGTTTGTAGTTTAAGTCTTACATTATATCCATACCAGTGTTCTGACAACCAGAGGCCTGGAGTGATGTGGTTCTATTTGTTCCTACTGAGAACTACAATATGACGCGCCTTGAAAAATCTCTTTCTTTTATATCATTTCAGCTACCCAACTGTAGTGGTTTGATTAGTTCTTAAATTCTCTATTTTCTAAAATTCTGCAATACACATTTTCTTCCTTCCCTTCACTTGTTGCTTGTGAGCTTTATAATGAGTTTTAAAATCCACTCATAACTATTTCAGGAGAGGTCCCAAGTGATGTGGTCCTGTATAAAATGAAGCACAACCTGAAATTGTTTGGCATGGGTCCTTTGTATGTTCTTACATCAAACTCTATTATACATATACATAGTTCAAAAGATTTTGCTTTGGAGCTCATTTCCTACAAATATTAAGCATGCTGCACTGAAAAAAAAACAGTTAGCATCTGTCCTTTGTGTGGAAACAGAGCTAGAATTAACAAGTCTCTGTATGAATGAACTCTGTAAATAATATCTGCTAATAATCCAAACAGATAAGTTACTACCCACCTTGGCTAATGTGATGTGGAGGAGTTTGCAGTCTTTAAAGAAAACTTTGCTCACGTAGAGGTGGCTCCACAAGCACTTTCAGATTAGCATGGTTGAGATATTTTTATTATGAGTTTCAAACAACAGATGTTGGCTCTTCATCAAATCTCATCCACCAAATAATCAAAACAGCATACCATTCTAATACAAAAAAACCCCTTCAAATTAACTTTACTGGCACATAATTTAAGTGTAATACAGGTTTCTGAAAGTTTGAAGGCATTTAAGCTTTTCAGCTTTCTGATAGACAGAAACATATTATGAGATGATTTTTAAATGTTAATAAGTTGTAGCAACCTTGAAACATCTACACTGACATATAAGTGTAGAAATCAAATTGTATTATTATACATGAACTCGATTTTTCTGGGTTCCATAAAAAAACAAATCTGAAAAAATCAACAATTAATGGGATGTTCGCCTTATGTACATGGATAAATGTATATTTTTATATTTATCAATTTATCTATACTATAAAAAAGCAAAAATAATTATGAGATTTTGATTGGATAAATCATATTACACCTATCATAGAACTTCTGGCTAAAAAGAAAATATTTTTTCTTTAACTGATTTGTTCATTTATTTATTTATTGACTGGAGCTAGGATGCTTTTGTGAAACTGGTTTGGACTTTTAAAGATATTTCTGACAGACGAAACAATAAATGATAATTGTTGCTTTCATTTTGATGGGACCTAAATTTGCCTGTCATGTGACTGAATATTTCTTTTTGTCCCAGCAGCATTCTGAATACACAGAATCACAAGTAGCCAACCATAGAGTTTTGGAGAGCACTACTTTTAGAAGGGAAACACAAGAAAAATCAACCACTAGCCACTGCTGAATAAAAAAAAAATTTGTTTGATGAATAAGATTTAATTTTGTTTCTTGCAGTGCTGCTCATGAAGCCCTCTTTTCTTGGCAATCCAAGAGTACATAAGAATAAACTGTGTCAAATCCTAAGAGTGATGAAAAATGAATAGTATTCTTTCAAATTCTCACTTAAAAGAATAGCTGGTTTACAGACCAGAGAGGCTTTTGAGGTTAGTTGGTTGGTTAGTGTAGTTTCTGGGAATGGGAATGTGCAGCAGCCTGCAGGGAACTTTCAAAAGAAAACATGTTCAAGATTAGAAACACCTTTTATTTTCTGTAAGATACAAGCAGTTTCTTATAATGTCTTGCACACAAACTATGATTGGACATTTATAATATACAAAATCTCTAATACGGCTATTAATTAATATTAAGGAAGCTACATTGCATAGGAAGATTAAAGCCCACTTGCGCGCAAGTATAAATCTCAGGAACTTAAGCATATTACATGTCTTTATCACATTGTCGGCAGCAACAGCCTCTGTCTCAGTTTTCCGCTCTGAGTTATGACCTCATCATCCCGTTTGTATAAAAGCAAAACATTAAATTAGTTAGAGTAATGAACCTAGGTGCTTTTCCTAAGAAATTTCTTTGCTCATTGTTCTCTGAGTTGTTTGAGAGAGTAATCTGCTGCGCATACCCCCATCTCACGTAAATCTTGTCCATCTAAGAAAGCTGTCAGGGGTCCGCCTTTTCAAACACAACACCCCATGGGGGTCCTAGATCAAAGATGAAAGCATGCTGAACGATCCGAGAGACTGGGGCAGAGAGCTGGTATGAAGGGAGTTAGGAGTGCGATTCATCAAATTAAAAAATTTGCTTTCCTTTTCCCGGTAGGCAATGGAGTAAATTCTCTGGTACTTAACTTAGTGTGGCTTTGACAAGAAAGGAGAGGGGGAGGGGTCAGATGGTGGGAGGTAGAAGAAATTTCTTGGGAAGACAGTTGTGTGAGAGTGAACGAATTTGTAATTAATGACACTCTTACTCCTAATTAAAACCTCTTAGCTTTCTCCTCACAAGGTTGCAGCAGCTGGTAGAGACAAGGCCCTCACTGTGAGATGAGAGACATAAATTTCATGACAGTATCGTGAGGCAGCACCTGGTTATGCCTACACCTGTCACTGCTGGAATCGTAGCTCATTCTGTCAATGAATTAACATCCTCCTGGGCTAAGATAGAAAAGGGGTAGATTCTCTCATCCCAAAACGAAAATCCCTAGTGGCTCAAAGGTGGTAATATGTATCCATTTTCAAAATTAAATATATCGCTGTTTGGTTCAGCAAGGCAGACACCTGCCTCCTCTAGTAAAAATGGCATACTCCAGTTCTGAAAGATTTCCCCCAGGAACAACATCATAGTATTTCCTTGTAACTATAACTTAATATCATGTCAAAATCTCCTGAGGATGATACAGCTAGTCAAGCCACAGAAAGAAGGAAAACAAGAGCAAGTCAAATGCTTAGAGAAACAGATGGAGGCCACGAGCAGGTGGAAGAAAGAGAGAGGCAACATAAGGGAGTAGGGAGGCAGAAAAAGGAAACTAAACACACAAAATGAAACAGAACACGATGCCCCTAGATAATAAAACCAACATGGGAACAATAAAAGCCTGTCAAGAAACACGAAAAACAATAGGAAACAGCATGGGATTGCCATTTAGTATTAAAATTTAATGTAAGTTCAATAAATGATTCTGTTGTCTTTTACAAAAGTGTCTTTAACCAGGGCAGATTGCACGAACGGTCCTGTGGGACGTGTATGCAGTAGATGCACTTCTTGCATGCAAACCCACTCCATTCTTTTAGCTCTGTGTATCTTCTTACACAAGACTGGTAGGCCTGTTAGTTTCTGTGGTTTTCCATGTGTTACTAATTCTTTGTGTTTTAAACGCAGCTGCCTTTTGCAGTGTCTCTGCTCAATAGCTGACATTTCTGTTCCAATTATTTATAAATCGCCATGTCATATTGATGTGGTGATGGTGTGATTTGCGATTACATCGGTTGTTCACATTAATCGCACAAGATCGCCCACACCGATCATTTGCTGAATTGAAAACTTTGGGGGATTTTGATTGTTCGTGTGCATGTTGCAGACGTGTTGGCAGGTCAGGGAGATATCTGACAGGTGATGAACACATGACTCAGAGGCATCACCTGCTGTACTGTTTAGACCTACTTATAATTGGTTTCTTAGCTGCAGCTCCAACTTAAACTGACTTGATGCTTTAAAGAAAGAAAGAACTGATAATGGGGAATGGTGCACTATTTCAACCATGAGGCATGCTGCAGTTAAAATTGTATAAAATTGATTCAAGCACTAAAACAACTTGTCATCTTTGTGCTCCCTGATAGCATGATGAATTGCCACTGTGGACACCTCGATCACCTAAGCTGTCTCGGTAAGCCACACTTGATCACTGTCAGAGAAGCTCAAGATGGTCAGAGATTGCTGTATAGGCAAGGGGCTTACTACCTCCCATTCTCTCTCCTTCTTTTCCCTCAGTCACACAAACACATACTCATTTGTGTCAGTCTGGCTGTCTTGCAGGCCCCAGATGAAAATACTCTTGGAAATACAGAAAATATTGTAAACAACTACATGAGGACATGCTTTGAATCCAAATTTGGAAAAAAAAATCTGCTGAACCTTAGCGAATTGAATTTGCTGCGTGTTTTTAGGTTTAGGCAACAAAAATTAATAGGAGGGGAGAAACACACATTTGGTTAATGTTCATAATGTCACGCAAAGTGCTTCAAGTACCTGACAGACCACAATCTGGCAATCACCTTAACAAAGCACCTCCACACCCTAAATGAAACAAAGAGTGTGTACTACACTTCATTGCATACATAAAAATAAAAACAGTTTTTTCATGAAAACGGCCACAAAAAGAATCTTCTAAAATCTCAAAATTATTGTTACACCATTAAGTTGGAATGTAGTGATATCAAACCTGTAATCAGTTACCCGTCATACCCACTGAGCTCACACTGGTATCATTTTGTTTTGTTTTTTTACTATGGCTGAGAGAAAAGAAAGAAGAATGTTGTCAGAGAGCATAAGCAAGAAAATAATTGCAGAGCATGGTGAAGATAAAGGCTACTCTACAATTTCTAAGTAGCCTGATGCTCCTGTGATCACAGCTGCTAATATTAGGCTTAACTTTCAAAGCCGACCTCCCTGGATGTGGCTGCGAGAAGAAAATTGATGCTACATTGTAAAGTAACAGCTTTCAGACTAATGTTCACAAGAAAAGTATGCTGGTTGCAGCTGTGTATTTCCAATGCACTCTTCAGACGAACAAAAACAGTCTCTTTTATTTCCCTTTAAAAAGTGTGAACATAGCCGTGACAAACTCAGCGAATTCCATAGAAAAATGTGTGACTTATTACCTCCAAAAACCTTAAGCCACAAGGAAACTTAGGTTCCCTTTCTGAAAAAGCAGAACTGTCACGGGTGAATGTATAGTACTATGAATAAACCACCAAGGGAGAAGGTTAGTGTGTTGCTCTGGTCCAAGCAGCATAATCATTGCTCAAAGCACTTGCGTGATATTGTGCTTTGAGCCTAACAGAACCACTGGGGCCCATGGTCCCTCTCCTGGTTGTATTGCATAACTTCCAGCAGGATATGCACAGAAAATTAGCTTTTTTTTGTTTGCTTATTTAAGTACGGGAAAAGATTTTTACCAAATATTTTGGATGTGGCATTACTTGAACTTACAGCTTCATTTATTGTTGGTATACATCAGAATAATTAATTAAAAGGCATGCAGTTAATACTGTATTGTGCTTTTTAAATTTTCTATCAAGATTATTTGCACACCAACTATCAACTATTAAATGCTCGAAATATGATTATATGCATCTTCTAGCTTCTCTCACAGCTTTTTACCACCTCATATACAGCCATAGCTTCATCTCATACTCAAATCAGCTGAATTTTAAAAGAAACATCAAAGAAGATGGATCTAGCAGGGCATGCAGAGAGTGCCAAGAAATTCTTTTAAAGTCCTGAGTTCAACAGATGCCCCTTACATCTAGGCCTTCCAGTGAGCATCGACCACTGAGATATGCAGTCTTCCAAATCATGTTTTTTGCCCTTATAATCCTGTCTAAAGATCCACTTTCAGTTCATCTTCAGCTGGATACAAAGCCCAACTTTATCTTCAATCATTCTTTCACGTGAAGTAGAAAAAATGTAACTGTTTGTCTATTTTTTTTTTCATTAACAAAGTTTCCATAAATTTTAAATATGGTTACATATTTTGGGTGTCACCATTATTAAGAGGAACTTTATTAAGCGCATAAAATGGAAAATGTCTAGTTTTTAATTTATTTATGTTTTCAAACATTTTGTTTCTTCACTTACTCACATACAGATAATTACACATGAGTGAAATAAAATAAGTTAAAATGATCCATCAGTACACTCATCATAACACAAATCATTTTGAATTGAAGATGCAGGCATCAAGTTTTTGGAATAGTCTAGCATTCACGCTGGCAATGAATACACAGGAGCTTTCCATCAGTTAAACTACTTCCATTGTCCTTGAAATACAGTATATACCCTCTATAAAGTTCTCTTGACCTACTTCACGTGTTATCAATGTTGACAGGTGCTGTACACTAGCGAGACACAATGACAGGACCTGTTTACTTTGCCCGGAACATCTGTTCAAATATCCTTTTGGAAGGAGCACCAGGAGACGTTTGTCTTTCTGTTGACTTAATGTGACTCAGCATTCTTCTCCCACTTTAACATTTCATGCATTTACTAAGTAAACCTAAGCTCGTATAACATAATGATGGAAAAATTCACAGTTACAGAATTACTTTAATTGCCATGTTTTATTACTTTTTATAATGTTTGAGCTGGTTGTTGTATAACTTTTTATTTCAAAGAGGCTTGCCAAGAGAGGATTTAAAGCATTTCATTTTTTTGCACTTAAATGTATCATAAAGAGGGAAACTTAGCAGTTTTTGTGAGTTTACCTAGCAACCACCTTGAGGAGGGTAGCTTAGTGGATTTGTGCTCAAATCTATTTTCGTGAAAATTTAGACTGAAATAGAAAAGGATTTATAAAAATCATTGTGATCCATATTTTATATTAGTTTTGTACTTCTTTAAAATGTCACAACATGGTTTTGTTTATTGTGTTAGATTTACTCTTTACCATAAGTACAAATGATTTGATGATAATGATTACGATGATGCAAAAAAAAAAAAATTAAATTACAAGAACCAGAGTGAAATTTTGCAACTTATACTTTTCCAAGGGTTTCTTTCCTAACTCTTAGACAGACTGATGAAAATGAGGTGCAGCGGGCCACTCTCTTGCAATGTTCACTGGTGGACAGATGGATAGCACCTTGACAAACAAAGAAAAACAGACAGACTGTGTCGCTTCACACAGAAGTGGGGAAAAGTGGTGACAGGCTATCTCCATGCATATTGATGCCAGCCAGCCACACTGGCATAGGTTTGATTGAATAGTCACACAATGGGAAAAGGCAGGCTACTTTTCATGTTCGGCCATCAATCAGTGCAGCAGACTGCAGCTCTCTCAGCTTTGTTTGAGTGTCAATTAGCTGACGTGGTTTGGGTTGCAAGATGAATTTCAGAGGTTTCTGTTTTTCATAAGGCAGACAGCAGTTACCGTACAGCTGTGGGACCAATCAGCCCCTTCAAACAACAGAGGAACAGATTAATGGTCAAAAAAGGCTGAATGGCTTATTTTTTAAATATATATATCAATAACCTAACAGAAAGGTGAGAACTATCACATTTGCTCTTTCTATGTGTGGTTTAGACAATCTGTATTTATGCAAGAAACTATTTTCTGTGGATAAAAACAAAAAAATATCTATCATATCAACCGACTAAAGATGTAACATAGCATGCGATGGATGGGGAACCAGGCTGATCCATGACTCCCCTCTTTACTTTGGGTTTATTAGGTCATTTGCAGTCAAGAAACTGTTTATGCTTGTTTAACTCTCTCCAGGACTGCTTGCAACATGGTCCATTGCTTGGTGTGCTTGAAGTTCTCAAATAATTCAGCACCTTAAAATCTCATCATGCAGTCAGTAGCTTATAGCTTTGCGCCCTGACGGGATTTGCTCAATACTTAGCATTCTTCTGGCTCCTTTGAGCCTAAATAGAACCACTGAGCCATGTAACACAATAACTGCATCAGTTTTCTGCTTTGCAACCACCTTGCATTGTTGACAAGAAGTCCAGAAAGACATAATTGTTTATGGTGTCCATTTTAGATAGTTGTAGTCTTTTGACTGCTGCTATGTGCTTACACCATAAGTATAGTGGAGAGTTTGTTATGTGATTTGTCTCATACAAAGAAAAGAATATATTAAGAACCACCATCAGCTAACTACAGTTTACAAATATATAAAGACTGACTTTTCGAGGTCATTTGAAATTTTCATAACGCAAGATAATTGACAAGATTTTTGCACTTGCACAACGAGGCAGTTTAGATTCTCTAATCCATGTGGCAGGAAGAATGTGTCTAACACAGAAAGGCCTGTCCTAACTCATGAAACCCCCAGTCTTTGTACTGCTGATACACTAATTCTCCTGGTTAATTAGACCATAATGGAAAAGGGAATCTTTTAACTTCAGATTAAATGAACATAAATGGTTTGGCTTGATTAGACAGCTTAGCATTTAATTAGCTTTTACATTACGTAATTTACAAAGTCTAAGACCAACCAAGTTCTTGAGTTCTGGGTTTGTTTAGATGTCATGTCTTCAATTCTATAACAGAGTTCATGTATGTAAAAGTCTGTGATATTATTACCTCTGAAAAGTCAACAGTATCACAGGAACTATCGACTTTAATTTCACTCTTGCAACTACCTCAATGGACCATCTGGTAAATGATTTTCACACCAGAAACATTTTACACAACCTTTTCTGCATGTGATTAATTCAAGTGAAAACGGACCCTCTTATATCAGGTAATAATAAGTGTCTCACATCCAGATTGTACCACCTGTTACTGGCATGTGTTGCAGGTTACTGAATGTTTCTCTCAGCATGTTAGAACTGATACACACACACACATACACACACACACATATATAGATAGATAGAATGATGTATGTATATATATATATATATATATATATATATATATATATATATATATATACATATATGAATATATTATTTAATAATATTATTAAAAAGATTCCAATCATTTTGTGTAAAAATGTGTATTTTAATGCAGATATACATTAATATTCTACCAGGCTACAGGAGGGTATATTTTATTACCCATAGCAGGAACCAATTAAATGAAAACAACAGTTTTACACAGGGCTATGAAGGAATGGAATTTGCTGCTAATACTGTTCTGAATTTAGTAAACTTTTACAGCAATATTTTTTGGGTTTCACTTTTTATGACAGTTACATATTCTTAAATAATGAACCTGGATTCCTGTTTTTGTGCTGTAGTAATGATGGCAATTTTATTTTAATTAAATGTTATATTATCAAAGTTTACTCTGATATGAGGTAAAGAGCTGTCTTTTTTGTTTGTATGTGTGTGTTTTTTGTTTCTTTGGTTTGCTATGATGTTATATTGTATATATGTATATGTTTATAGTGCACTGTCAAAATGTAAACATTTGTAATCCCAGGAAGAACAGCTGCTGCATTGCTGCAGCTAATAAGGATTGTAATGAACTAAGCTAAACCTAATGTTAACATTTATGACAGTACAGTTAGATAAAGCCTGAACAAGTATGGCTTATTTTGAACAGTTGCCAGGAAAAAGCCTCTTCTCTCTAAAATGAAATGAGACCAACACCAACTGGGAAGCACGGTGGTGGAGGGGCAATGAAACTGGACACCTCGCAGTCATTGAATCAACCATGAACTCATCAAATTGTCATAGCCTTCACTGGTCAGTCATGTTAACTGTGATTCCTAACACATTTTGTTCCAAGGAGGTCGAGCTCAGCCTTCCCTAGAGAAGTTGGGTTCCCAGTTTCTGCTCCAGTTGGCACATCTTATCCTCTTCACTTTATCTCATACCATAGTTAAGGTGCAGCTCCAGTGCTCACTCTTTGCCAGATTGTACCACAAGTGCTAATCCAGCACATGTTAGAAGTTCCACAGTTAACTTCCCTGCGTGGTGATTCCCCAGTGATTCCTGTGAAGCTGAAGAGAGGCTACAATTAAGCGTGTTTGCTCTGAAGAAGTTTTGCCAAGTACTCACCTTCTGTTTTCCTCTGCCTGCTCACCCTCCTGTGGATTGAATTTTTCCCCCCACAGCTCATTCCTCTCCTGTTTTAAGTAAGCACCAAATATATAATTCTAACACTTTGACTTAGCTTAGACAGGACATGACTCCCATCTCTTTGCAGTCCTAAGTTGTCCAAGCCAGATGTTTTTCAGGATTCTCCCTTATTAACATTCTTTGTCCAAATCATGTTGTGTCATGTGTCCTGCCTGAGTCTATTCTGTGTTTACACCTTTTATGGCCATAACAAGTATTCTCCAATGAAATGTGAGGCCATCTGTCTGAAGCCTAAAGGTTAGCCAAAACTGGGCCACGCAACAGAGAATCCTCCCAGTCAGAGCAGCAAATTTACAACAAATCTGGCTGAAAAAGAAAAGAATATAGGTGTCGCAATGGCCCAGTCAAAGTCTAGACCTCAACACAATAGAAATGCTTAAGGTGGGACCTTAAGAGAGCTGTGCATAAACAAATGCCTTTAAACCTCAAGGAACTGAAGCGTGGACCAAAACTCCTTCATAATATTCTGAGATATTGACAGTCATGCAGAAATTAACTACTTCAATTTTTTGCTTCTTAAGGTGGTTATAATAATAATAATAATACATTTTATTTGAGGGCGCCTTTCAGAAACCCAAGGTCACCTTACAAAAAACACAATTAATAAAAGGAACAGTAGTCATAAAATACATAAAATAAGTTAAAATTACAAAACAGAGCGTGACAACAGATAAAATCAGCATTAAAGCGAATAAGCCAGTTTAAACAGGTGTGTTTTGAGCTGTGTCTTAAATACGGAAAGGGTGTCAATATTTCTTAGTGCAGGAGGAAGAGAGTTCCAGAGCCGGGGAGCAGAGCGACTGAAAGCTCTGTTCCCCATAGTGATAAGGTGTGAGGACGGATGATGAGCAGATGATGATCTGAGAGGGCGGGAAACAGTGGTGATATGGAGCAGGTCACACAAATATGAAGGAGCCGATTTCTGGATACATTTGAACGTGAGAAGTAAGATTTTCATCATCATCGTCATCAACTTTATTTATAAAGCACTTTAAAAACAACCACAGCTGACACAAAGTGCTGTACATTGGAACTGTAAAATAAAATTACATAAGATATAAGTAAAAACCAAATAAAATAAGAGTGAAATCATTAAATAACTACTTCAATTAAAAGAGAAACTAAGTCTCGCTGAGGTTAAAAGCCAAGGAATAAAAGTGGGTTTTAAGACGTGATTTAAAAGTGGACAGTGAAGGGGCCTCTCTAACGTGCATGGGCAAATTATTCCATAATTTTGGAGCCACAATAGAGAAGGCCCTGTCCCCTCTGAGCTTCCTCCTGGATCTCGGTACCTCCAGGAGCAGCTGGTCAGCTGACCTGAGAGACCGACAGGGTATGTGGGGATGAAGAAGCTCAGAGAGGTAAGGCGGGGCAAGACTGTGAAGGCATTTAAAAACAAACATACGAAGTTTAAAATTAACTCTAAAAGACACAGGCAGCCAGTGCAGAGAGGCTAGCACGGGGGTTATATGCTCTCTTTTTCGAGTTCCTGTTAGGAGTCGTGCAGCCACATTTTGAACCAGCTGCAGACGTGAGAGCAATGGCTGACTGACCCCCACATAAAGTGAGTTACAGTAGTCCAGGCGGGAAGAAATAAAAGCATGGATCACTGTTTCAAGATGCTGCCTCGAAAGAAAAGATTTTACTCTTGCCAGTCGCCTTAAATGATAAAAACTGGACTTCACCACTGCTCTGATTTGGTTGTCCAATTTAAAATCACTGTCCAACTTAAAACCAAGGTCAGTAACAACAGTTACTTAAATTTTAAAGTTGATCCTGGCTTCTATGGGCAACCAGTGAAGCTGCTGAAGAACTGGGGTAATATGAGCACTTAACGGAGTACGGGTTATGATCCGAGCTGCAGAATTTTGAAGAAGTTGGAGTTTATGAAGGGACCTTTTAGGGAGACCAAATAGGATGGAATTACAGTAATCAATACGGGATGTAATAATGACTATGGACAAGGATGGCAGCAGCATGGGGAGTAAGGAAGGGACAGAGTCGGTTAATATTACGTAAATGGAAGTAAGCAGACCGGGTTATGTAATTAATGTGAGACTGGAATGAAAGAGTATTATCAAGTATGACACCCAAACTCTTAAGCTGAGGGGAGGGAAGGGTGGGAGAATTTTCAATGTTAATGGAAAAGCTGCGGGATTTGGTTAAGATAGATGGTGTGCCAACAAGTAAAACTTCAGTTTTATTACTTTATACAAGCTGCCTACGTTTTTCACACAGACATATAGTCTTTGTGACTAATATATTTATTTTTCACATGACTGTAAAACAATACATTTAAGAAATATTAAAAAGCAGTAGGAGCAGTAAAATATTTGGTTTGTGGAGTAGACAGATCACAACATTTCAGTAATAAATTCACCTGCCCTCTTCTGATGTCATGTCACAGAAGAGTATGACATTTCCCGCTCGTCCCACCTCCTCTTTAATAATTCGGTGACCAGTTTTAGAACACCATAATCTGTCCCTTGGTTGGCAGAGATATTTTTAGTCCAGCTCCTGCTACTGCCTCATCTCTGTAGACATTGGTGTGTGCGTAAGGATGGGGTCACTCTCCTTGAAACATATGTTGTAAAAACACTTGTTCAAGCCCTACATAAGCCTCTTCTTGAAGACCAAAGACTTGAGCATGACCTATAAACATGTCAACTCTAATAATACACTTATTTACATGGGACTATGATTAGGAGTAAAATAAAAGCTTGTTTACCTCATTTTACAGTTAGTACTTTTCTCAGCATTATCATCTTTTAGTTTATGATTCATATTGATGCTGCTACTTAAAACACCTATGAAAGAGCAATGAAAAAATGTTGCTATAACACATCTGGGGACAAAAAAGAAAAGCCAAGCAAAATAAAGAAGAATGAAAGAAGACTGTACATGTTGTATGCCATACATTAGAGTTAGAGTGTTGCAGTGCTCATAAGAAGTTTCTCCTGCAGGAACCTTTATGTGTCAATGTATGGTTTAATGAGCAAAAATATTTATCATCATTAAGGCACATCTAAACGGAGTACAACATGCTCAGTGCACACCAGTGAACCATATATAACCATACATCTGTTTATTTATTTTCTTGGATCAATCAAAATCAACACCATAAATTATAATTATCAAAATATGCTCCAGTCCCCTTCCAATGTGCAGATTTTATTTAATTAGCATGTGATGACACCTCAGATGCCTCACAAAGATGTGATAATATGCCTCTTATTTCAATCTTTATGTGTTGCAGCTTAATGAGACACGTTTTTCAATCTTATACCTAGAATTTGTTATTTGTAGTCTGCAAAAATATACAGTACATTTACAGCTTTGAAACCTTGTAAGTGCAGAAAATCAAATGTGGTTGTCATTAATTACTTAAATTACTTTTCAGTATGGTAATTGGTTTCTTTATTTGGCTTGTAATCAGTCATGCAGAATAGGTTACATGTACTAACACCCACTTTCCGAAATGTTGGTCATGTGCAACCAAATTGAGTTTTAGTACACTAATGAAACGCTGGAATTTTCCATTAAAGAATTTAATTTTACATTGACAACTCAGTGAATAGCCAAAAAGGTAAGAATGATTACTATTCAGATACTCAAAAAGTAGTCTTTTGAAAATGTTATACATTTTCAGAACTTCCATCTTAAAATCGGAATTGGATCCAACAAGATTTACTATAGAAGAAAAAGGGATAGAGAAATAAAGTGATAGAGAAGGTAAGTCACTAACATTTACTGTGTAACATGCAGCAGGTGGCGAATGCTGGTGATGGGAGATTGGTTTGGATGAATGAGAAATGAAAAGGCAAGAAGTACACAGCGGAGAGGCAAGCAGCAAGAGCTGTAGTAAAAAGCACAGAGGCTGTTTGACATTTGCATGAGTCAGACAGTATGATTACGAACCTGAAGCAAAAGAGAGATTTGGTTGCTGGCAAGTAAAACAATAAAGAAAATAAAGAACTAGAACAGAATTAAGAGACTTCTCATATATGCTACACACACACACAAACTGTGCAATCTGATAATGATTGATTACAGAAACCAGGGTTTAAATAAAGCATGCCAGTCAGAAGATGAGGTGTGGGTGACTAGGCATTGCCAATTAGGAGCAAGCTAATTGGTTAATGCAATTTAAGGAGCCAAGACATACCACAATCAGAGGCACACAGAGGCAAACAGGGAAAGAGATGAAAACAGGAGAAATGGCAGGTAAACACAGGGAAAAAATGTGAGGAAAAGAGGAGTAACTGAACTGCTTAAAATTAAGTTCACTATACTCACAATATTTACAGTATATTGGGCTTATCATGTTTTGCTATAGCCGATTAACCATAATAATAATGCTAAGTGGCATCATGACAGTGATAATAATTTCAGAAAGTCAGATCACTTTTTTCAAGTCTATTAGCAGTTTTTGATGAATAATACATGTAAAACAATGTTTTTTCTCACCAGATCAACAACTGCAAACATTGATAGGCCAAGAAAACAAAACGACGAATGAAAAAATGTAGCAGAAGCCAAAAGCATCACAGAACACCTAAAGCCACAAAGAAAATGTAGCAAGCGCATGCTGACAGTATGAATGCATGTGTCCATCAATATAATTGCCCCATCATAAAGGATGAGTAGATCTGACTCTAAACACATTTTTACGTTCAATTAAATTACAACATAAAAATGTTTGGACAGTTTCAGGTTTACGGTTCAGTGGAGATAATAAGTCTTGGAAACAAGTAAAGGCAAAATAATAACATGCAAAAACATAACTCACTTCTGTAAGTACACCTGGAAATCATAAAAGCTCAAGAAGTAATCGAATCACCTTACAAAGATAAGCAGTTGTCTCTGCTGAGAATTTATATCTCTCATAACCGATAGATCGCCTCTGGAGAAAGGGTGTCTGAAAATTCTTGCCCTTTAGATAAATCTCACGGTTCACGCGAAAAGCTCAAAGGGATTTATCTATAAGTGATGATGTCATTTTTCAAGAGAATTTATTGATTACAAAGTAGTGGTTTTAAATGTGCTTAACTGGACAGTGTGCATCATAAGTTATCTTGACAGTCCACCCCATTAAACTGGAAGTACAATTCTGACACACACAGACACACAGATCCCTGGATTAAACCCGAAGTAACCTCGCAAAACCCCAAATCCTGCTTTTAGTACAGGCCTCTGGAGGCATGTCGTGAAACATGACAGAATGAAACTTCTAGTGTACGCTTACACTTCTGATCAAAACCTTACAGATACTCATCATGGACATAGATGCAAAGTGAAATATTGGGCTTTTCCCATCAAGTAGTTGTCAAATAAAATCATGCCAGGTTGTGATGGCCACCAAAAGCATCTGGTCAAGCTGCATTGCTAACTAACATGTAACCAGTGTTCGGAAGGTTACTTTAAAAATGTATTCGACTACAGATTACAGAATACATGGCCCAAAATGTGTTTTTTAACATATTCCATTAAGTTACTCAATGAGAGTAACGTATTCTGAATACTTAATATATTGTCATGCGTTTTACAACTGCTGTGTGATTTATTACTATTACTGAAGGCTACTCGCCATACCAATACCAACTAGATTTTTAAATATTAATATAAAATGAGTAACAGTCGGTAGGGTGGACATTAGGTGAGGCTGCACTTTTCGCAGTGATCTCGTATAGAAAACTATTTCTCTATCAGTAATATGTTTTCTTTTTGTCTGCTTTCAGAACTGCATATGATTATTTGCAGCTAGCAGGTTGTTATGTCTAACAGTCTGCGGTTTATGAACTAACCTCGGCTAACGCCAGCTAACAATGTTAGCTCGATAGGGAGTAGCCTTCAGTAATAATAATAAATCACACAGCAACACTTCAAGACACTGAAGTGGCACATAACCCAGGTAGCTCAACTAAGACAAGGTAGTTGCAGTATGAAAGATGTTTCTTTATGTTGGACTCTTTTGATGCTGAGAGCAGCTTGGTTGCTGGCAAACAGAGTTTGCATTGCACGTTCAGATTTCACCCATCCCTTTCTCTTTAAATGTGAAGTGGTGTCAGAATTTCCAAGTAAGAATGCATTCCTCCCCGTGCACTGCTGGCTCTGTTGTTCTGGCTCCGGGTCCATTGTGTAACTGATGCCACCAACATTAACAGGACGCTTACATTAGAGCCTCTTATTGCGTGTTTTGTTTTGGTTGCCATTGGCATGGAATTACCAAAATGAGAGAGGGGATAGCCTAACATATGAAACAGGAAAAGACCGCCATGTAATCCATTCATTTCAGTAAAGTAACTGTATTCTAATTATCACCTTTTTAAAGAGTAACAGAATACACTTGCTCATATTTTGTATTTTAAATACATAATGCTGGTACATGTATTCCGTTACTCCCCAACACTGCATGTATCCAAATACAAAGATGGATAATTTTTTTTATTCCTGCGTGTAGATGTATATCTATCTTTGACCCTCTGTTAAACCCTCTGATAAACTGTGTATTCATTCAACCCCAGAAAAAGAAAGATTTGCAGAGATATTTCCAGTTCTAAATAAAAATGCCAAAACATTAAACAGTTTTTTTGTTTTTTATTATTGTTGTGTTTTTTGTTTTTCTTTTAAGTAGCCATACACATCAGTACTATTTCATCATATCGCCGCTTCTGGCCAGTAGTGTACAGTATGTGGGTGTGCGTTCATGTTTGTGTTGCTTTGGCTGCTTGTGGGCATGTGCTTGTGCCAACTGATGGACTAATGCCTAATGTAAGATGAGAAGGTAGCAGAATAACATCCAGAGGCATCCTCGTTCCCCAGTTGTTTTTTAACTCTGTATTGCAAAACTAAATTGGCGTGTGCCCCTGCTCTGTGGCCTGAAGGGTGGCTGCAACCAAAAAGGAGCCATTTATGATTTGACAGGCCTCAAGCATTGAGCCACATTGTGTCAAACACTCGGCAGACCTTTGGGAAAAAAACATAGCGGGCTTTTTTTTGTTTATTTGTAATTATAGAGGATATTCTGCATATTACATGATATAGGATATAGTCAGCATATTCTTTACATGTATAGATGCCTTTTTAAAGTTTGACAGCTGTTTAACCATGTACATAGTTGTACTTCTCAACACTTAAAGCTACCGTATTCACGAGGAGTCACCTCCATGTGTTTGATTTGGCAGATGTCTACGCTGGATGCCCTTCCTGACACAAACCCAAAGGGATTTGGTGTCTCCCCCCGGGTTCAAACCAGGAATCTTTTGCTTGTTAGGCAAATATGTAAACCACTACACTATGGAGCCACTCTCAGCACTTAATGGTACTTAATAAAGTGATAATAAATCATCCCACCTATTTACCCCACATTGAGCCAGATGAGGTGAAACAATTTAGCTAATTTTGGCCTGATGAAAAGATAAGCCTCTTGGGGCACAAGTGAAGTCATCAAAACATCTGCTGTTAACCATTAAAAGCTCCCTGTGCCCTAGTGATGCCAGAGCTGTTTTAATCTGTTGTTCTCATTAGAGATGCAGGCATGCTTTCAGCAGCCAAGTTATTCACAACAGTTCCCGGGTAATATAATTGTTTGGTGTATACTCACATATTAAACATAAACAACAAAATATTATTTTAAAAGGTGCATCCCATTTATGTCATTCCCTCTCTCTGTTTATTTGTTGTTTTTCTGGCATTTAATAGTCAGTTTCTGTCACAAATTGGTATTTATTTGTGTGGTTATTTATCTAAATATGGAAAGAACAGATAGTAGGTTTGAAATGTAAGTATAGCATCTTTCTTTAATATTACTAGACCTACTAGGCATGCTGCAAATTGAGGGTTTAGGTTCAGCTGTATCAGATTTTGCCCTGATATTACATTGTCACCATGAGAATAAATAAAAAACCTATTAAGAGCATTGTTATACTCCATATATAAATGACTAAAATAGGGCGAGGGCTCAGCTCCATTAGCTTTGGAAATATTAACAACTGCTGCTTCATTATGACTCATGCACGGCCAGCCACTCTATTGTGCTAAAAGCTTATTAAAAAAAAAACCCAAAGATGGGCAAAGCAGATAGCGTGGGAAACTGAATTGACTTTTGATTCGTATTGAAAATACATATCATTGCTTACAGCTTCTTTTTAGATGTATACTGGTAAAAGGTTACAGTTTCATAATATGATTTGTTTTGTATCATGGTGGCAGAGTCGTTCACTTAGTGCTACCTCACCTTTGCCACACTGGCATGCTAGACTTGGACTACAGCTGTAGCACTTATGTTCCAAAATAATAAAAAGTTGTATTCACAATCAGCATCTGCTGAATTGAATAAAGCAACCACACACAGCACAAGTTTGGGGAGCATTTAAATATCCTATATATCTCCCCTGTTCCTAGAGGTTTGCTAACACATCAGCTATGAATATCTAAGTGTGTAGCTCCTGAGTTTAAAAGCAATAGAATTAAAATGCAATAACACTAGAAGAACAAATATGGCGTCATTGTTTTCTTTTTTGAATAGCATCTAACTTTTTACCTAGAGTGTGTGCACAGTGTCTAATACAGTAGCATACCTAAAAGCTTTTACCTGAAGCCCAAAACATACTGGTTGGTGATTTGCCTCAATTTTCCTGTGAACTGCCAGACTAGGTCAAGCGTTTTGCTTCTGATGTGGCCTCATAGCCTTGACGGTGGTGATAATAATCACATGGAGATAATAAAACATACTCTTATGGAATAATAGTCCAGGCTTTTGAGTACCCTGAAAAAATGAGCTGATGAATTTTTTAAATGCTAATCTTTGAAGAAGCAGCAGGAGTGCACTCGTCAGTAAAATGAGGGGCTGCCAGGAATCTGCAGCAGGATAATTAATTGTTGAGTCTTTACGGTGGGGATGCATCTACTGAGACCCATTGCAGATATGATACAGCTGTTAACTTTTGAGCCAATTCAATGTGGGTTTTTAATTTTTTCTTTATATACCTTTCACACCCTGCACCCCTCTCTCTTTATATATCTTGTGTGAATAAGTGTGTGTATGTATGAGCTGGTGCATGGCTCTATGTGTCTAATTATGTCTACATATGTGCAGACTTGAATACATGTGATTAAACACCCCCTGAAGCCCTTGAGTTTGGGAGCCAGATGTTGCAGAGAATATATTTTTTGACAAAAGGCAATGTGAAGCGCAACAGACATTTGAGGAAGTCTGTTGTAAATATTTATGAACTACAATTATTTTAAGCTCTTTCCTGTTTGATTGAAAGTTTAGGATGCCATAAATTTGTGATTGTTCTTTAAACTCTCTTTGTTGTTCTGACCTTTAGTGACCTTGGGAGCTGACCCATTCCTTTGTAGTTTTGCATTTTGCATTTCATGTTAAATGCATCTGGCATTCATTGGCTATTTATTACAGATTAGGCTCTTATCTTGACTAGGATTAAATCTTTGCCTCATAATGACAGCAAATTTGACTGATACTCACAAAATCTTTTTTTTTTTGTTTATTTGGTAAAAAATAATTCATTTTTGTTGTGTCTTTTGTAGCATTTTTAGCATGCATATTAAATCCACATTCACATCTAATAGTGAAACGTGACCTTTTCAGTGTTTCCTGTAATACTATCACACCCAGTGTTTGTTTGCAAAGAACAAAATCTTTCCATTTTTATTTTAGTAATTAACCCCAGCTGAGGCCTAAAGCTGCCCAAGTTAATGAAGTTGAGATTTCTGTGCAGGATTAATTAGAGCTCGAATGGGGAGGGTTGGGGGATGGGGGGGAGATAAATAAACAATGTAATGAATGACGCAGAGCATGGTCTTTAATGCACAATTAAATTGGGATTGTCTTGGGATCTGGCAAAGCACACAGAAGTTACTCTCTTAAGCTTGCTCCATATATCATGCCTTCACTCTTAATGGTTAGAGGCAACCCAGGCAAACCCCAAGATATTTAAAATACTAAGAATAAATAGTTAGACAGGTTATATAATGTCTCATTACCACATACATAAATACACTAGATAACCTATTCACCATGGGTTTATAAAAACAAACAACCATGAAATCTACAACATTACATTAAACCATTTTGTTCAACCAGTAACAAAACTAGTAAAACATAGTTGGAGCTACATGTATGATGGTGAACACTAAGCAATATCAAGCCAGTGTGTAAAGAGGTGCATCTAGAATGTGTGTCGGTGATGGTAAATATAAGGTTCAAGTCAATAGATGATTAAGATATATGCTAGATACCAGAAACAAGAGAAACAGCTCATGTTGGTTTGTTCTTTGTTTGTTTTTGTTTTTTTTATGTTTTTGTTAGTTTTAAGCTGATAGCAGCACATTGTAGCATTTAAACAAAGCTAATCACTACAACCGCCAACATTTCAAACTGCTAGAATTCCCAGAAGAGGTCATTTTAAACCAGTCCTGCAATAACAGAAACGCCACATCTTTGTCGTTTTTCACAAAATTACAAAAGGTTGTTAATATTTATAAAATTGTTCTAATTATGAATATGCTTCAACAAAATAAATACTTCAGATTCACTTTTAGGGGTTTTATTACCTTTACAAATGAATCCATCTGACCATCTACTCATCCACTCACTTATTTTCTACTCCTTATCCAATTTAAGGTTTTGGGTGTGGGCCAAAAGGCAAAGAATAGCCTGGACCCTTACAAGTCTCTCATAGGGTTACATTTTACAAATCATTTAACTTATTTACAGATCATAAAGGTAAAAGGTAACAATACAAGAAACAACACAATAACTAACACAGCTCAATAATTTTAATAGTTATGAAAGAGGAACATTATACAAAAAAATGCATTTTGAGTCATTATGTTTATAATCATTGTGTTATGCTAAACACTTCTTGTTATTTTGCTGTGATATATGGAGTCTCAGTCTAGGATAAAGAAAATACTTTTTAAAAAGCACTCACTGTGAAACAGATTGGACAGGTCATTCCCTACATTTGTGGCCTCACAGTTGGCTACAACATCAAAAGAAACGCATTTTAATAATTAATTTTTGTGAAAGTAGAACAGTGAAAGTTTATCATCTCATCTACATCTGCCTCCTCTTCACCAGACCTGCAGCCCCACCTCTCTCTCTCATCCACCATCTAAGCTGCTTCACCTCAATCTGCAGCTCCTCAAGCCTGAAACCTGTCCAATTCAGCAGCTCTGCTCCAGATTTCTCTCTTTATTCACTTAAATTAGTACTCCGCACTCTGGACTCTCTGCTTAGTTCAGTTACAGTTTCTCCATAACCTCTGCACATCTCCACATCTGCTCATACATTGCCCCAATCTGACCGCTCTGACATGACCCAATATCCTGTCAATATACAGTCTTCCAAGTTCATGTTCTTTTTTTTAACAACCTCCAAATTTGACACTATGTCAAGGAGAAATAACCAGTTATGAAACAGCTTTAGCTAATCACCCTTTGTATGAGCTCTGGGCATTCCCTCCAGACTCTGAGCACTTAATATCATAGTTTGATGACTGTTTTTTGTACTTCATCTGCTCTTACACAAGAAGCTTGGGCCAAGGAATTTAACATGAGACTGTCAGTGGAGTTTTGGGAGGAAGAGTTGTCCCTGATACACAAGTGCTCTATCAACTCGTGTTGCAGACTGATTCTTCCCATCAATATTTTCTAAGTGTGACAAATGCGGCTTAGCAGACGGGACAATTGCACATCTTCTTTGGTGTCCTGCCCAACCTCATGTCAATATTAGGCAAACATTTTTCAGTGGCATTGTTCAGGTAAAAATAGGTCTTTGGAGGACATTCCTAACAGCTACTTTGTGCAAAGGTGAGTTTTTAATATAACAATCAAATAATAAAGTCTATTTCAATGTAATTTCTGATTCTAATGAATGTCATCAACCTGAACACCTTTTATGTTGAACACAAGATCAGCTGTAGTGATGCTGTGTGGGAAAAGAATCACTTAGAAGTAAATCGCAATGATTTCTGTGGTGTGCTCAAGTAGATTTATTTTTTTCTGTGTGCAGGCTGTGATCAGTGCTACTGCTTTTACTGAATTCAACAAGATAGAAACAGAGCTCATATATTGTTACATGAGGTATCATGGCTGATTTCTCAACCTAGACAGTATAAAGCTAATATAAATGTGGAATTCAGCAAATAAAGTATCAGCTTATATTTAAATTGATGACTATTAGGTTTTTAAAATGGCCATGAGCACCACAGCTGCTCTGCACCAATCAAGCATAGTGCATCATTGCAAACTTCCCAATCTACACTTACAAGTGCTCCAAGCTTCTTTGTATTTTCATGCAAACTTCAAATAACAAAAAGCTTTTTATACTTCAGTTTTGCAAGATGATTCACAAAATCATAATTCAAGAACACATCATGTACAGATCCATTATCTCTTCAAAAAGCTCTAAAATGACTGCAAACATGATTTGTAAGGTTTAAATACCCAGTTTCTCATGTGTAATTGAGCAGTCCTCACTTCTTTTTTACATCTTTGTCCTTTTCTTAGTGAACTTGTAGCACATTGTTTTTTGCTCCGTGGGAAATACAGCAGCTGTACCTTTGTGACAAACTGTGCACAGTTTGTGTGCTTTCTCATATTTGTTGAGCTGACAGAAATATTGCATTTGAAATCGCATGCCACTTGAAATTTTTACTCGTATTTTACATCAATGCATGTCTATCAAATGTACATGTACATTTGATAGACATGCATTGATGTAAAATACTAACTCCCCTTAAATGTCCTAAACTTAAAGAACTACACCTGTATGAAAATATAAGGAAAAGAAAGTAAAGTAAATCTGAAAAGTTGTTAGAAAAAAAATTATACCAAAGGTAATGGCCAACCCATTACCCATATTAGCCTATCTTGCGCTTAGCCTTCAAACAATGAGCTTTTAAAATAAAAGGTGTTGAGAATTACTTCATTTCAAACACTTCAAGTTGCAGTGAACATATTTTTTTAAGCTGAGATTTATTACCACACCATATTTCCCTGAGCCACTTAAACAGTTGAGGAAAGAGTAAGACTTCTGTATGCAGTAAAACTCAGTGAAATACTTAAAGTCTGGCAGTCTGTGCGAGCTGAGGCACAGCAGACGGCCAAGACCATGCTGGGTAACATGCTCATTTGTCCATATTTTTTCTTCAGCTCCCATGGGACCTTCTCTCCTTCTGTTGCCTTATTCCTATATGTCTTAGGGGGTCTTTTCACAAGAGATCTCTATCAGAGAAAAATCTGTGTTCAACAGTTCACTTGGCAGCACTTCACTCAGCAATGGGGAGACAGAGAACCATTGTGAAGTTAAGAAGCCCATACAGTATGGTCAGCTCATCTAGCCTGCCTGTCAACAACACACTGCAGCTGATTTCTGTTATTAATCAATGCTAAATGGTACAAATCAGTGTACTTATATGTAAGTACACTGATATATGTGTCACAGAACACTGGCTACACATATTTAATGTATTCTGTGTGATTTCCCAGTGCTAATTATGAACATAAATCACCTGTCATAAAATGAAGCACTGGTTTTGAAATGATTCATCTATTTTTTAATTATCATTTATTTACATAGCTTCACACTCACAGTATCTTCTTATGTAAAGTTAAACATGCATTTATTTTCAACTATTAATGATTGTCTGGGTGATGTCATAGCAAAACGTTTAAACAAATCGTTAAAATCATGAATTAGAAGTTGTTTTTGAATATGGCATAGAATATTTATGTTAGGAAATTGCAAATGACTTTATGACTCCAGTACGGTGGCCCTGAGAGGCCAAACGGACTGCAACTTAAGAAAGGGCGATCGTGGCTCAAGAGTTGGGAGTTCGCCTTGTAACCGGAAGGTTGCCGGTTCGAGCCCCGGCTTGGACAGTCTCGGTCGTTGTGTCCTTGGGCAAGACACTTCACCCGTTGCCTACTGGTGGTGGTCAGAGGGCCCGGTGGCGCCAGTGTCCGGCAGCCTCGCCTCTGTCAGTGCGCCCCAGGGTGGCTGTGGCTACAATGTAGCTTGCCATCACGTGTGTGTGAATGGGTGGATGACTGGATATGTAAAGCGCTTTGGGGTCCTTAGGGACTAGTAAAGCGCTATATAAATACAGGCCATTTACCATTTACCATTTACCAAAACACCAGCAATAAGAAAAACGCTGCAAAAGCACACAAAAAACAACCAAAATATGCTAAGAATTGCACTGGGAGACACTTAAAAGAAGTGGACGATCTATCAGTTTTGTGAGGAACGAAAACATACAAGGTAAGTGTGTTAGCCTAACTATTAGCCTAAAAATCTGTCATCAGTATTATATGAATTATAAGATTAAAACACACTTACCTAGCATGTTTTGGTTCCTGCAACTGGTCCATCGGGTTATTCTCTCCCCAGAAACACTTCCCTTGTGCTTTTGGAAATCTTTTTTTTCCTATTTGTATTTTCGTTTTTCCTATTTCCATTTTTCCTATTTCTGTTTTCTTTTTCCCTATTTCCATTGTGTTTTTTGTGCTTTTGCAGCGTTTTTCCTATTGCTGGTGTTTTCTTAAGTTGCAGTCCGTTTGGCCTCTCAGGGCCACCGTACTCCAGCTCAAATCAGACCATAAATTTATCAAGGTACAAAGAACTTGGTCACCACCAACACTACACTGCTTCAACTGGCTTAAGCATAAACTAGCAAATAAATTATCGCAGTGCAGTTTTAACTATAGATATCGTCAGTGGCTGCTTTGCTCAAAATCACCCTGCAGCATTTCTGCTGTTTCTTTTGAGTTTCACTGCAGATTAACTCAATGCACACTTCCTGTTGAACCAGAGTGTTGTGGACCTCCTCCAGTTATACGATATGTGTATTCATTAGAATTTCTGTCCTCTGGCTCATGACTGCAGAATATTTGGGCTTAGGAAATGAACTGATCAATGTAACCTGCTGGCAAACACAAATACAGATTCATGAACTGGTGATCTGTGCATATTTAACAGTTGGCAACAAGATCAAATCATTAAATCACCTTTTATAATTATTTGCACACACAATGATGTTAAAACACATTTAAAGGCAGTTTTTATACTGCTAAGGATTCTGTTCAGTAGCCAAACTTTAACATGTATGAATACCTTTTTTAATTAGAAAGCTGTCGCTTAAATACCTTAATTGATTATCAGTACATATATATGTACATTATATCTACCTAGCAAAAACCCACCATACGGGCCAGGTGCGTGTTTTGCTCCACTCATGTTTGGCAGAGACATCTACAGTAAAGTAAATTTATCTTTTTATTCTTATTATCTTTACTATACCACTGTAGCTACAACCGTATTAGTTTAAAAGAGAAAAAAAACCTAAGTCACAAACCTTGGGTTTGATGTACTATAGTGTTGGTATGGCTGCTTGCAACCAGCGAAAAACGCTTTTAACCTGCAATTTTAAAAGAGACATTTAAGAGATATAGTACATCTGATTTCAACGTTTCAAACGTGAACATTACTGCATGCAGAAATTGCATTACCAGCAGGGGGAGATAATATATTTAAAGCCATGGAGTCAACATTGAGCAAAAAAACATATTAAGTACATTCCAGAGTTGTTAATCGTGTGTTTTCATAATCGAAATGCCTAGCTTAATTGAAACAATTAAGCTAAGCGGCTAATATGTATTTACATATAAATGTGTTTATCATATTTGTTTAAATGCTTTCCTGGGATATTTTTCATGTTGTCTTCAAATGCCTCCCTTTGCTGTTACTGCAGATTACTGCAACCTATGGAAACTTCTGTATGCGTGTCTATTTCATGATTTGCCGTGATACTAGGTTGCAGATTTTTTTTTTTTTGCAGTCCTGGTGGTCATCAAAAACGTCATCAGCTTTGCTGAAATGAATTGTCATTTGTTAAGCAATACATTTGTCATATTAAGAACTTTATTTACTAACTTCTCTTAGTTGTGTGTCAAAAAAAATCATTTGCAGATGTCAATTTTGGTGACTGTTAGGTTACATACAGTTAACGTACAGTATGTGCTGTATGTGTAATGATGTTCATGCAAAGTTTAATTCAGATTGGCTCACCTCTTAAGAAGGAGATAGGGTGCATACAGACAAATACATATCCATATTGTATGTTCAACATATAATAAGATTGTTAATATCTATAAAGATTGTTAATATCTATAGTTAGGCACATTTGATGTTTGATTTTTTTTATTCATCATGCAATGTCATTACAGAAGCTATACAAAGAAACATTCATAGATATACAGGGTGGGCCATTTATATGGATACACCGTAATAAAATAGGAATGGTTGATGATATTAAAGTCCTGTTTGTGGCACATTAGTATATGTGAGGGGACAAACTCCTCAAGATGGGTGGTGACCATGGTGGCCATTTAGAAGTCGGCCATCTTGGATACAACTTTGGTTTTTTCAATAGGAAGAGGGCCATGTGACACATCAAACTTATTGGTAATGTCACAAGAAAAACAATGGTGTGCTTGGTTTCAACGTAACTTTATTCTTTCATGAGCTATTTACAAGTTTCTGACCACTTATAAAATGTGTTCAATGTGCTGCCCATTGTGTTGGATTGTCAATGCAACCCTCTTCTCCCACTCTTCACAGACTGATAGGCAGCACAGGCATCCAGTATCCATAGTTTCAGGTGCTGCACATCTCGTATCTTCACACCATAGACAACTGCCTTCAGATGTCCCCAAAGATAAAAGTCTAAGGGGGTCAGATCGGGAGACCTTGGGGGCCATTCAACTGGCCCACGACGACCAATCCACTTTCCAGGAAACTGTTCATCTAGGAATGCTCTGACCTGGCACCCATAATGTGGTGGTGCACCATCTTGCTGGAAAAACTCAGGGAACATGCCAGCTTCAGTGCATAAAGAGGGAAACATGTCACATCATCATGTAGCAATTTCAAATATCCAGTGGCCTTCAGGTTTCCATTGATGAAGAATGGACCCACTATCATTGTAGCCCATATCCCACACCAAACCATCACTTTTGTTGTTCCAACAGTCTTGGAGGGATCCATCCAATGTGGGTTAGTGTCAGACCAATAGCGGTGTTTTGTTTGTTAACTTCACCATTCCCATAAAAGTTTGCCTCATCAGTGAACAAAATCTTCTGCATGAACTGAGGGTCCTGTTGCCATTTGTGAGTAGCTAATATCCGCCGAAGGGATGTTCGACTAATGCCACTCTCCAGTGACATGCGGCAAGCGCTACGCTGTGGGCTCTTGCTGAATGAAGCTATGACAGCCACTGATGTTTCTTCATTAGTGAGTTTTCTTGCGTCCACATTTTGGCAAATCCAACACTGAACCAGTTTCACGAAACTTAGCAAGCAGTTTGCTAACTGTAGCATGGGAGATGGGTGGTCTCGTAGGGTGTCTTGCATTGAAATCTGCTGCAATGACCCGGTTACTGCGTTCACCAGATATCAACACAATTTTGATCCGCTCCTCATGTGTTAACCTCTTCGACATGTCAATGGCTGTGAACAAAGAGAAACTTGTAAATAACTCGTGAAAGAATAAAGTTACGTTGAAACCAAGCACACCATTGTTTTTCTTGTGACATTACCAATAAGTTTGATGTGTCACATGGCCCTCTTCCTATTGAAGTTGTATCCAAGATGGCCGACTTCTAAATGTCCACCATGGTCACCACCCATCTTGAGGAGTTTGCCCCCTCACATATACTAATGTGCACAAACAGGACTTTAATATCACCAACCATTCCCATGTTATTACGATGTATCCATATAAATGGCCTACCCTGTATACAATGACAAAGGCATAAAATTAACATTATAAATATTGTACCTAAAAAAAAATGTAATTATTAGTTGGATTTTTTTTTTTAAATAAATGTATAACTGAGCTAAACCAGCTCAGTGCGTTGAATTAATATTAACATAACTGGATGGCAGATTGCAGTTGTATGAGAGTGTTTCATGATTCCTAGAGAATACTTTAGCTTATCTTTTACAGAGTTGTCCATAGTATTATGGGAAAAAAGCAGATCAAAGAGAAGAGATGGCATTTATCCACTTTATCCCAGCCTAATGCCAGTTTTCATGTATGTGCTTGAAGTCTCTCATTAAACCAATGCAAAGTTGCACTGTATCCACTGTATCACTATATTTACTATATTTAAACACTAGTTTCGTATGTGTAAGTTTAACCTTTTGAAGCCAATATTAAATTTTTATGGATCACAGTCAGAGGCAGAGGACAAACAATGACACTTTTCAATATGATGTATTGTGATATGCTCATGATTCTAATGATGCTGACAACTCAAAGCACATTCATACAATACTTTATTCCATACACTTCTAGCACTTTACCTATTTTACATCCATGGCCAGTATAGAATCAATCATTAAACTCACATGTCTTTGGACTTTAGGAGAAAGTCAGAGCACCTGCTAGAAACCCAAGTAAGCAGAGGGAGAACTCCACACAGAAAGGCTCCAGTAGGAGGTTTAAACCAGAAACCACCTTGCTGTGAGGCAACGATGCTAACTAAGATGCTTTGGCAAATTTTTTTTCTTAAAAGTTTAATGTCAGCAGATTAGTTTGGATTCATCAGTCCATGTGTATCCGTGTCAATACAGCAGGGAAAACAGCTTTTAAAATAGGAATAAAGTGATAAATATACTGTATAGACTAAAATGCAGATTGTTTAAAAAAAATAAAGCTTTTAAGAAGCTTACTGTGCAGAACTCTCACAGAGCAAAAAACAAAGAGATTAATTTCAAACATACTGCACTCCAGTGCACCTATAATAGTAATACTTTAGCTCTCAGTACTAATTCTGAGACATGCATCCCCTATAACAAAGGTGACAGGAAAGTTTATGGAGGAGAAATAATAGCAAGGTGTTGTCCAATAAAAAACAGACTTCTATACACAGAATAATTTAGCTGCATCATAAAAATCATAGATGTGTTGTCATGTTAGTGTAAAATAATGCAATTTTTTACTGTAATTCTGTTTTTTTCCTGTCTTTCTTTTTTTCTAGTGACAACCTTGTGCTGCCTGCATTAGTTTGAGAAAATATACAACACTGTTAGCTGTTATGCATGGACATGCAAACCTTATAGAGAATGCTCAATCTGCCCTTCATCCCATATACTCAAGGAGTTTGTAAATCCCAGAAGTAACAAGATGCTCCACCTTAAATCATTTACCTCCCAAGAGGTTGTTGATGTTAGGCAGTGTCCTTGTTCAGAATTATGTATGTAGGTAAAGCACAGTACTATAGACTTGGTGCATAAGACCAGTGTTTATAAGAAAATCTTTTATTTTTCTTTTAGGATTTAGGTGTGTCTTAGAATTTAGTAGTGGCCTTACTGTAGATACCAATTTGCTGGTGCTAGAACTGGCAAAGTGATGGTATGAGATGAAAGCCAAAACGATAACAACAATTTCCACATGAATTTAATGAAACTTTAGTTTTGGTTCTCATTAATTTTGCAAAATTTAATCAAAACCAAAATGGTTTGATGAATGAAAGAGCATGTCCCTTTACTTTTTGGATCATTTTCAAACCGTTTTTGTATGCCTACTATGCCTGAACTGTCACGGTACTGGGCCATGAGGCCCAGGGTTTAAGTTCTAATGCTTGTTTTTGTATCCACATGTGTAGTTTAACGCATCTAGTTGTTTTCTAGTTTGCAGTTTAGTCCTTGGTTTCTTAGTTCCTTTTGTCATCTCTCCCTGGTCCGTGTGTCTACCTGTCATGTTTCATGTCTCTGGTTAGGTTAAGTTCATGTTCTATCTCCATGTCTATGTCTCTGTGTTTCCTGTTTTATTTTGAAAGAGTATGGTGTTCTTTGTTCATTGTAGTTAGTGTTACTCTCCCCTGTATTGTCATTATGTTTCCTTCTAGTCAGCTGTGTTCTCATGTGTCTCCACTTCCCCTGATCACCTCATGTGTGTATTTAAGTCCTCACTCTTCCTTTGTTCGTCGCCGCGTCGTCTGTTCAACTTCCCCCATGTTACGCCAGGTTTCAGGACTCTGTGCTGGTCATGTCCATGTTACTTACGTATATACGTTTCATAGTTCCTTGTTGTTCCAGCACAAAGTCCTGTTCACAGTTGCCTCCGTCATGTGCATCATTGTCACCCTGTCTTAGCCTTCCCTGCTGTCTGAGTTAAATGTCAGTTCTTAGTTTTCCCAGTTCAGTTTCTAGTTTAGTTTTGCCTCAGTGCTTTCTGTTGTTTGCCACGTTAATCAACCCAAATAAAGGCTCACTTTTCGTTTCAAGTTCGGTACTGTCTCCTCGTCTGTGTCTGCACCTGGAACCTCACACTCCCACACTCGGTCCGCCCACCCCAGACCGTGACATGAACTGCAGAATGCTGTGTTATCCCCATAGGTATATGTAAAACATAAAATCTCCCTCACACCCCCTTGTCAGATGGTATATGCGCGTTCCTCAATCTCAGGTTCTCTACCAGATTCCTGGAAGAGGTTCACAAACCCAGAGTATCTTAGCACTCTTCTGGACATACACCTCTGATGTGCCTGGAATCTGTGGGTTACAGCTCCTAACCACTGGGGCCACGTTGGACTTCACCTTCCACATTTGCTCCAGCTGTTTTCTATTACTGCTTCTTCCTGGTGTTGCTGTCTGCTGGGATTGCCACATCTATTACAACTACAATCTTGCGCTCTTTGTAAACCTCCGCTATGTATGATTGGTTGGCAGCAGCTGCTTGTCTGTCTGGAACTCAAAGTCCCACAGGACCTTAGCCCTGTTGTTCTCAATCACCTTTGGTGGCATCTCCCATCAGCACTTGGGGACTTCTAGTCCATATGCACCACAGATGTTCCTGCACACTATCTCAGCCAGTTAGTTTTACCTCTCAGAATACCTAATTCCATCTTGCATCCTGCTACTATGTGTTGGATAGTCTCTTACACCCCTTTGCACAATCTCTAATGTGTGAGTCTTGTTGGTTTTGGTAGACTCCTGCCTCTATGGATCTAGTGCTTAGTGCCTGCTCTTGAGGTGTTGTGATGACAGCCTCAGTGCTGTACTTTAAGCCTTTCTTTTCTAGTCACTGGTAGAATTTCTTGATGTCAGCCACTTTGCCTATCTGTCGATGGTACATGCCATGCAAGGGCTTGGTCATCCATGTTAGTTCCTCTTTCTGTTCCAAATGACTGTCTGGCATTCTTTGAGCTTCTTATCTTGGAGTCTGTTTGTAGAAGCAGTCTGCTTGCCTAAGTGCTTGATTTTATACACCTGTAGCTATAAAAGTGATTGGAACACCTGAATTCAATGATTTGTATTACTAAATGAATACTTTTGGTAATATAGTGTATGCTTGCTCATTGCTGCACCTATTTCCCATTTCCCTAGCAAAATATCCATCCACCCATTCTCTTCTGCTTATCCTTATTAGGGTTGCAGGGGGGCTTTAGCCTATCCCAGCTACCACAGGGCTAGAGGCAGGGTACACCCTGAACAGGTCACCAGTCTGACACAGAGGGACATAAATTCACACTCCATTCATACTCACACTTATGGGCAATTTAGGATCACCAGTTAACCTAACTCCACTTACTGCATGCCATGAGGTCCCAAGCAAACTCCAAAAAGAAAGGCTCAGGGCTTAAACTCAGGACCTTCGTGCTGTGAAGCAACAGCACTAACCACAGCCCCACTGTACTAGCAAAACAGAAAAATACATAGACAGATACATAGATAGCAATAATATCCAGGTTTTGATAATGAGTACATTACACTAGCAACATACACAAGATATTTATTAAACTTGACTATGAAATACTTCATTAGCTCTTCATGTTGGCTTCATATTTTGCTCTGTGTAGTCACTCTTCCAATCACAAGCCTCATTAGATCGTTCATGTAGCATGACCGGTGTCCTCACTTCACTCACTATGTAAACACAGAATAAAGGTCTTTTTGATGTCACTTTAAATTGCCAGTAAATTACATTTTTTGTTGTTTCATCTAAAATAAATCCTTTGAGTAAGAGAAACTGATTTGATAAAAGTTGTCCTTGTATATTGTAAGATCAAGAATGCTACTCTGTATGTATATTATGGTATAGCTAAAAAGCAGCATTCAGTGAACACTCGTATCATTTCACACGGTGTAATTACTGTTACTCATAACAATAATCATAACAAAATGTAATCAAAACAAAATAAATGAAGCTAAATTGTCTATTTACAACAACCATAATACATGTTGGAGCATACACTGTCACGCTTCTGTCTGGACTCTTCTACCAGGCAGAAGATTGCTATTCACTATTTATCTACATCTTAAAAAAAAAAAAAACATAATTGGATATACAATGGGACTCTCCTTTAAGTTGTTGAACAGGATTACAGTCTGTTTATGGCAAAGTATGCCTGTAGCATTGCATCTGTGTACACCCAGTGTAACGAGAGCCTTTACATCTGCTTTGCTTTATAGCTGATGTACTGTATAACACCCTTAGGAATAACCAGTGTCTGATTGAGCTGCCTGGCTGCAGACACGTAGAGACAGCGCGAGAGGAAAAGCAAAGCTGGATGAAGCGCTTTGATTCTGCAACAACATACTTGGTAAACCTAAGCAGCATTCCCACCCCCACCTCCTTGAGATTGTGCCCTCACTTTTAGGGTGGAAACTTAGCAAAACCTGAGGCCATGCTATTGAAGGGGATCCTGAAAGTACCCCAAATCAAGATTGCCTCCTCCCACTGGCCATGTCTCAGTGGGTCATACAATAATCTCAGCGACAGTATGAAGTTTTGACCCATTTGTTGGGATGGTGAGAGCATTATCTGTCTTTGGACATTTTGCCTGGGAGATACAAAAAGAGTGGGGAAACAGGATGAAAGGCTTATTCTCTAATAATGTTGGCACATTCTAGTCTCTTGCTCTCTCTCTGTCTCACACATGCGAGCACACACACACACACACACACACACACACACACACACACACACACACACACACACACACACAAATAGTGTTGATGTCTTGGTTTTCCTCATATCCAGTGTGCTAAGACATGGACTTCACAACCACAATGCGGCAAATTTAATATTTTATAAAAAAAAATCCAAATGCGCTTTAGAAAGAAAAAAGTACTTTAATTTAATGTTATTAGTTTCATGTCAGTTGAGATCAGATGTTGAAGCTACATAAAGCTTGAATCTTCTTTACTGTTCAACTATTTATGCTCAGTGATTTTTTTTCCCTGAAAATCAGATAAGTTGTTTTCCTCGGTGCTCACTGCAGTTACTTTCTGAAGCCAAAAAGAAGTAAAATCAAGACCAAGAAATGTCTTTGTCTACCTTTCACCTTAGATTATATCACAATGCATCAGAGTCTGCTATTTCTCTGTCACCATTCACAAAAAATGTTATTTAAACCAAACAATAACCAACCTGCCATAAACTATTTCTCAGCTGGCTACAGCCAAATTATAATTTTTGAACTCTTCCATGACATTCTTACACTTGTTCACATGTGTTTGTCTTTCCTTGCTGTTACACAGTCATGGAGCTTTATGTTTAAGATGAGTATTTGATTTTAAGGGTAGCCATGGGCAAGTTACACTGATTTCTTTTAATTCATTGTAAGTCAGTGCATAGATGTGTTTACAGAACTGTAACATCGAATGTTTGTGAGCATGCCCTGGTCATGACTAAGCTTTAAAGCTAGCTTAAACAACTTGTTATTTATGTCAATGGACAAAAATCACATTCTAAAAAATTCCAGCACAGGGACAGGGACAGTTTTTTGTTTATGTTTTGTTTTGTTTTTAGAACAAATCAAGCTAGTACTCTTAAGTAGTGTAAGAAGCAGCCTCTTGGGTCCAGAGCAAGCCCATAAGCATTTTTTCTAGGACTTCAACCAATTTGAGCCAGTTTACCTCCAGATTCTTACACATATGATTACTCATACTACTCCTCGGAATTTCCTAATGAACAAAAGTATTCAGGTAATAAAAAGAGAAATTTTGTGGAGTCGAAATATGGAAAAAAAAATATTTTGGACTATGCATAGGGTGCCTCCAGAATATTTTCATGCAGGTAGCCACTGGAAGAATTCTATGCCTAGTTAATTGCCTGCTATTAAAGTTGATATCACTGAAAAAAGGGTACATATGAAAACCAAATAATATTTTGAAATCCATAATAATTTGTTTTAATTGATTAATTGATTGATTGAATGATTGATTGACTGGAAGTCCCAACCATTGCTTTAATGATGTTCAGCAGAGCTGAGCAGAAGCAGTGTAAGATTCACTCTCCCAGAGTGGAGTTAACTTTAAGAGCAAATTAAGTATTAGATCATGAGTGTGAACTGTTGCCTGTCTCCATGTTGGCCCTGAGATGCACCAGTGATCTGTCCAGGGACTGGCCCCACCTTTTCTGCAATAATGTTTTTTTGGTGACTACACACAGCTCAGCATTGTTCATGGTGTCTTATCCTAAAGGCTACAACACCAGTAATGAAAATGCAAGCCAACTGAACAAACTTCACAGCAACCTTAGCAACACAGGAATATGTGCACGTTCAACAACCTAATATCAAGAAAAAAAAAGTAAGCGCTTTTGTTTGGTTTGTTTTTTTGTTTGCTTTTTGGGGGGATGTACAAGAAGCCTTTTTAACATAGGATTCTGACATGACTGATGCCAAATATGATCTTCACCTTTTACCTGAAGCTAAAACAGACCTTTTAGGTTTCCTATGGTGCCTAGAGATGTTATCACCCAATCCTGTATGAGTTCCATCTGTCATAAATAGGGATGGGTATTGATAAGATTTTCACGATTCCGATTCCATTTTCGATTCTGTTTAACGATTCGATTCTTTATCGATTCTCTTATCGATTTTTTTTTTTTAAAAAAAGGAGAACACTAAGGTCAATTAGCTTAGATCTTTGTTTTATATCTTCTCTTTGAACAAGATAGAAATTTAGGAGTAACATGGCCTTACAAACCCAACAGTGAGATCTTAACAGATCCAACCTACGGCTCTTCAATGGGGTGTCACAGGGTCCCCAGGAAAAAAAATTGTGAATGTAAAATAATAAAATAAATATTCTTCTGTAGCAATTACACAAGAATATCCAATAATGTCCCTGCCTACAATTAAACACATTCACTTACCGAAAATCGGGGGCATCTGATGTGGCAAATGGGTGCAAGCCTTTTACCACAAACTTAGTCACTGCTCGGTGACATTCGTCTATCCTGGCCTGAAAGGAGACGCTACCGGTAGACTGCAGCGAGAACTGCCAGCATCTGAGCCAGACTCTGTCTGTCTCATCACGGTCACCTAAATGCACAGTAATGGCAGGTTTTGTAATAAGGCAGATCGCGCTAACATAATATGCACTGTTAGTTGATTATTTACCTGCCGCATTAACGGGAGAGGACGTGCAAACGTTACCGCTGCTGCTGGGTTGAGATTCACGAGTCCGGAGCGGAATTAAAAACACGACATTTATTTAAGGTTATCGCGCGTTTTGTGAGCAAATTCTTTTGCATATTTGTAGTGTTTCCTCCCTTAAATGAAATATCTACTTTGCAAGTATTGCAAGTTGCCCTGTTGTCATCCATTCTCGTAAAGTATAACCAAACATTTTAGCGTTTGAGCCGCCATGTTTCCTGCCAGGTAAATGACGCTCCGCAACGTGGTGACATCATTCGGGGCGACTGGAATCGATAAGGGAATCGTTTGCAAAAATGGCAAACGATTCCAAGGAATTGAAACAGTGGGAACCGGTTCTCAACAAGAACCGGTTTTCGATACCCATCCCTAGTCATAAAGCATATATACCAAAAGCAAGTGGTTTTACCTCTTGTATTCACATTAGTCCTAACTTTGAAAGTCCTCCAGATTTCTATTTGTATTTAAAAGTACATCTCACACAGTAATCAAGGTTTCAGTAATCAAGTTAGGGATATTTTCTCGTACTGTTTTTATCTTTATATCCACCACATCAATTATAGCCAATACCTTTGACCAGAATAATTAAGTGCTATTACCCCTGGAGCATGCAAAAAGTATATTGATTAACAATAGTGAGCCAATTAGTTCATGCTCAGTCAACCTTTGCATTATCAGACCATTACTGGCTCCTAGCAAAAGCCCTTCATTTTCTTATTTTGGTTTGTTTGTTTCATGATAACTAAACCCGAACAACTAAGTTGGTTATTTTTGTAATATATCTAACAATAAAGCATTTCAGACATTTAAGACATCCACTTCTAAACATCTGGATGTCAGATGAACTACTTAAAAGCAGCTTTCAGATTTCAAGAGAGCAAAAGCTGACAGGAATGGTGGACTGATTCTAATATTAACATAATTTTGTGTATTTGCGTCAACCATTGCACTTCAGTCTCACATCTTTGAAATAAACCTTTACTTATGGTCATAAAGGCATTTTATTATGTCAGTAATAACATTTCATTATTTTATTGTCATCATTTAAAATATGAAAAAATATGAAATTAAATATGAAATCACATACATACACATCCTGATTATGTAAACCTTGTAACACATGTGGAAAACAGCTTATGATATAATTACTTGAAGAATTATTTATGAGAGAATTATGTCTGTCATCTGCAATAATATCCTTCCTAACATTCACACAAGGAGAAAAAGTGCAGAGATGACAGCATTTTTCCTCTATTGTCCATTCAGCTACACGAGTAGAGCAGGTGCAGGGATGGAGTGGGATATAAAAATGAGCCCTGGATTCCCAGCTGGCACATGAACACAATGCAATCCCCTGGCATTGTGATACCCTACCCTAATTTTACAGAACTGCACAAGTTTAGGTAGAAATAACCAACTATTACTCTGGTCAGTCTGTCACCTGTTCCGGAGCTGATGGAAAGTCACTCTGTTTCTGAACACCTGGGAGTTCACGTGATTTGCTAAATGTCATCTCAAGAGTTATTGTTCATGAGTCCCGGTTCCCTCAGCATCCCCAAAATTAGTGATCGGCATTGCTTTCTTGTCAAGTAATGTGTACATGCAACCTTAAAGTTCTATTGATACAGCTAGTTGAACAAGTATGTATAAAGCAAGCGTGAGTAAATATAACCAGTCCAAATTACAACTGAAAAGCAAGTCTGAGATAAAGTCAAGATTGAAAGGTTCAAGTAGCAGCAGCAGTTTTAAAAAAATAACCTTGCATTCCTGGCAATATAACTGGAGATATCCGTGTCACTCCAACTGCAAAAATGTGCTGCACAAAAACATCTGTTTCCAGTGCGATCTGGATCAGGTCACAGGCGAGGACCTCAACTTGACTTTATGAAAAATAAGTACAAATGAAGGTGCAATGCCTGTGTACTCTTTTAGTTTGTGGTAATGCAAAAGTATTTCGATAGATTTAAAACATGAAATTTATCATCATTATTATTATCGGGATTGCCACAATTTTAAAAAAAATGATGGATGTATGGATATTTTATTTATTTACAATTTATTTTACTGTAAATGTATTACATTTTAAATCATGCTGACACTTTTTTTGCATTTGCTACAAAAGCATTTCTTTATCATGTAGAAAAATGAAGAAATACCCTTGAAACTTGACAGTTTTTCAAAACAGTGCTCCTCCATCTTAACATGCTATTGTTGTTAGGATCATATTGGAAAGGCTCGTATTAGCTGGGACAGCTATTTTTGATAGTCATTAGCCTCTTTGCTGAATGATGATGAAATGTGACTGTCACATCGTGTTCATAATCATGAAGGATCAGAGTGCAGTGGCAGTTGTGTTTAAGAGGTTAATTTAATACTAGAAAATGAAATGTAATGTGTATTTCCATGACTTTTCAAATGGCTGGGAAAAAAAATGACAGAGTGATGTATTCTCACACATGTTGGTCAATAGGAGACAATGTCCTCTCTCAAAGAAGCCATGGGCTTATAACAGGCCTTGAACCACTGAAGTGAGGATGTCTGGCTCCGTGAATTACACTGGCCTTGTTGTTTCTGGATCGGCTGAAGCCTGTAGGGACTGACTTAGAGTAATGCCTTGCCCCATATCTCCCTCAGCACTCAGCCAAATACAGCTACGCAACAGCAGCCCCACTTAATGTGATCTTCCCTGGCTTTCTGAGGTGGAAGTGGCAGAGAGACAAAGGGCAGAGAAAGAGTCAGTTGACTCATCGATGCACACACACACTCAACAATGCGCAAAACCACACTCCAAAAATAGTTGGTGGGTTTGTGTGTGTGTGTGTGTGTGTGTGTGTGTGTGTGTGTGTGTGTGTGTGTGTGTGTGTGTGTGTGTGTGTGTGTGTGTGTGTGTGCGTGGATTTAAGTGTGCATTCAGCTCACATGCAAGTCTCTGCAGGCTCAAGCATCTTGCATCTCAAGATTTCTCTCCCTCTTCAGTTCCTAAATAAAGCCTGCTCAGTGAAGTGGAGGAAGAACACAAGAGAATCAATCATACAATTATCCAGATTTCCTTTGTCACTTCAAACAGAGACGAACTCAAATCTGACCATTGTATTGGTGTGGGGGCGGGCGAGCGTGACTGTCTTTATCAGCACAAGCTTTGTTTTAATAAAGAGTGCAGCACTGCCAATCTTCTTGCCTAGCCATCACATTCGATGGCAAAAAAGTGGGAAGGTGAAGCAAAAAGAGGAAAAAAGCATGTGGAAGAAAGATATCTGCAGGAGAGCAGAGAGATGAAAATTAAAAAGTACAAACTTGTGAAAGTTTGTAACATGTTTTACCTTGTGGTTGAGTGCACTCTTACCTCCTTTTCACCAGCCAGCGTGGAGCCAGTTCTGCCTTGATGCCTTTTGAGAACCAGCCACATTTTGACAACGTTAAGTAGCTTAAGTTGGGCTTGAGTTTTCACCGAGAGGCTTCTCTCTGCTGTGGCTTTCACTCACGTTTGATCAAAATGATGGCAAATTTTCTTTTGCTGTAGCAAATCCAAAAGCTAGAGCAACAATACTGGGAAGCTGTGCCAGCTTTTCATTATTGCCACCGGGGTTTTTTTTGGCGGAAATGTGTGAAAACAATCAGTGGAAAAAGGCCTATCTGCATGTGTTTTCATTTTAACAGGATTAAACCAGAACTGCGTTAATGCAGTTTAAAAAATAACATCTAAGATCTCTAATAAGTAATGAATAGTTTGGTGCTACATTGTTGTATTCAAACACCATAACCTTGGACTTGTAGAGCAGCAGAGCTGACCAGCTCATGTAATGCTTTCATCAGATGCACTTTATCCTATGACCTATTTACTTTAAGGGGGGGGGGAAGAAATTCCATTTCTTCATCCAGTGAGCTTTTCCTTCCTCCTCTCATTCTTTCCACACACATATAGTTACATCCACATACTCTAAGTAAGAAAAGTTTCTTTAGTAAGAGGCTTCTTAAAACGGTGCCCTTGAGTGAGAGACATGTTGTGCTTACTGATCACGTCTTTAATGAAAGAGGAGAGTTCACAAACCCGGCTCTGCCCGGCTCTCGTCTCTCAGACGATACGCAGGTTCTACATCATTAACCAGACAGCCTTCTGGTATTGATCACATCATGATCCTGAAATATTCACTACAGTCTCACAATACAAAAATACATAGGAGAGTTGCTTTCTCCATACCTGTACTGCCGTGAAGGCTTTATGGTGTGGGCTTTCACAGCGTCAAGAAACAGGAGACCTGGACGGTTTCCTGCTAATCAGATAGTCAGTGTTGATTTGAGCACAGCACCCCTTCAGACTTTAGCCCTCTGCAGTGTTTGCGTTAACTCTGTTAAAAAAAAACAAAAAAAAAAAACCCGACCTTCTATCCCTCCAGTTAAACCAATACTTTTGTATTTTTAAGCATTAAATGTATTATGGTTAAATTTATTTTTAAGCATTTAAGCACGAAAATAAACAAAAGAGTAAATGATTTAACATATGCATACATATCAGTGTCTACACACAGATTTACATGATATTCATTGATGGTTTAAATATTAAAACATAGGGCTGCTATTCATATGTAAATATTCAACTTGCACCTCTGAAATCTATTATTTATGGATGACAGGAGGCAGTTCGGGGCTGTTTTCAGTTGCATTCGTTGTGTTTAACTACCAGTGGGGTAAAGAGTGACCTCTCTAACAACTCCAAATGATCACTGATGTTTCTAAAACCACCACATGGCCAAAAACAACTATATACGTACCAGACTTGGTTGTAGCTGTTCAACAGATATGTTCTTGGGTTAAAGTTATAAACAGATTAACGCTGTTAGTATTGTTAGCATCGTCTGTCCTCAGGCAGAATTAAAACAGCCTTCATCCTCGCAGTTCACAGCACTGAGTATCTAACAGTGGATTTATTTTTCCTATGTGGAAAAAAGTGCCTTAAGTTTTTGTTGGTTTGTTTGTGTTTTCTCAATGTCAGTGTGTTGCCTTGTGTAACGATCTAAGCCAATTAATATCTTCAGTCTCCTTAGCAGTCAATCCAGAACATTAACTGTTTGTTTTGGTAAAGGCCTGTTTTGTGTTTGCCCAGTGATTGATCACAGGCAGAGAGGGGACAGCAGAGTAGGGACAGCCTAGTGATATAAATCACATCTGATAGAGGGCACATAGATAATTGGCTGTCTGGCCCTATAGTCACGAGAAGCAAGCCCCTATCTTCCAGAGGGAGATAAACTAGAGGGCAGCACACAATGATAACAACATACTTGACTGTCAACAGATGAGATGCAAAATTACTCCCCTCCCATCCGTTGTTCCTCTGTCCCTTTCTCCTGCCCTGTTATTGTTGGAATGAGAAGTGGAGAGGTTAAGTGGATTGAAAATCAGTTGGCGGAATGTTTCTGTTTATTCTTCTCGCTGCCCTGTTTGCGAAAGCTTTTTGAATTGCAGCGGTCATCTGCAAATAGATTTACTGTGGGTCACCACAGCAGAGTCTAATCAATATGACGGCATCATCAAGGACTTCTAAGAGCCACAACAGTGATGCGCTGCAAAATCCGCTCTTACTTTCCCCTTCTAGCAAGACACATCTTGTCGCCTTCTCTATCCTTCTGGGTGCCTCACCTTCCGGGAGGGGCGCCCGCCTCACTTAGCAGTTTTTCAGATAAAAGGAACGTCCACGTCGATCTGACACACAGAGAGCCAATCTTGATTAAATAGCCTGACAATGCGCCAAATGTATTGCACTGTTGCCAGGGAGACCAAACTGACCTTGAGTGTTGTGCTTTGCCCGAAGAGTTGCCAAGAAGTGTCTGAGTATACATTCCGCCGAGGTAAAGGACAGAATACGCAGCACTTCAAAGCAGAGGATGGCCATTTGTGTGAAAATGTGAAGTTAGAGCTGAAAATATTTAACTACTCCCCCGACGAGAAACGAGGATAAAAAGGACCGGGCTGAGCTCGTCACCTCGATTGCTGTTGCGGTGGAGTTTGTCTCGCACCAAAAGACAATGTAGTGACCGCTTTTGTTGCACAATTGCTGTAGTTCCATGTCTAAACACAAACAATTTAAAGGCTGAAAAATACAGCCTTTATGACATTGACTCTTTTTTTCCCAAGTTCTAATCTGTTCAAGATGCCTCAGCCTCGACTTTCTGCACAGGGTGAATAATAGTCTAAGGATTAGAAGAGCAGCAGTGGAGAATGCAATGTGCTCTCATCATACTTTCTGCATAAAAATACATTTTATAAACCTAAGTATCGGATTAAATATTTCTTGAACCTATGCAGTGTAACAATAGAGGGAGAATGCAAAGGAAGAAAACATGTCCAGAACTTTTGAGGAAGCTTTTACATTTTGGGGAGGAAAAAAAGGGTAAATAAAAAAAAACACCTTACTATACTGAGCCTCATAGCACATAAATGTATTTAGAGCATTTAAGCAAGAAGGGGCACAATATTTTGATATGCGAAAATGAGGATTTATGCACCACAAAGAATTTACCAGTCAGGTCAGATCCATCATCTTGAAGTAATACAACAGATTAGCATAAGTGTAGTGGCTATACATATTTATTTGTAGGAGATCTTTGTTGTAGCTCATCTCTATAATGCGTTTGTCACACCATGACAAAGCTAGAGAGACCTACATGGCATAAAGCTCTGTTTTCTTCTTCAATCCTTTTTTTTTTTTTTTCGCGGTGGAAAAAAATACAGTTAGAGCCTCATGTGTGTGGAATTAGAACAAACAGAGAAAACAGATGCAGCCGGCTTCTTTTTAAATGAGAGATTCTTCTCTCTCTGAGGAGTCCTTTGTGCAGCTGAGGTTTTTGTTGTTCCCTGGGCTTTTGATAAGGCCTCCTGCACTTCCTCAGCCAAATCTGGAGCCTCACCGCAGGGTCCTCATGTGGGAGTAGGCTCACCTGCTGCTCTGTGTGCCCATTTTATTATTTGGTTGCACTCGCACACAGAGACGTATAGCATGCGGAAAGACAAATGCCCGCACAAACAACAATTTCCATACGTTCACCACCCTCCACCCCGACCCCACCCCCACCCCCCAGGTGCCCCATTGTGCTCAAATTTAGTGTTTTATCGATTGCTCCACTATAAGTATCAAACACAGCTGGGGTTTTTTGGGGGGTGGGTGGGTTTTGCATTAATACAATCGTGCACTGGAACAAACACCCTCTACTCACAAATCTCCACACACTTACTTCCTCAAGGGAGAACAAAACCGAAATATATTGCCACACTTATTAGTAAGCATTTCTTTCTGAGGGAGAGGGAGCGCAGAGTTGCTCGTCCCTCATTTTCAGACCGCTTTACCAGCTGGATGTTTGATGTTGGTTACTGTGGAGGAGGAGGAGGAGGAGGAGGCCTTGATTATTGTCATTCACATCACACCGTGCCTCTGTGTGTGCCTGCTAATTGATGGGGTTTTTCGTCTTGATTTCTTTGGGTGAAACAATTCAGCAGCTGTACATTCATTTACAATGAGGAGATTGCTTCCATTCCCATCATTGTCCAACCATTACCATTCCACTGGATCCAGAGAAACGAGCACAGGCACGATGTCTGCCACAGGTAATAGGCTCTTGTTTGTGTTTCTATTGTGTTGTTGTTTACTTAACTTGTCAGGTTTGTTAGGGCTGGCAGTGACAAATAGAATATGAGCCGGGTTTTAGCAACTCGGAGCATTTCTGACTAAAGAAATTTGATGGTTTGTGCGTCTCGGTTGTTAATTGCAGGCTTACTTACAATCTTCCTGCTGCTGTTTTGACATGTTTTCATTCTACTTAGAGCAACTGTAGAATTAGCAAACAAAATGATGCATTACCAATATTGTCCCAAATGCAAAATACCTTGCATAAATCTGACACTTTCTTATTTGAATGCAAAATTCAGACAAAAAAAAAGAACTAAATGAATAAAACAAGGGAAATTCATATGTGACTGAAAAATATATTTTATTTTCATGGTCATGTTTTCCTCTGTGCCCCGTACTGTGTGTGTATGCGTTTATCGACACGTATGAGCATTTGTATAGTTCCCATCCTTGGGGCCATATCGATTCTAACCAGGTAAGTCTTCACATGAATAATCAAACACAGCTACCGTCAGCCCTTCCTAATCAATATTTATTTCGACAGCAGGGCTCCAGAGCAACAATTCATAATAAATGGAAAGCCACAATATATACATCTGACCTCTTTGTTATGACAATGCCCATCTGAACATGATTATAACAATAACTAAAATCGATGCAGGTGAAGTTCACGAGGAGGTGAGTCCAGTTATGCCAATTAATTGAGCAAAGGTAACAACGCCTTTATTGTATTTTTATTGCCAAGGGAGCACACGAGCTGTGTCAATCGCAGAAATGCTGAAATATCCAAAAACACTGCAGAACCTTGACTCTCACTAAAGTGAGAGTCAGTCTGAATGGTCACATTGAGGTTAATCGAAACATGATGTACAGTGTACATGTACATGGGCGTGTGTGTGCAGGTGTGTGTCTATGCATCAACAAGTTTAACTTTTTTTCATTTTCCGGGACTCATCTGTCAACCCTCCACTCAGCCTGAAGCACAGCCCTGTTAGTTTTCTGCAGTATTCCTTTACAAAAGTTTCCCAGAGTTTCATCATCATTGTTGCTCTCTCTTAAACAATTGTCATGAATACAACAACTCTGATTGTATGCACACATTTAGAAGAGCAAGACCGCAAGTTAACAAACTAAGAACCCCTGCCAGAAGTCACTTCCCTTGAATACATAATCCATATATTTCTGAAACTATTTGATCGGAAGAGCTCCCACCTATCGATACATGGCGCATTTGCTTTTTGTTGGCACCATTCGTAACATAATGTATAGCGGCAACCTTCGGTCCTTCTTTGCCGCTTCTGCAGGACGTAAAGTTTCTGACTCGTGCTCTTGTTAATTCGCTTGTACGCCTTCCGGTAGCAAAAAACGAGGCGAAGGAAAAAAGGGGCAAAACATTTATTCTCCATACAAATCGAAAGGTACAAAACAAATGCCTCTGGTGGGAGCTCCGTTTACATTCCCTTTATGTTACAACAAAAAATAACATTAAAACGGCGACGGTCAGAAAACTGTTGCTCCACGTCCTGCTTGCTTACCTAACCTTTTACCCACACCCCTCCGCATGCGGGCCAAATACACACCCCCTTTACGACATCTATCAACACTTTACAACAACAACAGACTAACAAAGCAGGATTAATTTATGGAGCACAGCCTATTACATTATAACATAAAATGATCAAGATTACAACAGAAACTTAAAGATCATGACAAATACTTAAATATGGCATGATGTAACTGAGTAAAATATTGGCCTGGACAATCCAAGCTCCAACATAATGTGTGTAACAACGAGATGGTAAACACGACAAAGGATATTAAATAAATGCAGCACGACCCTGGTCAGTTCAGGTTATATCGACTTTGCCTGGCAGTGCAACAGAAACATCAAATTTACTGACACCCCCATACAAACTAATCCTTTCTAAATAAAGCTGTAAATTGCTTTGATTTCAGAGCCTTTGAATTTCTTGCACACTGCTTATTTATTCATTTAGACTGCAGAACAGCAGCAAAGAATAGCCTCAAGTTACTTCCAACATGTAACTTGAAATAGGCATGTGTTGAAATACACATTTCATACATAGCTTGGATCAAATAAAAAGTGGCATTTTTCACCTGCCTATAGATGCTTTTTTGCAGACGCTTTGACACGTCACAGAAAAAGCAAATGTGTAATTAGTAATGGTTCAATTTCATCCCGGTATGCAACTTCTAAGGTTTTGCCTTGCATATGCTAGCTAAAGGGCATGGCTTACTATGAGACTGAGTCATCATAATTATATTAGAAACACCTGTGTTTTCTCTGCTATGACAAATATATATTGCCTGCCATGTAAAATACCAGTCTACATAGATCAATGAGGCCATGAATTATAAAATACAGATAGCAAAAGTACTCATAACATTGGATGACAAATTGTCAATATTCATGGAATGTGAAAAGAAACAAAGATTTGTGGTCTATACTTGACAGAGGTAAAGCTTAAACTTCTTTGGGGGCTCTATTGACCCAGAATTTAGTGTGTGTGTCCAGAGAAACTCTCTCTGGAGAACTTTCCACTCAAAGTTATCTCCCCTGTGGCTGCCATTACTTTTGCTATCCCAATGCACCGAAGGCCTTTAATAGTTCTTTTCAATTAAAAGGCTTGCAATAGCTGATGTAACATAGCAACATTATATTGAAGCAGGCACCAAGCATTTAAAAGTACAAATGGCCAAGTGTATATTAAACTCCAATGCAGCTCCCTGGACTGATGAAGCATTAAAGATTCAGACTGACAACAGAAACATTTTAGCTGGAGCTGCGCTATCTAATTATGCCTGCTAGCTTCTTATCTCATGATAATAGTCATTAAAACAAAGAATTAAAGAAGTTTAGTGATTAGTGATGTGTGTACTGGGATATTTTGATGTTGGCTGTGGAGGGTCTTTAAGCATAATCATCTATACACTCCCTGTTTGTAAATTGGATCTAACACCCAAAAAAGACTTGTGAATCCAAGTGCTAACACTTCATGTTCATTTCAGAAATATACTTCAGACTTGGAATCTCAAGCTTACCTATTTTCAGTTTGTTCTTAGCTACTTTTGTTATTCTGCAATGGTTTAAATATATAATGTCATAAATATAAAATTACAATTTGACTGCATTTCTTTGTTTCTCTGCAGCAAATGATGGCAGAATATCGCGGACGTGAAGGTGAAAACCTTATCACTGATAAATCAATATTCACTGAGTTGAAGATATTCCAAATTGCAACAAGAAACTGGTGAAAGGAGTCTAAGGGGTAACATTTGCATGATACACAAGGCAATTCCCAAGTGGTATGCTCTTTATGCAAACACAGTATAATTTTGCAAAATAACAAGACATTGTGATTCCACTCAAACAACTTCTCAGAAATCATTTCTTGTTTTTGTTGTTTGCCCTTCCAATTTCCCCCTTGGTTGCTCTCCATCACACTAAAGACACATCCAAAAAGTACTGCCACACACAAATAGTTTTGTGCTCAAGTTAATTATTTTCTATATTTAACTAAGTATTATTTGCGCGCTCAATGATGCTTTACATAAACCAAGGGTTATAATGCAGTTTTAACACATTAATAATGAATTAGGTTCCCGGTTGCCATTATATTATATTTACAACCAATTTTCTTGAGACGCTTTTGGTACCAAAATGATTTGAGCTTACCTTTAATGACAGAGCTGCAATCATAATGAGACTCAAATGTGCCCTTTTGAAGAGGAAACAATTCAATATTGCATTTAGATGAAAAACTTAAAGCTACTTAGTACTTACTTTTCTACAATTGTGCAGCAGGCAGAAGAACATTTTTTGAGTGAATTGTAATAGGGCCATCAAAAATGTGGGGGGAAAAAGCATGATAACTAATTTCCCTGATCTCACTTCTTTGCTCAGTGCCCTACAAATTCTCCACAATCCAGTTGATGTGCTGAATGGCTTCTGAAGTAGGTGGCATGAAAGAGAAATATCTCCTTTCACCACTGCTCACAAGCACCTCAAGTGAGAACCATAAAGTGTTTGTGAGTGAGGGATTTGAGTCTGCTCTTTTGACAGGTTTAAACCCAGCCATCCAATCTTAATCCTATGGGCAAAATGCTCTCTTGCAGCGGATTCAGTCATCTGCTTTCAACCTCTGACACTGAAAGAAAATACATTTCCTAACATCACATTCCTATTGTGCTGTGTTTCAGCATCTTTATCCTTATACGGGACATTTGTTTAATATTCACCTCTAGCCTGTGTGATACTACTATAGACTTTGTCATGGAAATCCAAGGCACTTAGTTCCTACTGTGTACTTTAAAAGAACAATTTCTCCACATTCAGACAAGACAGTGTGATTTTATTCACCAAAGTAATTCAATGAGAACATTCTGCAGGCATTAGATTGCACCATTTAGTGTAATTTTGAACTGGTTGCAATTTTTTTGACTATTTCTAGTAGATGACCTTTGCTGGTAAGTTAGAAAGCAAAGTTTTGGGGGGGAATAAGAAAAATACAGAGGCATTAAGTCACCAAATACAGTCTTACCATCATTTTTTAAGCAACAAAGTCATATAACCACAATGTGTAGCACACCCACATATGTTTTCAGGTGCTTTTTGGTTCATTAGCCCTCCTCTCGGGTTGAATTTGGAAAGCTGTTATGTGAGGTCACCAAATTTAATGACTCGTGACTTTAGTATTATATTTTTTGTGGCATACCAAAAAAATGGGAATAAAAGTGCTTTTTATATTTCTATCTTCTGATAACACCAAGATAATGGCCATCTACACAATAGCATGATGTTACGCAGGATATTTCTGTGCATTTTTATTTTAAAAGTAAACAAAAATTGCATCAAATTGTTCATCTAGCTTAAATTACTTGAACACTTAAAGTCATCTTTGTAATTGTTTTCTGACTTTACTAACAAAGGTACGCACTCTTGTTTAGGGTAAAAGAGAGAAATGTATCAAAAATGTCTTCAAAGAAAGTCTCGTCATGAAAATGAAGAAGCAAAAAAGTAATAATCTGTAACACCTGTCTGAATCTGTGTTTCTTTATTTTAAAGTAGCACAACTGCAGTACTAGGAAAAGTTGTAGGAAAATGGCAATGGCTAATTAGTTGATTAATAAAAGCACCTTTGTTGGTGATGTTACCGTTTATCGGTAGTATTATTATGCTTTATATTAATAATAAATAGTAAATAGTATTATTATATTATTAGCTATTATGATATTATATTTGCATTTTTTTGGTTTTGTTTGATTTTTGTTTGTTTGTGTGTTTATTTGTTTGGTACATCTGAAATTTGAATCATGGTGCATGGGCTGCATTAGGGCTATCTAATTTGCACTATTGCTGCAGACACTAGGGAAAGAAAATGATAAGTGGATCAATACCACGTGAAAAAAAAAGAAAAAACTTCACTTAAAACTTTTGTACTACTGTGGACTTTTTCCAGTAAGTGTTCTTAACACTGTAAGACTCTAAGCTCCTGGGAATCAGATGAAATCTGGTGTTTTTCTTCCCTTGGTTCCTTAATAGGTCTCTTGGGCTTACTATCCAATATGTGGCAAGAAGAAAATAAAAACATAGATAATTTGCAAGTTATGCATAGAAAGGGGAATAAGACATACCTCCCTAATACTGATGCTTTTCTCCCTTTATTCCCAAGACGTGTCCGTGCTCATTTCGTTTTTCCAAGCGTCCCCTCTGCTGTAGCCATATGTATTTGTCCTTCAGGGCAGCAACATAACTGATCTGTTTTGTGCTTTTAAACAAACAGCCATCCCCTTTAGATACCCTGTAAGCCTCCTGGCTTTAGAGTGGCCACGAAACAGTTAATTGTCATTAGTTCCATCACTAAACCACAATATAAAGTTAGCAGAGATGACTAAACAAACATACTCCTCAAGCACTTCTGTGATTTTTATTAACTGTCTTTTTTTCCAATCAGCTGACACTGTACGCTTGTAGGTGGATTTTACAGATTCAAAGACGGCAGTTCTTTATGTAATTCCTGGATCATTACGTGGAGCTATATCCACTTCTATATTTACACTCTAATCCAAATAGCCATAGTGTCAGAATTATTTCCCTTTTAAAGGTGGAGGGTAAATTGTCACAGCTAGAGGATGTGCAACTCACCCCATGAAATGAAATTTTAATGAGTTTTATATTGCATGTTAGCACCACCATTCTCACAGTTTTATTGTATAGAATGAGAGCAACGAGGAACCCAACTTCAACTCCCTGCTGTGCATGTCCAATCAAAAGTAAGGACAGCACCGTAATTTGCACACACAATTATCATCAAATCGAAACACGCTGTTGAATTCAATTTTTTTTTTTATTTGTTTTTCAGTAGTACCTTTTTTGTTTGGAAAACTATGACTGCAGTAGATGTTTGTGCATGAAGCATATTTTCTTAAACTTTTGTCAAGGTTGTAGCTCACACATATGAATTCCTATTGCCCTATATACTAGTTTTACACCATATTCAATATTTCAAACTGTCTGGTTTATTGTTTATACTTTTACTGTTTATAAAACATTTTGAAAATTTCCTTCTGTTTCTCCTGTTGTTTTACTCACTCGGTGCTGTCTAAATTTTGTTTGGCTTTTTTCAATTACTTTCTGAGTATCCTGCTCGCTCCTGACTGTAGCACATTTTAATCTGGAGTTTTTAAATTCCATCTAAATAAAGTTACCACAATCACCAAACAATATTATAGCAGATGATTTCCACTGGATTTTCCCTACCAGTACATCATTCTTCACATGAATGCCTTTGTCCTCCATTTAAAATATGACAAAGAAGATAGCTTGGAAAAAGTTTTAAACATGATTCACTGTATCAAGGAGAACAAATCCAACACTTGTGAATCGGTTTCGTTCACAATGATTGTTTGGCATTGCTGGTTCCAGAAGAATGAAGCGTATGTCCCTCACCTCTCATTACCCATAAGGCCAAAACAGCATTGTCCTGGTCGTACTACAATGTGATCTCCCTTCAACAGACAAAGGATTCCAGCTGGGTTTATTCCTCATTTCTTTCAACCCCCTCCCAATGACAGATGGGACCAAAACTAGAAAAAAAACCTTGAAGACAAAGAAATGAGTGCCTTTTATATGGATCCAGAGCGGCTAGACACAAGGGATATTTGGCAATGGTAGAAGAGGAGTCGCAGCCTTTCAGTATCATTGTTGCAAATTTTTAAAAAAACATACACTAGAGTAGAAGAGCCATAAAGAGCTCCAATATAATGGAACCTGTCTGACACATTGTTTTTTATTGTTTTAGTCAACACAAGAGCTGTACACCTCAATATAAACAGAAAATGCACACACTGACACGCATGCTCACATATACGCATTCTCTTTCTATTATTGCCCAACATACATATGCACATGAACACACACACACGTGCGCACACACACTCACACACACCTCTGTGAGCTGGTGATAACTGCTTAGTGGTGTATGCTCCAACAATTGTCAGACTGCCAGGGCAGAGAGAGCCAGGAAAGGAAGAAGGGGAGGGTGAAGGAGCAAGCAATGAGTGGCACCACAGAGTGGGTACAAGGAGAATTAGACAGGTGCCATGCAGAGTGGTTGGCAGAATGAGGAAAAGGGAGACGTTGGTAAGAAGGTGGCGGTACAGATAACAGCAGAATGTGGATGAAGGAAAAGGTAAAGACCTCGAGATTTGAGCAAATGACAAGACCTTAACAGAAAACCGGGGAAAGACAGAGAACTTGAGAACAAAGACGTGGAAGGGGGTTGGGGGTTTGGGGGGGGGAGAGAGAGACGCAGCCAAACAGAGGATGCAAAAAGGGGGGAGAGGAAAAAATAGCAAACCAAGTGTGAAAAGAGAAAGAGAACAAAACAAACCATTGAGGGTGACTGATAATATGTTGTGCAGGCACCTCCACCTCCACTGGATGCAACACTCCCACTCCTTTCATGGTCTGCAGTCTGTCATCAACACCCATGTCCAAGGGCAGTACTGTCAGTAGCTGTGCAATAAAAGTTACGCACGACATAGGTGAGTAGAGCTGTTCCCTTGTCTTAATTTTACTTAATTTGCCATAACACTTCACCTCATCTCACATTATGTTAAGGAAAAAGAGCAGACGCGAGAGGGCTGAGGATGTGATAAGTCAAAGCAAGAGGGAGTGAGAATGAGATGATGTAGGATTGAAAGGAGGCAGTGTGTGTGACAGATAATCGCTTGATGGACTACAGTCAGAAGTCCACCAGCACCACCATGTGGCTGAATCATCAGGGAAATGCTTAATAATGAAGAAATCATCAAATAAGAGTTTAAGAAATTAAAACACTAATATGTATTTTTTTTAGGCTATGAAAGTTTGACCTTCTCAGTTCTTAGCTGTTCCGAATAGTCTTCACATAAGCTGTCAAGCAAGCACAATACAAACACACTGATGTCTGTTTATGCATTTTTTTTCCTTGTTTATCCTCCTGCTTGCCTTAATAGGTTAGAGTCATTTAAAATACAATAAAATCTTATATAATATAAAAATATTTGTACCTTTGGGTCCTATTTGGGTCACTATAGTGTATATGCTATATCCCCATTTGTCCATGTCAACAGCTGACCTGCTTTTCCTCCCTGCTTCCCTTTTTCTCCTCTGCTATGTAAAGCCATTTAGCTTTGGATGAGACAACCATTCAGTTTGTGGAAAAAAGATTGCTGCCCAGGTTTAAAATCAATAATATCGACCTTTGGAAATGTCCAAATCAAATGTACTTCGGTGTGTCTGTAAATTGTAATTTTGTATAGTTGTTAGCTAAGATATTATATTTGTCTGAAGCTCTCCACAAACTAACACTTCTATGACACATTATGTAGTAGATTTAGTATCAGACAATGTAAATATATCCTAAGATAGCATCTAAAGGTAGATGTGTGTAATAGATTGATTTGCAAACCTATACGTCCCTTGTTATAGCAATACTGATAGCCACCTGACAGCAACTTATATCCATTATCTTTAGATTATTAGCACAACCGTCCCACCTGGTGCTATTTCTGAATAACAGATATCTGATGCAGCACTATACGCTGGTTGCTTTTCCATTTTTATACTACTGTTAAGCTTTTACTAGCATGATACATAATATAGATAAAGATATATTCAAATGTGATGGCCATGTCCTAATAGTAAAGTCCAAAATTAAGGACTTTAGTGAGAAGCAAGTCTCAAGGGACTTAACAGTAACAAAAAATAAGCAGATGACAAAACAGTGTACCAGCACCTACTCCAGAAGTCTAAAAAGCGCTCTATACCTGTTTATGTACCATCTGTAGACTATCACATAATCTGGAGTAGATGATGTCTATATGATGTGTCGCTCCATCTCAGCAGGAGCCACTGAAAAATATGAGGCAACAGTTGTGCTGCGATGGTGTGATGATTGGCCAGACCAGTGTTTGTCCACACACATACACGCATACACACACACACACACACACACACACACACACACATGTCCTATTCCCTGCCTCACCCAAGGGTTTTGAGGGAAGGGAAGAATCTATGGGAACAACTCAATCACATTACCTTATGTAAATACTCAAGTCCGCCCATCCTCTCTTTAGCACTGTGTTAGCTTCCAGCCCTATGGCTCCTCTGGCACAGAAATGCACACGGGGCAAATTAACATTTGCTCTCATAGTCTGCAAATGGCAGCTCGTGCTTGCCATAGAAATGAAACACTGGCCCATCCAAGAGAGGGAATGGGAAAATATTTGAGTGGGGAACGATTAATAATTCTTCAGGCAGAGCAGTAACATTTGCTTTTAGAGGCAGTGAATCGACAGAATGGGCTTCTTCAGGAACTTTTGAATCAAAGCTTGTTTTTTTATTGGCAACCTCATCGTGCTTTATGCATTCAGAAGCATTGCTGGATACTTTTTATTGACCAGCATAAGAATTAGAAGCGGTAAGTGCAACATCTCTTACCATACACAGAGAGTTCATTTTTAAAGACGTGTTTCTCATAAATATGGAGCAACCAGGCCAAGACACTAAACAGGCAAGGAGGCTGGAATGCATCTGTAGGAATAATCAGCCCGTTACAACAGAAAGAATATTTGTCCTAATTACAATAAGAGTAAAAAGATTTCTTAATGCAGTGCTTCATTATGCAAACACTGGAGTTAGCCCACAGTACTAAAAGGCTTTGAATGCACATAATTATTTGACATTTCAGCTGTGTACATGTACAAGTATGAAGACTCTGAGTAATTATCTCATAGTAGAAATACAATAAGTGATTTTCAGGGTGAGGGAGTACATTTATGTTGGAGTGGGGTGGGGTGAGGGTATTGTATTTACGTACAATAGGGCTCCAAAACTCAGTTAGTTAATGCTGTGATCACTCAAATAGCTAAACGGACAACATTATTGTCCATTGTCGGGAATAGGGGAAGAACCTGCTGCTGAAACTCCACAGGCATCACAAGAGGCGCATCTCCCCCATTTGCTACTCAAGATGTTTGACTCATCGCAAAACTTGGTGCAGATGGCTTTTCTCTGCTCCGCTGTAGTTTGATCCTGCTGTGGAAATATGCTGTCTTTTTGTAATGCTTAAAAGACAGACAGATATTTAAAAGAAAACAAAACATCTGCAAATTACAGTTTCAGGCCTCATTGATCTTTAAGTGCTTCAGCAAGAACTATTTTCAAATTGGGGAACTTTACTTTTCTTAAAGAGGCTCTCTAATCACTTCAGATTTTCTGCAAGTAATGTAATTTAGACTAACTTAAATATTTTAGTGCTGGATATACTATATGTTTCATTAATACCTGCAATATATGGTATTACCTAGGCCTCAGGACCTGTAGATACCCTGAGGCATTTTGACTCAAGCACATGGCCAAACACCTTAGAGGAAAGATGTTCATTTTGCAGTTTTGCAATACACACATTGTTTAATATTTTAGAATTATTTTGATATATTTTGTAATATTATTATATAATGGCATATGAAGGTTAGTAAAGGCCATGCTCAAATAAATAATAGGACCTCATTGCCTTCAACATGACAAAAAAAAGTATTAGTTTTCTTTTGCACGTTTTGCTCAAGTGATAATCCCACATTTGCAAGTGTTTCTATACTTCTACCAGTACCTCTGGTTTAAAGTGTATTTTTGTTTTCTATTCCTGAAAGACAGCTAAGCATAATCATATATTGTCACATTTCTATCACTAGTTGCAAATGTTTGCTTTTTGAGCTATTAATTTCATCATTTCAATGCATTCAAACCGAGCCAGTATGTTCGACTACCTTAAGAAATAAGGATAATGCATTTGTTTGACAAATAAAAACTCAAAATTTAGCATCTTATAAGTCAAGTGCTTTTCTTTTTCTTAACTCTTGATTCGCACAACAAATAAAGACACAAGGGATACTCTCTTTAATACTGTGCTGTTTAATTAGACCATATGGTAGTAGCATTTAATGTGTCGAAGGTTGTCAGGCAGAACAGTGGTAATCTGACATTTTGGACTCGGCAGCTGTAAACTCTGTCTCAGCAGTAGCAGTAATAGCAGTTGTCATAGTACCAATTTAATCCTTTCGTTCCTGTGGAAGTGCGTGTGTGAGCAGTTAGGTTACTGAAATAATAAGAGTGGCTAATAGAGAAATGGGTGAATGACTGAGTATGTCAGCACATATGAGCGTAAGTTATGATGAAAGTTTAATTTTTCCCACATGAATATTAATTATTAGTATGTGCCAAGTTTAAAAGGATTGCACGCTAGTGGCACCATGACTTGAGTCATGGTGCCACTGCAGTAATGCGTATCTGTTTCTATCTGTTTCTTACGACTGTGTTTCTGTACAACTAAAACACACTCAGTCAATATATATATATATATATATATACAATATATTGACTGAGTGTGTTTTAGTCGTACATAGTCTAAGAAACTGATACGCATTACTGCAGTGGCACCATGACTGAAGTCAAAAGTCCCACTTAATCCACTACACTCATTTTCATGTCAGCACAGGGTGAAATGGCTGAGGTTATTTCTGTGACTGTTTTGTGTCTTGGTGACTCCACAGAGGGAAGAGAGGCACAGCTGAGGGTGTGGCTATCTAATCCAGTGGCACAGTGCAATTTCGGTGCCAAAAATGAACATGTTTTACATGGTCCACCGCTTGTCACCTTAGAGCAGGTCTATGGCTCAGTGCGCTTGTGTTCTGTAATGTTTTGGTCACTTTATTGGTGACAGCACATCCATATTAACCATATAGTCATGGTTTATTTATCTTTCCAGTGTCATTGCTTCTTTTATAAACAGCCAAAAATGATATTGTTGTATTAAAGGAATAAATATGTGCAGCTGGAAATTCTTTTCTATAACTATAAATAAGCAAATAAGAAACCTATCGGTATGTGTGTGGGTATACCTGATATGGATACTATTCAATTCAACTGAATTTTATTTTTATAGCACCAAATCAAGGAACTTCATATTGTACGGTAAAGACCCTACAATAACACAGAGAAAACAAACAAAATTCCAACAATCATATGAAGCCGTATGAGAAAGCACTTTGGCAACAGTGCAAGGAAAAACTCCCTTTTAACAGGAAGAAACCTCCGGCAGAATCAGGTTCAGGGAGGGAGGTCCATCTGCCATGACCACTTGGGGGAGAGGGTGAGGATGTCCGTCTCCCAATTCCAAATTGGGAGCTGGTTCCACAGAAGAGGAGCCGGAAAGCTGAAGGTTCTGCCTCTTATACTTTTTAATACTGAATGATCCAAAAATAACCCTGCAGTCTAAGAGCAAAGTGCTTCATTTGGGTGATACTAAAGGGATCATTGGTATTTTTTTCTGCAGAATTGTTAGGCAACATTCATTTAAGATTAAGAAAAGATTGTGGTTTTAAAAAAGGAAAAAAAAAATCAGCATTTAAATGAAATTTTATGAAAACCACATCTCCCAGAAATAAAGGTCTGTTTCTTAAAAAAAATATCCTACCAAGCTGACCTTTATGTCACAATAAGAAAATTGTTCTCCAGGAAATATAAAGATTAAGTATAGAAGTCATTTCTGTATTTTGCTAGCAGATTAGTTTAACCACAAACTCAGACTCATAAATGTCACAACCAGCAGAAATGGAACATGAGCAAAAATAGGCAGTGCAATGTTCATGTTGTTAATCACCAAGTACGGTGAAAAGTTGTTTTTATACTAATTCGACATTACTTATAATGTCAAAGCAAAACAATGTGTGCCTCTGCCCAAAACATACATGCAAGGGTTATAATACAATTACAATTTTAAGAAACTATTAAAACAGGCCAGGTATAATTTTGTTTTTAATTCTTACAATTTTTTTATTCTGATATAACACTTACATGTATGTTATCTCTAGTGAAGAAATACTCTGGACATTCACATTATGTCCTGTGCTGTGAGGTTACTTTCTCGGGGTTTTGTTCAGTTTTAGTCAGTGTCTAGTTGTTGAGCACTAAGATGAAGCCTCCAATCTCCTTTGTTTCTTTTCTTGCTGTCTATCATCTTCTGCTTTGTTATTCGATTCAAATTTGGAAAAAAGAAAACAGCAGACGAGTGCTTGAAATATCCTACTGAGACTAAAGCCTCATTTCCGATGGTGTCCTAGAAACATAAATCTCATTATAATTTCCAACATCAAGACAATCTACTTTGGAATAACACAAAATTATGAGTAAAGTTAAAAAAAAAAAGATTTAAATAAACATATTGAGAAAGCCAAACAACTTCAAGCCATACATATGCATGGGGTTCCTTCAACAAGATGAAGCAAAAACTCTTGGATATCAAGGGGGGAAAAAAACAAATAAATACATGCTAAAATCTTTTGAAACTTGGCAACAATAATTAACAATGTTGGTGCTTTTTCTTCTCACAAGTTGGACCGAAAGACAAGGACAATGTTTTTGATCCAATGTCTGATTAAACCTTTGCTTGTCGTATGCCTTATTCAGACCAGTCGCAACACTAGTAATTTCTAACAAGGAAGCGCAGTTACACAGTTTTAACTCTGCCTCACAGTGAAGAAGGCGGTATTTGGTCCTTTACACACCTTGCTCTGTAATTCTGCTTTATAAATAATGAGAGCTCATTACAACCCAAAAATCTTCTTTATTCTCCAACCAAATCCTCATTATCAAGTTGTCAGGGCCTTAATTTCATTTCCTCCATTGATGAATGTGGAGCCATCAGGGGTGGGAGGAACGGAAGCTATTTTGATACCTCATCCAATGATAATTCCTCGGGGAACCTAAGACTACCAAGTGATAATTCTAATAGGAGTCTGTTCATCCAATCACACGAACACGGAATGAAAGCCTTTGTAATGTGTTATAATGCAGTTACTGGCTGAAAGAAAAAAAAGAGTTTTTAAGGGTGAATCCATTATGTGAAATTTGTACTATCACGTTTGCTGTTTTGTAGGATTTTGATTGAGTAATATATTTGTTTGTATATATGATGATGCATTACATGTCAAAGACAATGGCATACCATGGCGTTTCTCTACTACATTTCACTGCATAGTTAAATAAGTGAAGTAGAACTGTGATGAGATGTGTGCAGTCTTCTTCTGATCCAAAGCACACCTTATTGGCAAACATTGCCCAATCTGCTATTCAGATATGTTTTCTTCCATTTTATCTTGAAAAACTGGTTAATGTCTACAGATGAATGGGTATTTCTACGGTATTCAGTAAAACTGGAAAAGAGGAGCATATCCAAATGTTACAGGAAATGAAAGCAAAAAACACCTACATGAAATAAACAGCAGTGAGTCAAAATAAATTAATAAGAAATTACCTAAGGATATTGTAAATTCATTAATATTTTTTTTGTGTTGACTCATTAAACATGCATGTATGCAAGTTTTGAAGTTCTGAATCACACTGGGGTATGCGTAGTATGCATCCACAACACAGCTGACAAACAGTATTTTGGTGTTACAGAATTATTATTAATATTAGTATTAGGTGTTAAATTTTAAAGTAAAAAACACCTTGTGAGTGGGTGGAACAAACAAAGCTTTTAGTTTTGATTTTGCACTCAGTATTTAGTCATTTTACCCAATACTGCCTTCTTTGTTTCTCAAGTTTGAAGATTAGCGCCTATAGACAGTGTAATGGGTAAATATTGGCCAAAATGACAGCAACCCTGTGAGGACTAAAAATCTCTGCATTTAGCAGTGAAATAGAAAATGCAGTACCCTGGTGTTACTGAACTGATATTCTCTATACATTACTGTTACATTTGTGCACGATACAGTCACATACATATGACCTTTACAGATGTCAAATCGAGATCAAAGTAGAGCTCAGATTTGAGGATGGTGATTCTCTGACTCCTTACTAGGTAAATCCTGCCGGAAGAGCATGGTCTATTGGGCCAATTGTCCGTTCATAATATGTTAACCTATATTTATCTTACTCCTCATTTGTGGTATTTTTGTCTGGTGTAATAATTGCCATCCATGCCAGAGTAGCTGGCATTGTTTCTTTGAGCGTCGAGGCAAATATCAGTGGAATATTGACTTGTAGCCTAGTGACTACAAAACAATTAAACTTTGTTGAAAGCGGTTAAAATGCAAAAAATCTTTCAATATAAGCAAATAACAGCTGCTATACATTAAACTAAAAGTTTCACCATGGTCCCCTTAGAATAATTGTGTTGCAGCTGTTTCGCCTCCAGACAAAAAGTCATGTTTATAGTGTAAAGGCATTATGATGGTTCAATGTGTACAATAAGCCTGGAAGGAAAAAATTATCTCATCTGTTATTCTTGTCTCTATATAAATCAGGCCTGAAGAATTATTACAGAAGAACAACATCCATCCTTCTTCACTGGCACAGTTGCACTATTTTCTTGCCTTTAATTCTGAGTGGTGCACAATGAGCCAGTGATACAGAAGAAGGAATTTAAAACTACGCAGTATTATAGCAAAATCCCACTGGATAAAATCGTATCTCATACATACTATGCAATGATACCATAAGGAGAAAGGAAAACAATTAAATCAGTGAAACCTTTTTGAGCTTGAGATAACTCTAAGTGACTTAATGGCTTATTTATTTATTCAGTCATAATAATGTATTATCTTTTGCAGTAATGGAGTTTCATTGGTCCCTGCTTATCCCCGGGGCAACAGATGTTTCACAGCACATATGGTGTCTTAATTTCTTTCACAAACCCTTTCTGTCTCTCTTTGAACTTTCAACATTGTTTTTCCAGCTTTTACATAGAATTGTCTAATGAGCCCACTAAAACAATTTAGGGTTAGTTGATTTCTCCATTATGTGGCTCATCTCAATTTAAAAGGTTCAATGATTTAGGAAGTCCTTGGTATCAGGCTACTGCCTCATCTTCACAGTAAGAGCAGCCAATTTAGGTGGTTTAGTCACCTTTTACAGAAGACCGGCAAGACCGATCACTGTAATCAGTATAGAGACTGAGGACAGACTGGAGGCTTAGCTGAAGAAAATTTACATGAGTCAAAGAACATCTATGTACAAAAGTAGGTATGTGGGATGTGATAAACAGGTATGTGATAGGAAGCTGAAATGTTAATGAATACAACCAAGTATGTCCTATAAAATTATGACTTATTGTGGTTGTTGAATGTATTTTCCTCTTTTAACAATACCACTATAATACCTATATAATGGTGCCTGCAGCAAGAACATTGTGTGTGTGTGTGTGTGTGTGTGTGTGTGTGTGTGTGTGTGTGTGTGTGTGTGTGTGTGTGTGTGGTCCCTGATATCTGAAGTATTGTAAAGTGACATCAGGAATTTCATGTTCAGCAAAGTACAGACAAAACTACAGATTGAGCGATTTTAAGAAAAACTTAAAAACAAGTGTAACTTTTGATAACACAAAAACATGTTACAGACACATGACAAAATGTAATATTTATGCTTGGAAATTTGTCACAGCTAAATGTACAATATATAAGAAAAAGAAACTGATAGTTCAATTCTTACACACACATATCCCAACCCTTTCTACAAACAGTAACATACAGTATTGTGCAATACTGTAAAAAGCTGGAATACATTTGGTGCCAACATAAAATTACGTTAGTAGCAAAAAGCTTGTGATGGCAATAATTATGCTGTTTACATATATCTGTTTGTCAAGTCTGAAATATTGATTCATTTTTAATGGGTTACTGTGAAATTCTACCCAATCCGTTAACTGTTATGACATGATCGGGAGAAAATAATTGTTTTTTCTAAGACTGTATGACATTCTCTTCGGGATTAGCTGTAATTTGAGTTTAGTGAAAATATATCAGCATAAAACCGACCTCTGGCTTATCTTTTCATTTCTTCACAATATTTGTCTGTGAAGGTTCTCAGTCATCCAGGTCATCGTAGTCAAAGGAGCTTGCAAAGAAAAGCGTCTGGACTTCTTTAAGTTACTTGAAGACGTTTCACGTGGTTTCGTGGTTTACGACACCAACTCTCTGCCATCTATAATCCAGTTTTGAGATCCCTTCCCAGACGCCTTAACGCCCACTCACACCCTGGGCCATCTGACCTCAGGAATTCGCATGATAAGGTGGGGCCAGGTTTCACAATGAACTCACCCGAAACTCTGGCTGATTGGGACCCACACCCAGTTCCACACCTTGGCTCAGGCGATTAGAGGATCATCAGGGGGTCCTTCTGTCCCTCTGTGGGGGGACACTCCCACCAGGTTTATAGCTGGGACTCTCCACCATTTGACCTTAGAACTGAAGAAGCCTCTCGGATGAGAGGTGAAACGTCTTCAAGTAACTTAAAGAAGTCCAGACGCTTTTCTTTGCAAGCTCCTTTGACTCTTCACAATATTGTGGAAATAAATGACGATTGCCCGCTGTCAGCTTTCTCTGTCAAATCTACTGTTACATACATTGCTCATAAAATAAAATTGAATTGAACTGAGAAGTCATGAACTTTAGATATGTTAGTTTCAATTTTGGGTGAAAGGGTAGCTTGCTACTGTTTATCCTAATAATGTGGCAGCCTACTAGTAAACTTTTAAGTACCCGAGTCATCAAGATGAAGAACTTTGCCTGTCTGGACTGTCCACTAATTAAACACATTATAAGTTTAAAAAAAATGCCAGAGTTGTGGGCTAAAACTCTTGCAATTTATTCCAGTTATATAATTAACACTAGGATCACAAGGATGGGTAATTTTGACACTGTCATGCAACAACAGCAGTAATGGCAAATAATTTCTTGAAGTTGTTAGTTTTTATCTAATTCTTCAATTTTAATTAAGATTAGACAAAACAAGATTAATTTTAGTGGTTGTATTAGTTTTCTTAAATGACTTGGACATTTCATCACAGATGAAACAGATTGAACAGCTGCCTACATTTTAAAACTGACCTGGGTACAAAAAATCTAATAAATACAATTTAAATAGTTGTAAAAGCAGAACAGCCAAAGTTTATTATCGTCATCATATCTGCCTCATCACCAAGCCTGCAGCTTCACCTCAACACAGCCTGCTTAACTGGCAGGAATTCTTTCCTCTCACTCAGCCAGACAGTATACAGCTTCAGCATGTTAATATGACAAACCAGACACTTACTCTTCCTGTCCATAATGCAAATATCATAGATGGTGTCACATAGTTTTCTGGTGAAACCAAGTCACATAAAGGCCAGCGAGCAGTGGAGATCCTGGTACTGGCAGAATGGACAGTAGGGCTGCCACGATTAGTCGACTAGTCACAATTACGTCAACTATTAAAATCGTCAACGACTAATTTAATAGTCGACGCATCGTTTGAAGCTTTGTAAGATCCCAAAAGACACAGGAATAAGTAGAAGGATTTAAGAGTGTAATAACGGACTGAAACAGAAGATGGCAGTACTGCATGTACAAGGATGCCAGCTGCTGTTAAACCCCGAAGAAGAAGAAGCTGTGTCCCAGAATTCATAGCGCAGCCCAGCGCGGCCGTGCTCAGTTTCCAACAATGGCGGCAGCTAGTTAGTTTTAATGTTACTCTTATTATTCTTTCTGGGTCACAAAATAAACGTTTAACATATTTTCAGGCGAGAATGTAGCTGTGTAAACTTCAAATATCTGCTTGGTTTATCAAGACACCGCATATTTTCAAAAGCGCTCCAACGTTTTCGGAGACGTCTGTTACCCACCAGCTCGATAGCTAGCCGGGGTTCAAGGCTCACTAGAGCCCGTGAGAACACCGGACTCCCGGCTAATCGTTTTCAAACCCACCGCTGTCTTTCGCTACTCAGGTTAAACATGATATATAAGTCACTTAGATAACTTTAAAATGTTATTGTTTGGCTTTTTTTTTTCCAGTATTTTATTTGTTCCTGAGTAAATCGGTTTGGCTGAGATTAAAGTTATAGTTTTTACACAGCTGAATAAACGTCAAGCAGACAACTGATTATCAGAAGTGTGAGATGCTCGAGAATATCCTCCGGTGTCCCGTTATATTTTAGATAGCAAGGAGCAGACGGCTGAGTTTATTAAACTCCACCGAGACAATCTGCTAATTTCATTAAAATTTAATAAACTATCATCTTGTCTTTATTTTTAGTTAGCACATACCTTAAACACTTAAAGCTGTAAGCTAATGATAGTTATATAAGAGCAGATGCGTGGTGGTGCAATAAGCTGTACGTTTTACGTTCAATGGATGCATGATCTGATTAGTCGACTAATCGCCAAAATAATCGGTGACTAGTCGACTATCAAAATAATCGTTTGTGGCAGCCCTAATGGACAGTAGTGAATTTCCAGGCTGGCAATTTCTGCACTTACCTTTCTGCATTTTTGTCAAACTATTTTCACTTCTAAAATAAACTCTAACATATTGGCAATAAGTGAAAGATCTCCAATATACTGCTCATGCAACAACATCAAATAATGAGGTTAAATACCAACTCCAATGACTTATGCTACTGACTCCTGGTAACACCATGGACCATGGACGATGCTAAAGACTTGATGTATCATGGACTTCAACGTTTGGTGGGTACATCGGCTCTAAGGATGGTAACTACTAGTAATGGTGTGCATAACATCAAGCACTTGGCTAAATACCTTTGACATGAAATTGATCCCTTAATCTACTTGAGTAACTTTCGGTAATCAAAAACTGGCACATCATTTAAACTATTATTTCGATTCTAATTGTAGAATGTAGCCATCTAAGTGAATGCCAAGATTAACAGCTAATAAGGAAAACATTTAGTCAAAGAACAATCAGCCCTGTAAGATGTTACTAGCTTCTCACTACCTAGATCCAGTGGAATTTTAGCAGACATGCCTGATTTACTCTGACTCTGTTCACCAGAAATCTACTTAACAGTTCTGGAGGTTCTGCTTTTTGAGACTGGGCACTTGACACAACATAGGCAGGATGCACTACGGGACCAAAATATTCAGAAACGACAGAGTGGTCTGTCACGACAAATGTAGGTAATACCTATTTCTCACCAATGTCAGTGCCTAAAATTAGACTGATTCAATATAAAAGCTTGTTTACAGCCCTGTAACCAAACCACACTTCAAATAAACACTGCCATAATGCATAGGACAGGAATGACATTTCACATACCCATATGAAGGTATCACCATCAAGAAAAGTTTAATCAAATAAGGGTAAAACTCTTTGAACAGGGTTAAACACTGAAGCACCAATATCATGCAAAATGGAAATTGCAGGTTCAGACTGACTCTACAAAGGCTTCTTTGATAAATTGTTCAAAACTGTGAATTCAGGACCCCCAGGGTGGCATGGATCTTACTCTAGTTCCACAACAAGCAGTTGGCACCACAGAGAACTAGTCAGACCCATGGTTTTGGTTTTCTGCTTTTTACTTAAAATGGGTAGTCAGATGTAACATGACTAGGTTTCTTCTAATAAAAACAATTCCTTTCTGGTGTTCCCGTGTTGGTAACAGCTTTGCTATTTGAAAGAGGAGATAAACTGCCACTATATTGTGTTAAGAAGTAAGGAAGACTAGCGTTACCTTTAGTATCAGGAAGAAACTTACTAATAAAGGTGACTTTACGAGCAGCAATTCGTTCTACAGTTTTTATTTTACTTTCTTTGGAACACAGTTTTTAGTTCTTCCAGATTAATCAGCTCCCAGAGCTTCTATTTAGTCTGCACTTTCTCAGATGTGCAACAACAAAAATGCTGGCTGTAAGCTTTCTGGTAGAAGTGGGTAAGCTTACAAAATAGCAGCTTTAACACTGTCATACTCTAGTACATACTCTGGGCTGTACTCTTCTACTGTGCAAATATAGCGACAACTGTATAGATTAGTCTGTACACCCAGCACAGTTACTAGTCAATCTGGTAATCAGGATGGACAACAGGGTGCGTCCATCCTGATTAAGAGGAAACTCCAAAGCTCTACCTGTAATTCATGGAAACCATGCTAAGCAAATTAATCTAATCTTCTCACTGAAGCATAGTGTTGTACTCAGGACAAGTAAGGCAGGCAGTGCTTGACCAATTTAATCTAAAATTTGACACTGATTAAAATTATAATTATTAAAATAATTGTAAAATAGGGTTATTTAAGTGCATAGAGTTAACATATCATTCTGTATTCAACAGGAACAAATTTGGAGTGCACCATTATATTCAGTATGAGTTTCTTAGCCATCTTTGGCAGTGAGAAGATGATGAAGTTGCAATTTCTTTGGAAACTTCGTCCTAAGTTTCCAAAGAAATTGCAACTTCATCATCTTAGGACGCTCTCTTTGGAGAACTTTTATTTACAAAACTCTCCAAAGAGAGCATCCTTAGTATCTCAGATACTGTTTAACAATAGGGCAACTTCATACTTCACTAATTAGGGTCTAATTACCTTGGTCATTATTAAAGGTAATTAAAACTGAAACTAGAAAATCAGGTTTTATGTAGTATGCACCAGAATCTGCAGAAGCAATGAAAATTAGAATGATACTTTTTAATCAAATAAAATCTAGTTACTATTTAACATCTTAAATACTTAAACTAGTATTTAAGATGTTAAATAAATGGCTCTCTGCTGCCCTCAGGTGAATGTATGGCTATTCACCCTATGCAGCGAGCTTAACATAAGAGGAGATGGTTCCAGGAACGACAGGACACATCGCTTTGTCTTTGTGTCTTTAACTGAAGACCATTTTTTCCTCTTTTAATTTGTAAGACTGTGAACATACAGTAAAATAATACGTAAGCATCAGTATCAACATATTTTGTAAACAAAACAGAAGTTAGCAACATAGCTTTCCTTACGCTTTACATTCACCATAAACATCTTTCCTTATACGTTCAAATAACCTTTAAAGTAACATGAAAGTAACAAATCTTACAGAAAATGAAGTTAGACATTGCTTACTTACAGATTATGGCTCAACAAACTCCCCAACAATGTACACTGGGCTTAAAGTTTCGCAGCTTGTTCTCTGCTCCATGCATTTTCTCCCACTGCCTGCGTGAACTTTGCCTGCTGCTTACAACCCATCACCAAAGGGGGCAGTGTGGTGCACACCAAATAACCAAAGAAGAAGCCACAAACTGAAGGGGTAATACTGCCCACTATTGGGAAACCTGAGAAATGCGCCAGCCAAAGAAACCCAACAAAGTAACAACCGAGGGGCAGAATACTCCCCGCCTGACATCCATGGAATGTCACCCTCAACTAACATGTAAAAGGCAAGTGACATACAATGAAACAAAGTTTCTGCTTCTAAGTACAATCCTTAGACACTAATAGCACAACCTCACTTATAGGCCTTATGTAGCACTTGTGTTCACCCTTGCGGAAAATCCTCACCTCTATCTTCCTTACAAGCCCATCCTCACTGGGAAAGGTTTTGGTGATAAGTCCAAGTGGCCAGTTGTTCCTATGTTCGAGTGTCTCTCTTAAAAGAACAACATCTCCTGTTTGTAGGTTAGGCTTTACTGTTTTCCATTTGCGGCGGTCCTGAAGTCCTGAGATGTATTCTTTTTTCCATCGTCTCCAGAAGACATCAGCGAGGTATTGTACGCGCCTCCATTGAGCTTTGAACAGATCACTGTTTCCAAACTGACCTGGTGGGATTGGTGGGGTCGTAACCTTTTGCGTGAGCAGCATGGCTGGGGTAAGGATGACTGGGTTATCTGGATCTGCAGAAACTGCTGTTAACGGACGAGCATTCACTATTGCAGTGACTTCAGCCATTAAGGTCACTAGTATTTCATGGGTAAGCTTTGCATTCCTGTGTTCTAGGAGCATTGCATCAAGGATTTTGCGCGTGACCCCAATCATTCGCTCCCAGGAGCCAGCCATATGCGATGCATGTGGGGGGTTGAATAGCCATTTGCAGCCAGAGTCTTCAAGAAAGCTGTTTAGTTTGCTGTTGTAGCAGCCCTGTTTGTCTATTTGCAGCTCTTTGCAGGCACCCACAAAATTTGTCCCACAATCGGACCTAAGAAGTTTGACTGCACCTCTGATGGCAAAAAAACGACGCAGGGCATTGATGAATGATGACGTGTCCATTGATTCTATAACTTCAATGTGAATGGCCCGTGTACTCATGCACGTAAATATGACTGCCCATCGCTTTGCATCCGCTTGCCCACCACGCGTTTTTCTGACAGTGACAGACCAGGGCCCGAACACATCAAGCCCTACATGTGTGAACGGAGGGTCAGTGGACAGCCTATCCTCTGGTAGCTCAGCCATAATCTGTTCCTGCTGTCTGCCTCTTAGTTTTCGACATGTCACGCAGCTGAATATCGTTTTGCTTATTGCTCTTTTTCCTCCCACAATCCAAAAGCCTGCAGCTCTGACTGCCCCTTCAGTAAAATGTCTGCCCTGATGGCATACTTTCACATGGAAGTGTCTTATAATGAGCTGGGCAAGGTGGTGTTTGGCAGGGATGAGGATAGGATTTGTTTCATCCGAAGTCAACTGTGCTCGTCTTAGTCTCCCACCCACTCTGAGGATTCCATTTGTATCAAGAAATGGGTTCAGTTTGCTAAGTGGGCTTGAACTTTTGAGGGGCATACTCTTTTCAAGCTGTCTTATGTCTTCTGCATAGACTTCTCTTTGGACAGTGCGAATGATAATGATCTTAGCTTGATCGAGCTGCTTTTCGGTTAAATGCTCACTACAGCTGTGCCAGCCCTGACAGGTGCCTTCTATGTTCTGCTTAAAGGACTGAACAATGTGTCGGAGTTTAGATATAGCCTTCAGTAGTACATTCCAACTAGAAAACCTTTCGAATCTGGCACTACTGAATACATCCTTTGCAAGAGTGGTAACACAAGTAGTTACCTCATGACGCAGTTCGTTGTCAGTCTCTGGGTCTACAAGATCAAACGACTCTGCCTGAGATTGACCTATTTCTGACTTGGTAAGAAAAGCAGGTCCACTGAGCCATGTGGAGGTAGAAAGCTGCTCAGCAGGTAATGCGCGCGTGGCATGATCAGCAGGATTTAAGTGAGTGGGCACATAATGCCACTGGTGAGCTTGTGTGGATCGCCTGATGCGTTCCACTCTGTTGTGCACATAGATGTAAAAACGCCTCTTTGTGTTGAAAATGTAACCAAGGACTACTTTGGAGTCTGAATAGAAGCTCACCTGATCAACTGCGATGTCCAGCTCGTCCACGACTAACTCTGCCACCTCGACAGCCAGGACCGCTGCACAGAGCTCAAGTCTGGGTATGGTGATGTCTGGTCTTGGGGCAAGCCGTGCCTTGCCGAGAAGGAAGCCCACTTCACTATGACCGTCTCTGTCTGTGAGTTTAAGGTAGGCAACAGCGGCCACTGCCTTGGTAGAGGCATCGCAGAAAACATGGATTTCCTTAGTCACTGCTGCAGAGAGTGGTATTGAGGTGAACATTCTGGGAATCTCAAGTTGTTGTAGATGTTTGAGGGAGTGTTTCCACTGTTGCCACTGTTGTAATTTGTCTTTAGGGAGTTCAGTGTCCCATTCACAAATGTCAGTGGAAATGTCTCTGAGTATGACCCTGCCCTCTACAATGACAGGGACAGCAAAGCCGAGTGGGTCATACACACTATTAACGACTGATAACACACCACGCTTGGTAAAGGGCTTCTCATTGACGGTTATTTGGAACCTGAACAAGTCTGTAGACAGGTCCCAGCCCAAGCCCAAGCTTCGCTGCATGGGTGTCTGCCCAAGGTCAAGGCCCTGCATGTCAGCTGCAAGGTCCTCACTTGGAAAAGCGTTTGTGATGGTAGGACAGTTGGATGAGATTTTATGCAGGCGTATGTTACACTGAGCCAGCATCTTCTGAGCCCCACAGAGAATGTTGATGGCCTCATCAGTGGAAGGAAATGATTTTAGTCCATCATCCACATAAAAGTGGCGTTCAATGAACTCTCTTACATCATTGCCGTGTTCTTTTTCTCCCTCCATCGCTGTTCGTTTCAGTCCATAAATGGCCACTGATGGGGAGGGGCAGTTCCCGAACACGTGGACTCTCATCCTGAATTCCTGTACTTCTCCATCCAGATCATGGTTTTTGAACCACAAGAAGCGAAGGTAGTTGCGGTGGTCTTCTCTGACAACAAAATTGTAAAACATTTGCTCCACGTCGGCCATGACTGCGTATGGGTCGGACCTGAAACGCATCAGAACTCCCACAAGAGAATTATTGAGATCTGGCCCTTTTAGTAGCACATCATTGAGAGAAACATTGTTGTATTGCGCACTTGAATCAAAAACCACCCTAATTTTTCCTGGCTTCTGAGGGTGATAAATGCCAAAACTAGGGAGATACCAGCATTCTTGTTCTGGAGCTAAAGCTGGAGCTGGTTCAGCGTGGCCCTTACTGAAAGTTTTGTCTAAAAACTCAATGTAATGTTCTTTCATTTCAGGTTTCTTTTTCAGTGTTTTGCGGAGCGTCATTAAGCGACTGAGGGCTTGGTCCCTATTGTTGGGTAAACGCTGTCTGGGGGAGCGGAATGGGAGTGGAGCTACCCAATTGTTCGCCTCATCTTTAGTAAAGTCTCTGTGCATAATTTCCAGAAATAATGCATCTTCTACTGAAAGAGCAGTTTTGTCATCATCTGCTGTTTGCTGGAAAATGTGTCTGCCTACTTCTGCTTGTGTCTTCTCGAATTTAGGACAGCTTTCTGTGTATTTGTCTTTTATATAGATTTTGCTTGCACAGGGGCTAAGGGAGGTAGGGCGCCCGTTATTCAGAATGTCTGTCTTGAAAGAGTTTACTGTGGGTTTGTGGGCACCTGAGAGGCAGACATCACCTACAACCACCCATCCCAGATCGAGGCGTTGGGCATAAGGTGCACTGTTTGGACCATTTACCTGACTGCGAACCTTGTGAGCTTGGATGATGTCCCGGCCCAAGAGGAGGAGAATGTCCGCGGCTGGGTCCAGAGGAGGGATCTGTGAAGCGAGTGCGTGTAGATGAGGGTGAGCTGACACAGCCTCCTTGGTGGGTATCTCATCTCTATTATCTGGAATGTGATCACATTCTGTCAGTGTGGGCAGCACCATGGACACTTCCCCATTTACATCCTGAATAACGAAATTAGTTGCTCTGCGTCCTCCAGCCTCTGACAAACCTGCACATGTTTTCATGGTGTATGGGAGCATAGTGCCTTTCACATGAAACATGTCGAAGAAAGCAGACCTGGCTAAGGATGAGTTGCTTTGATCATCCAACATGGCGTACATCCTCTTTTTCTCTTCAGGATTTGTGCGGGGATACACGTCGACTAAACAAATCTTAGAGCAGGATTTGCCTTTTAGACGTGGGCCACACACCTCTGTGCAAGCAGTTGTGGTTACAGGGCTTGAAGGATCAGACTCCCCGCCGTGGCTTTGAGGCAGGAGGTTAGAGTCCTTGGTTGCCCACAGAGGTGGGCCAGCATGCATGGCAGACACGTGAGCGTCACTATTACATTCCGAGCATTGGATAATGGCTTTGCAATCGTTAGCTCGGTGACCTGTGGAAGAACAACACTTATAACAAATAGCATGTTCTTTGAGGATGCTTTTCCTTTCATCTAGTGTTTTTGACCTAAAACCCCTGCATTTGGCAAGTGAATGGGGCTTGTGGTGAATAGGACATTGTCTGTCTGGGTTGAGAACTGACGTTCGAGCTGTGACATTTGGTTGACTAATATCTGTTCTGTTCACTGCAACCGCACCTCTGTATTTAGTTGGTTTCAACAATGGCTTATCAGGTTTTGGAGCTACTATGTTTGAACTTTGTAACATAAAGCTAGGATCTGTTTTCATTTCTGCATAATCATTTATAAACTGAACAAAATATGAGAAAGGTGGGTAAACTGCACCGTTGTCCCTTTTGTATTTTGTCCCCTGTTTCACCCAGGACTCCTGGAGTCCATAGGGGAGCTTTTCCACTATCGGGTTTATCCCCCTTGGGGTGTCCAGAAAGCTAAGGCCGGGTAGATAATTTTCACTTTGTGCATACTCTAACTCCAACAGGAGATCTGCAAGCTCCTGCAATAAGTGAGTGTCCTTATTAGATATTTTTGGAAAAGACTGTAAGCGTTGGAAAAGTGACGCTTCGACTACCTCTGGAGAACCAAAACTTTTGTCCAGACGTTGCCACAAACGTTGAAGACCTGTGTGTGGGTTGTTCACATGGACCGCTCTGATCCTCAGCGCATGTTGTAGTGACTCCCCGCTGAGCCACTTGGTGAGGAGGTCAAGCTCTTCGCTGAACTTGAGGTTGAGGCCTTCTATGGCGTTGCGGAAAATGGACTTCCAGGACAAGTAAGACTCAGGACGGTTGTCAAAAACCTTGAATCCCGCTGTCAGCAGATCACGGCGTGCTAGATAGGCTGTGAAATCTGAGAGTTCAGTCTGTGGAGGCAATGAAGGTTTAGGCTGGGTTGAAATGTCAGTTTTTCTGTTTATAAGAGGGGGCCTTGGTTGCTTCTGATTTACAAAATCAGTGAGATGTTCACCTGGAGAGGAAGCAACTGGTGGTTGACTCTGTCGTAGATGCTGAGCGTCGTTATTACCAACCAGTTGTCCTGTATCAGGCTTTCTGTCTTCATTAACTACCAAGCTGCGGTTAGTGAAGTGAGCGTTCACATAATCTTGAGCGCGTCTGATGGAAGGAGGTGTCTTACAGGAGACTCCTTGTTCTGTGAGGTCAACGGCGTCATGCTCCTCGTCGGCTGCCGCTTCCAGGACATGAGCTGCGGCGAGCGCTGCTTCAGCCTCACCCTCCTTCTTTAGAGCGTTTAGTGTTGCCTCGATGCGTGCCTTCTCAACCTCCATGTCGATCTGGCGTTTGGCGTACTGTGCTCTAGTGCGGGCGGCTTCTGCTTCTGCTCTGGCTCGGGCTGCAGCTTGACTGGTGGATGAACGACGTGAAGAGCGTGAAGAGCGTGAGTGGCACTCTGACCGGACCACCATCTGGGAGAGAGGCGGTGACGCTTCAGGCTGAGACATCTTGGGTGCTTGATAGGTAGATAATCTTCTTACTCTGCTGCCCTCAGGTGAATGTATGGCTATTCACCCTATGCAGCGAGCTTAACATAAGAGGAGATGGTTCCAGGAACGACAGGACACATCGCTTTGTCTTTGTGTCTTTAACTGAAGACCATTTTTTCCTCTTTTAATTTGTAAGACTGTGAACATACAGTAAAATAATACGTAAGCATCAGTATCAACATATTTTGTAAACAAAACAGAAGTTAGCAACATAGCTTTCCTTACGCTTTACATTCACCATAAACATCTTTCCTTATACGTTCAAATAACCTTTAAAGTAACATGAAAGTAACAAATCTTACAGAAAATGAAGTTAGACATTGCTTACTTACAGATTATGGCTCAACAAACTCCCCAACAATGTACACTGGGCTTAAAGTTTCGCAGCTTGTTCTCTGCTCCATGCATTTTCTCCCACTGCCTGCGTGAACTTTGCCTGCTGCTTACAACCCATCACCAAAGGGGGCAGTGTGGTGCACACCAAATAACCAAAGAAGAAGCCACAAACTGAAGGGGTAATACTGCCCACTATTGGGAAACCTGAGAAATGCGCCAGCCAAAGAAACCCAACAAAGTAACAACCGAGGGGCAGAATAGGCTCTATCATTTATTGTAATTCCTTTTTTAATTGTTTCTGTTATATATACCTTCACGTTATGGTACATGTATATACCATAACGCAATTTTTATATATATATATATATATATATATATATATATATATATATATATATATATATATATATGTATGTATGTATGTATATTAGGGGTGCAACGATACTCGTATCGATATTGAACTGTTTGATACAGTGTTATCGGTTCGGTACGCATATGTATCGAACAATACAAAATTTTTCATTTATTTTATCAACTTTTCTTCTGACAATTGACCCTGTGCACGAGAAAATGCTAACTTCCTGGTTTGAGACCGGATGTGGGGTTGTACATTTCCGGTAGCTTTACTCTGCGGTCAATCGCTACTGCAAAGATATACTCCAAAATCATGTCCAAAACTCGAAAACGGAAAGATCGCGTTAAGTTACAAAGAGCAGAAGGTGGGAACACTCACCACTGTTGTGTCATAAAAAATCTAATGATCAATTTTGACGTTTAAAGAGTTTAGATCGATCAGTTGTTTACATCACTCAACACAAGCAGAACTGCATTACTGCATGCAGAAGACACATCGTCCACATTCAGAAGCACATCTCTGTATAGTGACTGGTCTTATGATTTAAACAGGCAAATGTTCAGCATTCACACTACAGGTGAAGAATAGTCAAACCAGGTGTTTCCCCCATTACTGTATGTCGATATCAGCTAGTCAAGTACACACCTACACAGCATGTTAACGAACCGTGAAAAAAAGCCACACAAAAAATGAATGATTGCTGGTAAGGGTTTCTACACATTAGTATTTATGAAGGGTATGTTGTGACTTACCTTAAAAATTACAGCGGTCCCTCGCTAATAACGCGGTTCACCTTTCACCTGGCTGTGAGATTTTTTCGTGCAAGTTTGCATGCTTATTTTTTTACATCACATTGTCCTGCGTCCTGATCGCTGCAGACGATCTCCTCCGTTACGTCTCTCCTGTACAATACAGAATCTCTGCATCGATCGCTAGCAGTGTGACTCTGAAGTGCAGTGCTGTATGTCCACAATGTCCACGACACGTTTTGCACCGTCAAAAAATAAAATTGGCTACTTGATTTCACCTATCACTGGTTATTTTTAGAACATAACACCCGCGATAAACGAGGGACAGCTGAGAAATATAACATTTGAATCCATTTTCTCTTTTGCCCTGAGGCACGGGGGAAAAATATCGACAAGTTGATGAACATTATTTACAGATATATTGGGTAAATGCCCAAGACATCTATAGAAGTGTAAATCGCCGCTTGATTCATTCACTTGCTTAACTTGTTTTGGACCGTAAACCAGGCGCGAATAGGACACCGTAAACAAAGCTCCCCACAGGAGTTTCCGCACCGGAAGTAGCATATGCTAACGTGCACATAGTCAATGCTGTCTGTGGTGAGAGCTCAGTGGATCTGCGTTCGACTACTCCGCCTAGGCTGCACTGTCGAGCGCAGATCCACTGAGCGCAGCGCAAGCTAGCAAGACAGAAGCTAAGCTCGTTGCAACATGGCAAATTGAACCTCCCCCACCCTCATTCAGATCTAGCCTTTGGAACTATTTTGGTCTTCATGCGAAGTATGACCCTGAAGGTAAGCGCGTCATGGACAAAAGTAAAAAGGTATGTCGGATGTGCCACGCAATGCTCAATTACATGGGTGGGAACTACTGCATTAGCGCAGTTAGCTTGTTAACGTGTTGACGCCGTCCAGCCCCACACACGGGGCAATCCGTGGTAGCTTGTTAATGGAGATTTGCTGTCTTGTGGCGTTAACGTCATTTCAGATTAACGCTGACAGCACTAGTGGGAACAAAATGAATATGACTGCACATTTACGTCGACATCATCCTAGTGCAAAAACAAGTGGAAGCAGACAAAAACAACAAGCACGCATGCTACAAACGTTACCCGAGTCATTTAGACAGCTGTTAGCACATGATTCTCCTTATGGGGACCTGATATGTTTAATATGCTGCTGAGAATATAGCCCAGAAGAAACGTATAGTATAGCTTTTATTTTGGAAAGAGCCATTTCTCTGTAATAAACTCTCTTTTCCAAAGACGAGTGATTTCTCGATCAGATAGATTTATTATTTTATCCCTTTGTTGTTTCAGCAACATTAAATTTAAAAACTGTACTTTTGAGTTAAAATATATATTTATAATTTTAATAAATGACAAATTAAAAAAGCATGAACATTTTTTTGTATTGAAAAAATATCGAACCATGACACCAAAGTACCCCTAATACACACAGCATCGTCAGAAGGAAAGTTGATAAAATAAATTAAAAATTTTGTATTGTTTGATACATATGCGTACCGAACCGAAAGCACTGTATCGAACGGTTCAATATCGATACGAGTATTGTTGCACCCCTAATATATATATGTGTATATATATATATATACATATATACCGTAATTGTCGGGCTATAAGCCGCTACTTTTTGCACAAGCTTTGAACCCTGCGGCTTTTAGTCAGGTGTGGCTTTTCTATGGATTGTCCATGATTTTTGTGATATCGTAAGAGGATTTGTTTTTTTTGTTCCGCTGTTGTACGGCATTACGTTGCCAGGCGGAAGGGCATGTGATCAGACACACAGTATCGGGGTTCAAGAGTGGTATGTTGGTCACATGTCCGTCCGCCAGGCAACATAGTGCCTTACGAAGTAGCGCGAAAAACAAACTTCAAAGTAGCGCTACGCGTTCAGCGGGAGGCGTGGATGACGAGCGGCGATAAACTTGCGAAAAGCAAGTTATGCTCAACTCCACCAGTGGATTCTGACAGTGTGGAAAAGTGTGAAAACATCCATGATCACCAACGGATTTCGAAGGGCTGGACTGCTGCATGATGGAGAGGAGGACACCGCCACGGCCCTTCAGAGGGTGTTCGACTCCAACACTGACAACGAGGATTTCTTTGGTTTTGAAAGTGACAACAAAGGAGAGAAGCGGAGAGTGGATGACGTAGCCATCCTGAGCCTGTTCGTATCCGACACTGGAGAAGAGGACTTTGGTGGTTTTAGTGCACAGGAAGAAGAGAAAGATGGTGGTGAATGACTGACTTTTCTTCTTGTTAAAGCCGTGTCACTGCACCTGAGCCTAAAAGGTAGGCCGAATCTATTTTTCTGGTGTGCTGTAGGTTATTGTTATGTACTACATTTGTTACTCATTTATGAAGCACAGTACATGTTTCGTACTTGTAATTACCGGTACTTGTACATATACCCTAAAAAGTTATACAAATATGTATAACTTTTTGAAAAACAAATTACTTTTTGTAATTTGTTTTTCAAAATATTAATAAAAGGGATGTGTCTCCAAACAGCCATCTCTTTCCTGACAATTCCCTTTGTGCATATTCTCTTACATATGATAAGTCAACATTGAAACACCTGCGGCTTTTAGTCAGGTGCGGCTAATGTATGTACAAAACAGATTTTTCCCCTGATTTTAGCTTGTGCGGCTAATAATCAGGTGCGCTTTGTAGTCCGGGAAATACGGTATATATATATAAAATATGGCATCTGGTGTAAAAACAAAGTCTGTGCAAAATCAACATGTGGATCTGTCCAATGTATTCAAAATATGTTTAAGTCAATAGCAATTTCCCCCGGTACTGCAATACTGGTAGTAAAGAGAAATAGTGCAGTGTTATAGCTGGATGGTCAGTAGGGTTGTTTGCAAATTTCTCTATTTTGCCACTATTATTTCAGACAGTAATAGAGTCTCATGACTAAATTTAATTATCATGAGAACTGTTGTTATAAGTTATAAGTGTTTTCTGTTACAGCAAACTGGTTGGGGGCAGACCAAGGATACGCTGAAGAGATTATATCTCTCAGCTGGCCTGGTAAAGCCTTGGTGTTTCCCCTGGAAAGACTGGAGAAGGTGGCTGGGGAGAGAGAGGTCTTGGCTTCTCTGCTTAGGCTGCTGCACCGCTGACCCAGCCCCAGAACAGCAGAAGAAAACGGGTGGATGGATGGCAAACTGGTTGTGTTTTATTTATCACAAATCTTAGTAAAAAGTCACACAAGTGGCCAAAGCCAAATGTGATGTAGAACAAAGAATGAAAAATGTAAAATTTCTGCTTGGTAAAGACTAAAGTTGTTCACTAATACTGTTTTTCTCAATAATCTATGCAAGATGCCTTTTAATTATATATTTCTTCCTCTCTGTAGTGCTGTCTGTTCTCAGAAGTTATTTACTGAAATTGCCTACCTTTATACATTGTTTGTATATTAAATTAAAGTTTACTTTAATTGAATTTTAAGTACTCTTCAGAACACTGTGAAAGTTTTGAAATTATTTACAGTCCTGGCTTTACATTTATGTGTGCCTAAAGCTAAAGACGCCAGCCAAAATTAAACAATATATGTTGTGTTCATAAATTCTAACAGGCTTGAACTGGAAATGAAAAGCAGGCCAGAAATTTGCTGTCAAGCAGCTTCAACTTCAACTTGAAACTGCTGCACAATACCTGGCAGAGAAGTATAAGAAGTATGAGTAGAGAAAGCAAATGTCCATCAGATTTAACATTAACGGGTCTTTACATTTGTGTAATATCCAACTGCGCTCATGTGAGAGTTGAAAATACAAATCACAATGACAAGTGAGCATCATGTCTCCTGCATCTTTCGTCCTCTATCCAGGCACCACACACAGCATTGTCAGAAGTGAGAATCTATTTCCCGTGGACCATCTCCCATTGTTTGTGTGGTGAGAAATAGTTTGGTTAAGACCTGAGCTTCCACACCAGACAGTCTAAAGTCCATGTGTGAAAACACCTCTAGTTTATCAATGCATTGGTTGTCACTAAATACCCTCTCCTGGTGAATGTTAAATGAACATAGTTGCAAATGTCTATCCTTTAGAAATAAAAATGTCCTTGTTCTGTCATCCAATAATATTACTTACTATTGTTATGCTGATGACACCTAACCTAACCAAATCCTTTCCCTGTGGCAGTACACAGTGTGATGCATTTATTTGTGGTTGCCACAATGACATCTCAGTATGGATGCCTGCCCACCACCTCAAGTACAGTCGTGACAGACGTGCTCTTCTTTCGGTGCTGCCACTGCCCTCTTTCTATCATTACTAACAATAGTACTGTGACCCCTGCTACCTGCCAACAATTTCACTATAATTTTTGACAGCCAGCTGTCATTCATCAAACATTTGCCAACACAAGTACATCTCACACCTACAGTACTCCACAACAGCCAGTTCAGAGCCTCTCAAGGGGACTCGGCTCACCTCCTAGCTTTTTGTCTAGACTAACTCCCTTTGGGTTGGGTTTCATATTAGAAGCCTAGTTGCCTGTGAGTGTGGCCAATAAATCAGTAGGTGTCAGGGGAGTAAGTGGCAAAAAAATCAGAAATTAAACTGGTGTAAATTTGCCCTTACTCACTATGAAAAGTAAAACTCATTTCTCCGAGGTTACCTTTTTAATTGCAGACATCTTATCGCATGATTGAATCCCTTTTGAGAAGCGGTTGACTAAGCTAAGCGAGTTACCCGCTATAAGGAAATGACATACCTTACTGTCAGGAGTTCAGTGTGTGCATTTGTGCATGCAAGCTCATTGTCAGTTAAGTCGTTCAAAGAACCAAATGGATTGATGAAAGGCTTTGACAATGAATATTCCCTTGAAACTAAAACTTAATTCAGTTTCTCAAAGAATGGCCTATTTTTGTCTTGCAATTTTTTTTATGTTTTTTAGAATCATGTTTCATTTAGTCTCTGCTACCAGCATGGCTTTAACCATATTCCTTTTCTCTTACTGCCTGGGGGCAAAAGGTAAATGGAGGATTCTATCAGGCCAAACCCAAATGCTGCAAAAGGCTTTCAACTCCACCAATTGAACCCACACGCAGCGGAGCTGTCAAGCTAAGCTGCTGAGCCATGTGAAGGACCAGTGAGGGGGAAGGAAAATGCAGACGCCATTACTGTCTGTTTATGCCAAAAGAAGAGGGGAGAGGGGGAAAAAATAGGGTCATTGAGCAAAGCAGAGAGGAAATTGTGCTGTGATGCAAACAAAGGAAGCTTAGGCTATGAGTGCTATTATCTCAACTTAATCACATGCAGTAATTTCAGTGTCCATTGGCCGGCTCATTTTAAGGGTGTTATTAGAGACTGACCATTTGAAAATAAAAGGTATAAGTACAAATGGCTGCATGAGACTAAAAGTCTTAGTTGCTTTTAACTTACAGTCAATAATTCCTAGTTAGAAAGCGTGGCATGGACTTTTAGTTTTGAGAGGGATTATTTTTTTCTCATCTATCTGTGCCAAGAGAACCCTGATTTAATCAGGACCACTTCTTTGTAAGTGGTAGATGTGTAACTGCAAAAGCAGATGCACCCAATAGCGGCATTATTCTATGTTGCTGCAGAGCAGAGAAATATAATGAATATACCAAATTCCTTACTAAGATTAATCCAGATCAGGTACTGTAGGTCAACGTGAACGGCAAGAGCGAGTCAAGTGGATTACAATATGATTGTCCTTCATGTCTCCTGCTTAAACCACACTGAGCCATACTTGAAAATGCATGGCTTTAAACAGTAAAATAAAGTTCCAGTTCAGGCAAGTGCTCTGTTTTTCTAGTTATTTTTTAAAAACTTTGCTGTGATATGCAAGGTTTGTGTTAACAGTTTTGTTTGAAGACATACATAAATTTGTATTAGCAAAAAAATGCTTTCTCCGGTCCCCCTCTACTTTTTAGTTTGGGCATTCAAATTTGTCATATTGCCTCAGGGCATCTAGAAAAACAAGGCCTGTTAAGAGACTGTGTCCAGACGGCCTTCTGACTCTGCAGGAAAACAGATGGTTTTTAATAATGCCCTACTCTCAGCTTCATGCCCCCCAGCTAGCCAGCCACACAAATGCACACACATACATACAATTTTGCTTTCTCACTCTCTCTTTCTCACTCTTTTTCTCTTGCTCTCTCGCACACACAGACCCTGAGCTAGTATTCCAAGGTTTTCAGTTTTTCTGCCAATTAGGCTTTTGTAAAAATTCTGTCATAGATCAAATATAAAGTTAAAAGTTATGAGTTAAATATCTGACAACTCAAGGACAGAGCCAACAGCACATCCTGCACATAAGGGCAAGCAGCATGCCGCTACTGCCTGCAATCAGAGCAACCCATCTTAGAGCATAAAATAGAGGGGATATTAGAGGAGAACAGAGGGTGAACAGTCATGCCTACCAACCTTCCTGCTTAACTACTACAGTTTTGGGATTCTGTGGCATTAATATAAACAGAAATATAGTAAACATAATGACACTAAAGAGTTTTTAAATTCCAGTTTCTAAATGTCAATTTCAATTCAGTTCAGTTTATATAGCATCAAATCACAACAACGGTTGTATCGAGGATTTGTTTATGACCTTGAAGTGACTCGGTGTATGGGTGTGCATAGGTGGACATATTTCCTGAAACATTAGCATCAAGATTTAAGAGTGCCTGCTATAACATACTGTATGAAAGCAACTATTTCTAGCCTTTTTAGAGTCTGACTACCCTCAACTTTAAAAAAAAAAAAATTGACTCTTCATTAGCAGCAAATCCCTTAATTCATAATAATCCATTAGTACCTTAGTATGAATTAATTAATGCACCTGGATAGTTGATTGAGGTGTAACGTTAAGGAGTCATTGTGTTCTTGATGCGAGAATTGCTTCCTGTGTGAAGAATTTAATTTACACTGCACTGTGAAGTATCCTTATGTCATTTCTCCCCATAGATTTATTTTTTGTTTTATAGTTTGTCTTAAAATCTCATCCATCAACTAAATCAGCTATTTTAATGTCAATTATACAAGGTATGTTTTTGTTGTCTTAGTACTGTTTTGTTTTTTTTACTTTGGTTGTTTTTACAATGACCAATAAATAAATAAATAAATTCCTGATATGCATCAGTTTTACCCCCATCTCCATCATGTTTCTGAGCTGTCCCCTTGCTGTATTTGCCTTCAGCATTAAGTTATTTTAAATATCCATCAGCTACATAAATGCTTACATACACCAAGGATCAGCTGCCCTCGTTGTGGTCCAAGGGAAGTGAAATATTCCCAATTTCAAGCATGTTACAGAGAGAGCATTTGAAAATACCCTGCGCAGATGTGCTGTAGGCCACTGTCATTAGCTGGAGCTGCCAGATTCCCAATTCCTGGCAGAGGCCATTAGCAAAGTGTCATGGTACCATTGCAATCGCCCAACACAGTGGAATTTATGCAAAGTTTACAAATGTGGTTCTGCTTTTATCATTTTTTTTACTTCTTTATTAAACACCAGTACTCTTGGCACCATAACAATAAAACACCATCTTCAGATGAGTAAAGTATAGCAAGTGATTCTCAAGCACATATGCAAGAGAGAAACATGGATTGCAAGATGGGAATTCAGCTTTTAAGATACTTTGCTGTTCATAATGTAAAATATTCCATAAATATTATGCATGCATGGATTGACTGGGCCATAGGAACAAGAAATAACTTTTTTTCCCCAACATATGCAAGGGCAATACACTCTCAGTGAGTACTTTCAATGAGGAATTTAAACATACATTGAATGGGTAAGTACAGGGAAATAAAATCAGGCAAACAATACCACTATCATCCTCTGGACATCATAGAAACTATCAAGTAGTTCAGCAAATACCAAAAATTTTAATTTACATTGGAATATGACTGCAAAAACAGGAGCCCTACTTTCTAGGAGACGTGTAGACATACATTTACAAACCAAACCTTGCTTCACCCTATCTATTTAGTCTGCCAAATGCTGTCCCAGGCGATAGAGGGCTCCCATGTGTTGATCCTGAAATGCACAAATCCATCAACAGGACTGGTGGAGAAGGACATTTCAAAATGTTCTTGAAGTGACTCCTTTCCAATTTTAAAAATAGTTTGACTAATGTTTCTATTAATTACTATCTGTCACTAGGGTGGCATTTAGAGATACGAGGACATGCTGCTCATTTAGGCGAGAGTAACACTTTATTAAAGATTTAAGTCAAGGATGTATAAGAGAGTTGTAAAAATGCCTCTAGCTGAAGTAAAAAGAAAAAAAAAAAGACAGAAAAAACCCCACCCCTGTATTATAGTACATTTAAAATGTTTGCTGTGAAATCATTCTGCTGTGATCAGTCGAGAATTGTAAAGTCAAATTAAAATTAATGACCAAGTGGGTTTTGTCATTCATTTTATTTTGCGTTTTCACAAGTGGCAACCTCCAGGAAAAATAGTCTTCTAACTCCATAGCTAATCTGCTCTTTAATGACACCTGTACGGAGGAGTGAATTTTACATAAACTCCCCATTTGAATTCTATCAAGTTTAAAGTTATGCATAATCAGGGGCGCAGCTGCTTTGGGTGGCAGGGAGGTGCAGCTGTCCACTTGCAAACCATCATCTCAGCTGATTCAGGTTGGACCTCTCGATCACTTTTGTAGAGTGGTGGTCTTTCTGAGGATTTTAATGTAATGCAAAAAAAATTTGCTATGCGATTTATTATGCTAACAAACCTACCAACTACTCTTAATTCCCACGTTTGCTTTGTTTTGTATCAACAAAACAAACTGTGACTAAGGGAATGGAATTTCAATGTACTTGATTACAGAAATTACAGTATAATTATAATATGGTGCATACAAGAGAATAAGGATGTAATAATTAAACTTTTTAATTTCTACGGAAGCAGTGCTTAAAATGACTTGCAACATAATTTGTGTGTCTTTTCCTTCAGAATACCATACAGTTACACTCTGCTATGCATGTTACAAAAAACTATTATATATTATTTCCTGTAAAATCCTACATTGTTACCCTCTTATTCTAGTGTATCTGCTGGTAAGACATTATAATATATATATATATATATATATATATATATATATATATATATATATATATATATATATATATATATATATATATATATATATATATAAATATTTGTAATATAACTGAAATTCTGTTCAATTTTAATTTTATTTTAGCTACATTGTGCTTCTGTTTAGCACTTTAGCTGACACTTGACGTCTTTTATATGTACTATACAAATAAAAGTGACTTCACTTCACTTCACTTAATTCTAGGGCAATTAGTTATAAACTGTAAAGTGAAGAAAAATGGATTTTTAGTTTGTTTTCTCCTTGTCTTTCTGCTTTTGCTTGTTTAAACGTTAGCACTAATAAATAACAGCCAGAAAATTAGGCTTTAGACGACAAAAAAATGAGGGATCCCAGCCGGTTGATGTATACAATTATTGTGTGAAGATGTCTTCCCCATCAGTTTTGTACACCACCTGTTACTAATTTACAGTTAGCTTTGTCTGTATATACGTCCCTCATTCTCTTTGTGCTTTGCCAGATTGTCTTTGAGTAAGTCCTTGTAGTAAATCCTTCCAACCATTTCTCCATGTCTTTCTATGAATTCCTTGATAATTTTTTTGTTTGCTTTGTTCTGTTTTTGTTTGCTTGTGTTCATGCTTTGTATTTGTGCAGTGCTGGGCCTAGCTTGTTTTTATCTTGAATTGAACATCACCCTAATTTTTTGCCTTTGACATTTCACCTTAATATTTGCTGATACTACCACACATGTACGACCTCCAGCTTGTTGGTTGAAGATTTTGGATTTTAGACTTGAATATGCTGCTGGTTGCCTGCCTTTAGCTCATCTTCTTTGCAAACCATCACGCAGAGACTGTGTCCAAAAAAGGCAAATGAGTTAATACAGCAGGGGTCACATACAGTAATCTCAAAGTCCGTGGCCCAGTCGTTTTGCCTGTGACTGTAACAACTTTGGAATACCAGCTGTGGTTCTTTCAGCATTTAATTGCTATACTAAAAAGAATGCGGTGACCAGAAACTGACCTTTCCTTCTACACATCAGTAGTGCTTAAGGGAAAGGCAGTTTTATTTGGCTATGCAACACGTCTTTGTCAGTTGAAAATAAACTACTACATTTGGCACTCTGACATCTTAGCTTTGAAACTATGTAGGAAATCCCAAGATTATTAATATGGCAGTTGCTTAATGTTTTAGTATATATTTAATACAATATATATATTTTAGGAAGCGATAATATTAGTTCCACATATGTTACGTTTACTTCAGCATGTAATAACATGATGTTACATTTATAAAGAGTAAACACAAAACTCTTCATACACAGGGCGCAGTAGATATGAAACTGTACTAAAGGGAATAATACATTTGCAGACTGAGGACTCCATATGCACACAAAAAATAGACTTCAGCATCTTAAGACTTATCAACAGACACTTAAATTACCTGCTATTTCGGTTTTTGTCACTCGGCTGTCAGTCTAATTTGAACCAACAATGCGTGGACTATAATAATTGTGTGATCTTGAGGATGTTTGCTTTCCATCCTCAAGTTAAAAAATTGCTCAGGCGTTGGCAGCTCTGCATCGAGCTGACACTTGGCACAACCTGTAGATGCTTTCTTGCTCGGATCTGCAGCAACATTTGTTGTCAGCAAGCCATTCACACAAGAGAGGGCATTCAAAAGATGAAGAGAGGGGAGAAAACAGCCACTCTCAATCTCTGCCCCTGAATTCTCAAAACTCCACTTGACTACACTATGGCAGCAGGAGAGCCTGGGTGGCAACAATTGTTGACTGTCTGAACATGTCTTTCTGCATTTTTTTCCAGCTGGAGATGACTGACAACACTCACCACCCACTCCGCACTGTTTCGGCACATAATGAAGTGACTGATGTGTGTGGATGAGCAGAGAATGTTGTGTGGTGCCATGTGTCAATCATGCTCAGATGAGCTAAGCCAAGAAAGGGGCAGCTCTTTGCCTCCTATTTCCATTCTATTATTCTGATTATAGACATTTACAAAGTAATACTGGACTCTTAACACGTAAACATTTTTAAAATACTAGTCTATAAGGTTTAATCATTTGAGGCTTTACACTATGTAGCTATATCAGACCATATGCTGCAGAAATTCCAATAATTATCAAACAAATATGAAATATGAGCAATTGTGTTTGAGAACTGCCATGATTTCGTAGAGCATTTTAGGTCTGTGTGCTAGATAAAGAACAAAAGTCTGAAAAATATACTAAATTCCAGACTTTTAGCTATGAAAAGTGACAAGAAATATTTTTTAAAATGTATTTAATGCATATTTTGAGCTGACACATTTGTTGCACATTTTGCTCTGAGTAAACAAATCTGTCTGAGTAAGCTGGGATGTTTAGAAATGTCTACAACCGTTCCAATGTATCTACATTTTAAACAGTTTAAACAGTTGAGTTTATGCTAAACACACGTGGTCAATATAACCATGGGCAAAGTGAACACCTTTTCTGTGTTTATGGATTATTATAGAATGACATAGTGGATGCCACGGGAGCAAAATATGAAGTGTCACATGATATCTCGTTTTTGCGTGATAAATGCTAAATGATAGAGCAAAACCGACTGTGCCAAAGTAAAGATTTATTTATGAAGTCAATGTCTGACAGGTGGTGTGGCTTGAATGATCTGGCACAAAATGAGAGGAACCCATGGAAGGAAATGTATTGGAGGAATGAACAGAGCACTATGCTTGAAGGTTTGGTGACAGTGAACTTGATGAAGGCAGCAGACAGTCAGCTAGACAGATACACATAAATATTAAGAAAGACGACAGAAACTGGAGAAGAGAAGAAGGAGGAGGGAAAACACTTTAAAAACCGTCTTCTGTCTTCTGTCATTTCTAACCAGTCAACCAGTACCATAGCTGGCTTATTGAGGAATGTTACATTTTAGGAGTAGACACACACACACACACTGTCACGGTCTGTCTTGAGGCAGCCAATGCGTCCCAAGCGTCAATTTTTAAAAGACTTTACGTGGATGAATTTGCAAGATTAATTTTTTAAAACTAAGCTTGATTTTTCAGATCCAAATAAACAGATCTGTCCAATCAGACCTGTGCATTTGGTAACGAGTGTGCTGACATATATAAATAGTAAAATAATACCATTTTACCTCAAACACATAGCTAGACACTGCTCTGGGTCAGTTGGCTCTCTAAAATTGTTTCTCTGCCTCCTCAGATTTGGTCCCTACCTGCCAATACGATTTGAAACCACCCCACCGACATCCTGAAATTTGTACAAATGTGGTCATGATAAAGCTTTGACTCCTGGATCAAACCATGAAATTTGCACTGCTTTCATGTTTAGACACATCAGGACCAGCTCATCATGCCTCAATGTCTACGTCATTTTTTTCATAGCAAGGATTACTTTTTTCAGAACAGCAAGTTCAAACCCAGAAAATTCTGAATTTCGTGATGCTTTTCGCAAATGGTTTGTAATGGCCTTAAATCTGAACATTTGAAGCCAACTTTAAGGCACTGTCACCTTGTTGCCTTGGAATCATTGCAAAAGTTAAAAAGGTGAGCTAGCCAAAAATCAACAAACTAACCTACCAGAAAAATAAAATAAAATCAGAAGTCCAAACCAACATTTTCTAAACCATCAACATGGCAAAAGCTACATCAGCACATTTGTTTCACGTGAAGCTATCAGGGACGACAAAGATAGTGCCAAAATAAAAGTTGCCCACCAATCATGCTTTTTGTCTGCACACTTTCATTGACATATATCATTTCCACACAAGCCACTCTTTGCACCTGGGGTCCACAGATTAGGTAGAGTCTGTAGACTGTATACTGTAAATGTCTACTTTTCTCCTCATAACTTCAAAAACAAATGCATACAGATTTAATAAAAATCTGAAAACATTAACTTTCTAAACTTGCACCATACACATATTATACTTGATGAAAATGCATTCCTCAAATTCATTGGAAAAGCAACCTGTAGGACACCAAAGAAGCATTTCCATCATCTTTTAAAAGTAGCATAGCATTAATATTTTGTTGGCGAGCTAATATCTAGTAACCCCTTAAGCATCTTCATTTTAGACAAATTTTAAAAGCACATTTGTTATATACAATTTTTAATACTGTACTTGTGCACAGCAGCTATGATATCTCTGTTTTACTTGCAGTGAATGAGCTTGACTGTGTGGAGAGTAGCCATGTGAACAGAGAGACAGTCTGTTAACCACATACTCATGGTTCAAGACCCTGAGCTGACCGAAGGACTCTTCACACATGTGTGGTCCAAAGGGGTCACAGTGCCCCCTCACAAGAGTCCCTTGTCTGTTCATACAAGCTGTTATTGTGCAGTCAAATATCTAAAGCCCCTGAGCATCCAGAAAGTGTTGGCTAGAGGCTAGTAGAAGTTATACCCTGTTGTTTTTGTGTCCTCTTTGGTAAATATATGTAGTCAGTAGCAGCAGTGATGTCCAAGCACCTTAAGCATGGAAGGTGGCAAACCATTTGTACAGGAGGTCATTTCATTTGATTCTCCTGTTTGACTGTGAAATGGGGTACAACAACCACCAGTCACGCCTAAACTTTTATCAGAAGAGTTCCCCAAAAGAAACAAGGGAGTGATTTGAGAGTCTGGTGAAAGCTCAGACTCACAGCGTTTAGAAAAGTCTTGAGATGTCATCAGCTCCACTACTGAGCTGTGCTGCCAGGAAAGCTAAAAGATCCAAAAGACGTGATCACACTGAAAGTGGGTACCTAAGTCTGGTGATGGTATAATGTTTGAAATCGAGACAAAGTTGGTCACAAAGCTGTGCTCCTTACCAATCTGAAAATCTGAACCTGCCTCAGTGCTGCTTATACAGCTGGATAAGAGAAGGTATCAGGGGACCTTAACTTTTTGGCAGTTAAAGCAGATTTAAACAAGTCAAAGTAAGTCTCAAAATGAACTTGTAGGATTTCATTGAGATGGGAATTAACTTGGACCTAAGCATAATCTTACCAGTTAATCTGGGAATTCATTAAATGAATGACATGTATTGACGCAAAGGGCAAATAGCACATAAAACACAGTAGAAAATTTGAAAAAAAAAAAAAAAGTCCCAAAGAAAGTTAAAAGTGAATTCAGTTCATTCAAGTTTAAAAACCTTTGGCAAAGTTTAAAGACTCCACAAAGGCATGCTGATTCAGCTGTATTATTTAACATCTGTTAATAGAGCATGACATTCATTACATCAGATTCTTAGGCTCAATTAATGGAAGTTCAATAGGGAGATAAGTACTAGCCATCTGCAAAGGGTGTAGAGAGAAGGTTGTCCTCTAAAGTGCTCTAAAATTCAGCTGCAAGTGAAAGAGAAAGGGTTATAGGGTAATGTAAAACGGCTCAACCTCGGTGCCCTGACCAACTGGCTTGAATGCTGGCTTGTAGAGGCCACGGACCTTTTTCTTTTGAGCTTTAACCAGGTGGCTTCTGAAATAAATAACCATTTTAGGAGGAATCCGAAAGAGAAACCGACAAATACACAATAAATAGTAACAAGATAACAACAAAGGAAACATGGAAATCATGTTGTGTTTAAATTGGGGTTATGCAGATGAAGGTCAAAACCTACAAAGGAACACAGCTTTAACTGCATTATTTGAATTCCTTCAGAGCTTTAGAGAAGTTTTGAATGCAAGGATGCTTTTTTAATATTTGGAAGATGTCACTAACTGTTAGTAAAAATAAAAATGTCAATCAAAAAAGCTAATTAAAATAAATCCGCTACTAATTAAATATAAAGACATGCTATGCTGTGACAGCAACAGTGAAGAAGGGTAAGTCCAGCGAAAGATGACTTGTCATCATTGTTGGTTGTCATTTTTGCAATTCCTACACAGATAACATTTAGAAAACCAGCTATACTGACTTAAGATGTGAGACATCATGAATTATCCCTAACTGCATATGCTTTATTGTGAGAGGACCAAAATGAGAAGAAAAACCATACAGAAATTTAGTTTAATTGTATATTTACCCAGTGTGAATATGTAGATTTCCCATGATGCACTGTTCAAGAGCAGCCTTCCCATCCTAAACCTCTTTCCTCCTCCTTTCTCACCCACCACCAGTTTAGAGAAAGCAGGCAGCAGGGTGGAAGCTGGCAGTGTGTCTGTAATGAATGGTAAATGGAGTCATGGCTGCTTCTTTTCATTAACACAGAAACAATTCTAACCATGATGAAGGTTAGTTTTGAATTCAGGCCCAACCACCGCAGACTTATAATTCATCTCACTATCATTGAAAACAGGTTGTCTTTGTACTGCCTCTGGTACAAAATGGCCTCAACAGCTGCAGCTGTAAGTTTTTGATGTTAATGAGGAACCAACTGAAAAAATGTAGTCTAAAAGGAAAGCAAGTCTGTAACAACTGTCGATGTGACTAAACAGTCAATTCACCTCAAAAATCTAAAGTTTATTCAACTTGAATGTAGATAAGATGACTGAGTCATTTAAGTTTCACAAATCATAACATGATTTTGACCAAAATGATAAACATTAATCCAGCTAATTTGGATTTTTAAGGCAGCATAAGGCCTAAGTTTTTTTAAATCGAACCATGGTGTGAATTTACAGTGAATTAATCAAGCAGAAACATAGTTAGCTCTGTGATTATGGAGACTGAGTGAGCAGACATTTTCATTCCCCCTTTTTCCATATCTCTAGCCAATATGTAAGCATGACTTTAAAACCTTTAATGCCTTGTGTCTCTACATGCTCCTTTCCAATTTGCATTTTAAAGTAGGAATATCAGCAGTATGCTGCAAACATGCAAAATGTAAAGCTGTTAGGCTAAATGTTTGATGGGGAAAAGTACACACGTAGCAAACATTATAAAATAATTATTTATCAAATTATAATTTTTTTTTTATTGGCAAGAAATGACCTGCCTTCACAGACCAGGTTGTGCCTTTAAATAAAAGAATAACATGGAGTAGAAAGGAGATCTGAGGAGAAAGCATGGGGGCACAATGATAATAGGCTGCATTAGCCACATCTGCTGGGAATAGGCCTGCAGTAAGGCTACTTGCTCAGTGAAGTGTAATCTTCAGTGGCCTGACCCCTGTGATAGCTAGAATAGTGAGTGATTTGGGTGGAACCAGTGGGGCCTTATACAAAGCAACGGGTTTCACGTTGGCAGGTAGGGTATACAAATAACACACATACAGCATAAACACAGAAGGAGGGCATCAGACTGTGTACAAGCACAGCATGAAAGGTAGATCAGCAGTGATATAGAGAGAAAACTAGATGTTGGAAAGGGGACTGTGGGGAAATTGGCTGGAGGGCGTGAAGGGATGAGAGAGAGAAGATGGAAACTAGACATTGATGGTAAATAGAACAGAGCTGTAGATGTGGAGATGCAATGGAGGAAATGGATGATACTGACGATGACTATGGTGTATAAAGAGTGAGAGCTGAAAGCATAAAACAGGATAGTAGGTCAAAGAGGAGATGTAAAATGAACAGATGACCAGTGTTGGGAAGGTTACTTTTAAAATGTATTCCACTACAGATTACAAAATACACTCTAAAATGTATTTTGTAACATATTTCGTTACGTTACTCAATGTGAGTAACGCATTCTGAATACTTTGGATTACTTAATATATTGTCATGCTTTTTACAACTACATGTATGTACTATTGCTGTGTGATTTATTACTATTACTGAAGGCTACTCGCTATCAAGCTAACATTATTAGCTTCGATCAGGTTAGTTCATAGACTGCTTTCAGAACTGCACATGATTATTTGCAGCTGGCAGGTTGTTAATGCTATCCATCAAGTCTAACAGTCTGCAGTCTATAAAATAACCTCAGCTAATACCAGCTAACAGCATTAGCTCAGTGGCGTGTAGTCTTCAGTAATAGTAATAAATCACACAGAAATACTACATCGAAGATACTGAAGTGGCACTTAACCCAGGTAGCTACCACAAGTAAAACAAGGTAGTTGCAGTAGGTGAACTTTAGTTTTTACAAAAGAACTTCTGGATGTTTCCTTAGGTTGGAGGTGGAGTCTTTTGGCGCTGAGAGCAGCTTATTTGCTGGCCAACAGAGTTGCATTGAACAGTCAGAGTTCACCCATCCCTTTCTTCTTTAAATGTGAAGTGGTGTCGGATTTTCAAGTAAGAAATGCATTCCTGCCCCGTGCACTGCTGGCTCTGTCGTGCTGGCTTCGGGTCCATTGTGTCACTGACGCCACCAACATTCACAGGACGCTTACATTAGAGCCTCTTATTTCGTGTTTTGTTTGGGTTCCCGACAATGCGTGGAATTACCAAAATGAGAGAGGGGATAGCCTAACATATGAAACAGGAAAAGACTGCTGTGTAATCCAGCGTAATCCATCCAAAGATAACAGTAAAGATGATCATAATGCATAAGGATACCTATAAAACAAAACAAGTGCCAAAACAGCACTTATGATTGGGTTAATTTTTTACATTGCAGTGTGGTATGGAAATTCCAAGGTACACAAAGGTCTTGATTCTCAATGCTCTTCTAATAAACCTTTGACTGAATAATGTGCTTTTGATTCAATGATGAGTTTTGACTTTGTTTTTTATTGTTAGTCCTGTAACGTCTAGGCTACCGTGGAGGGCAGCTGGCTGGCACTGGATAGTCTTTAGCCAATGCAGCTCACGTGGGCTTTCCAGGCTATAAAAGATGACAGTTGTGTTCACTCTGTCTCTCTCCTGCCTCCAATTTGTGCTTGCACCTTTAACGGTTCTGCAGCACCTATGACACACAGGCTGCCCTGCCTGCACTACTGATATTGCGCACCTTCCAACGCTGTTGTTATTTTGTATCCGTTTATTTTTAATGCGCTCCATTAAATTTACATACTCCTACTTGTCACTTTCTTTTTGCGAGTTTGATAGTCTGCATTAATTTGAAATGTATTAGTTCCATTTAAGTCGCGCATTCTCACAGATATGAGTAAAGTGGGCAGTATATTAGAAACACCTTTTAAAAACAAATCCCATCACACTTCAAATTACTGCAAAGAAATGAATAAACACACCGAGAACTAAAGGAGCTGTTCAAATGCATGCTGCTTATTTCACATAAGGTGGGATTGCACAGCTGTTGCGTGGCCTTCCTATCCATGTTTTCTTTTGTTCTCACCATTTATTATCCTTTCCTCAGTAGCTTCAACAGTAATAGGCCTCACTCGCTCACGCACAAACAGCGAGCGAACCTAGAAGCTTAAAATGTGCTCAGCATACAATCAAATCATATCACACTCGCGCACCAGCAGAGCTGACCCTTGCCTCATGCTCGTCATGCCGCCACGCATCTATTTTAAGCTGATGATAGCCACAGCTGAAACCAGTTGACCAATTGACTTGACCGTTGTGTCCTTTGTCCTTCAAGTTGTGCTGTGGCCGTTTGCGAATTGGAGGTAACCCAACTCTTCCCACTTTTCCACATCCCTCCATCCTAACGGCCCTGTAGGTACCTGACCTTTAAGAAAGTGTGTGGAGAAACGAAGCGGGGAGGAGGATTGAGAGAGGCTCAGGAGATGTGTGTACCCCCCAGGGAGATGGACAGACTGGTAGACATGGGATGTAGTGGCACTTGAAAGCAAATGGGAATCAGGATGGAAATAGAGGCACATCAGCAACTGTTGCCTGCAGGGTAGAGAGAAGTTGTTTGGTGTGCACCACTGAGGTGGAAATGTGTGGATGGCCCGGCATGGTGGGTGGGCAATAGCTTTTTTTAAAGGAAAAAATAAGGATTTTACAGCTATGGAGATTTTTCTTACCATATGTTTATGAAATACTCATGTGCTGTTGGTAGTAGGTAGGATCTCATTCAGAACATCACTTAAATCCTTGCTGGCATCTTGACAGTTGTAAGGTCCCGAATAACTTGTGGTGCACCTGAGGAACTGGATGTGCTATCGCCCAGCTACCGCATTCAGTCAATTATGTCTTGAGAAGTCTGTGTTTTTTCTTTTTTTTTTTCCCCCCACAATGCCTCTCCCTGTATGGCATACAGAGTACTTTTATTCAAAATTAGGCAATGTGTTCTCCCAAGCTTATACAGCAGTTCTCAGCCTTAAGAGCAAACGCAATTACTATGCAGTGCTTGTAAACATCTGATTAACACTGCCTGCCCCCCCCCCCCCCCGCCACACACACACACACACAAACAATATTACAAACATATTCACGTGCACAAACAAATCATGCAAATAAGAAATAATTCTTTAAAACAGGAACACCGACAATTGCACTGTGTAATGTAATGTTTAAGATGACAACTGAAAAACCACTCTAAAGCATATATGATAATATATCAAGCAGAGGCATGTGCACAGCCACAGTGCCGAACGACAGTACATTCATACAAACATTCCTCCCCCTGTTACTGCTCTGTCTCCGGCTGTCACTAAAGTGCACCCTTTTACCCTTTTACAGGTACATAATGACAAGCATGTTGACAGTGGAGTTTGAGTAGAGGAAACCTTTTTTCCTCGTTGAGCAAATCCAAAGTTGTCATTATTAAAAACTAATTTTCAGAGCCATCTGTTTCCATCTGCAACATTACCCTTTGCCTCTAAAGGGGTTATTGATTTGGGTCCTAATCTACAAGTAAATATATTGTTTGAGTTTATTTTTTTCCACGCTGTCAGCAATGTTAAAAGGACACAGCTCATCTGGCTGATGGATGGGAGCAAATGTAGCCCAGGGCCTAAGGGTGGACTGCAAGAGAAATGTACCTTATAACACACATAAAAGCACACACACACACACACATATAAACAACCCCTCCAGATGGGTCCCCCCTTGTGAGCAGTTTGTAGGGTCCAATTATGTGAGTTCGCATGTGTGTGCGTGTGTGTGTGTGTGTGTGTGTGTGCGTGCGTGTTGTGTTAAGGGGGTTAAAAACTCTGATAGCAAAGTGTTTAGAAAACTATTACTGCAGATGTCAGCTGCAAAAGGCTTCAAGTGTAAAACATCTTTTAAAATAACACACCTAGGTCACAGGACTTACCGTCTATACTGACCATATGCACACTATACCACCCACACTGAGTTCTGGTCAGGTTATTGTTACCATAAACTAGCCTAATACAACATTACAGTTATTTGTTGCTTCGTGTCTGGGGCACTGACGTGTAAGCACAAGCTTTACTGAGAAGTAGATAAAGACGAAAGAGCAAGATAGCTGGTGCTGTAAATGAATGCCATAAAGCACGAATGCTGGATATGCCACCTCCTTCGTCTGCAGCTGCTGAGCTTTTAGTGTTTAGTGCCTTTCTTGCATCACAGGGCACCGCCACATTTATGTTGCCTTGCTAGAGCTAGCAGCCAGTCTGCTGGGTTTTGATGTAAACCATTTTAGCCTTTGCTATGAAAGCTAGTACTTCTAAGGATGGCAATTTAGGTTACTCAGTTGGAGCAAACTACTTTGGTCTTTTCGTGTGCATGGCGCCGCATGACTACAGAATCAGGCTTTAAGTTAGTAGGGCTTCTCGCTTGTGCTTTGTTATTCAGGCGGGCGAATTAGAACATACAATACAATCGTGTAATTACTGGAAATTATTTAGATAACATCTGGGTTAAAACCCACGCAAGCTCCTTTCACAGCTAACTCCTCCAGCAAACCTGACAGCCAGGAGGCACAAAGAGGTCAAAGCTGAGCACAAGTCCCTCTGGGGGGCTCTCGTAACCTTCAACCTTTAGGTGTTCATCCTCAATGTTCATTTCCTAGAGGTGTCGGAGGAAGACAACCCAAGAGGTGCTGTATGCAAAGGCGAGAAAAGGAAGTGCGGGGAGGGAGGGAAAGGGAACTTGAGAAGGTGAAAGAGGACAGAAAGTGCTTTGAATGAGTGTGGTTAAGGAGAGACTCAAGGAGAAGAAAGAGGAGAGGTAGGACGGAGGAGAGTGGGGAGAGTGTGGCTACAAACAGGGTATGTGGGGTTAACAGAAAGGAGAGACTGGGGGGGGGGGGGGGGGAGAAGCAGCGCTCGAAGAAAGAATACAATGAAGACGAGGTTGCATTAGCAGCACGTCTCAGGCCAATTACTCTGCTGCTAACCCTCTCTTCTATCTCTCCTCTGGCTTCCTTCTCTCTCTGTGTCCTGTCCTCTCACTTTCCCTTTCTCTACCGCTCTCTCACTTTCCCTATCTGGGCTCTAACTATCCATGTGCTGTCAGCAGCAACAGATCCCTATATGATACCGGTGTGCACTGGCAGGTTTTATCTTCCTTTGCTACAATAGGAAAGGAGGATCTGAAAGAAGATAAGATAGGACCAACCAACAGTGACAACAGCAAACACATAACAGCATGGCGCGTGCTTTGCACAGTGCTTCACTGCCATCTAGTGGCAGGACCTCCGTCTAATGGCTCTGGTAATAAGTTACAAGTTGTTGCGTTGCAGTAATGTAATCAAAAAGCTCATCTGAGAAGGTGTTTTTACAGATGAATGCAATGCACAGGTACAGGTCTTCGAATTTGTGGTACACCTGTGCACAAGTGAGCTTTAAGTGTCTGTGTTTTCTGCAGTTCCTCTGAAGTAAGCAAAAACACCATGCCATGTTGATAATAACACACGTGAGAATTTAAAACAGTTTCTTAAACATTTTGCTCTGTATATGCATTGCTCTATTTCTGACTTGTGATGCTGATGATTTGCCCAATATAAACTGAATTTATTTCAGGTCGAGCTAATAAGTATCATGCAAATGTATTCTGGAAGAAAAATGAACCATAAATCCAAGTAAATCATTTTCTTTATTTTCTTTAGAAAATAAAAGAATATCAAATGCATATAATATGCATCATATAGTACATATTCGTGAGATTAACTGAACTGTTTTGAGGTATATATTAGTCTGTCAACAGAGTCATCATCAGAGAACAAAAACATTATGGTCTGAGCAGAGCTGAGTGACAAAAACATAAACCTTAAGAACAAAGGGTTACTCCTTTAATTAGATATTTGTAGACTCAATTAAGTGATTAATGCAATTATGAAAGATGGCATAATCTGAGGTAAGGAAAGAGCAAATGTATCACTGCTGTCCAGCAGCCCATAGTAAAAGACAATTATGTTTCCTTTAGATATTCATTCATTTAATGACTTAATAAATTTTACTTGCAAATATTAATTAACCTTGACCACATCAAAAGGTTTTAGGCGCCGCACCAGCCTGTCATCCCAGATGATTAACTGTGTGCAGCATTGTAAAAAACAAAGCCATGCCATGGATACTGTGTTAGGTTGTCATCTGCCTAATAGGGTGTTAATAGTATAACTGGTAGGCTAATTTGCATTCTGCAAGAATAACACCAAAGTTTGTAAAAGAACATCTGTGAAATGTTGTTGTTAAATACTTTGTACACAGACTTTACTTGTTAACTTTTAATTAGAAAGTATTTAGATAAATGCTAAACGTGGGGCTAATCTCAAAGGGCTTTTTATTTGCATGCAAATGTATGTATGTGTCCAATAGTCCACTGTCGTAGGTGTATGTTTGAGCGTGTGTGTGTACGTGTGCACGTGTGTGTAAGCAGGGGTTAGCGTAGGTGCAAAGAGCTGGAAACAGATAAAAATAAAATCACAGGCCCACTTCAGAAATAATGGGACATCTGGTCCAGACATCTGGAGCCAGAGGACTTTTAGAAGCTTCCCAGCACCCTCTCACCTTGTGGGTAAATTAGCAAAGTGAAAAAATATGGCAGGGGTAAACGATGCTGACAATCACACAGAGGGAGGACAGTTGAGACAGGTTGCCTGTGAATTCATCATTTGGAGGTCTTTTTTTGTTTCACGTAAATAAAGGGTGATAGCTGATGTTCCATGTGGGAGTTGAAATGTGAATGCGGGTGTGTGAGAGAAGGGGGGGAGGTATTTGAAAGCAGATGGAGGTGGGAACCATCTCATTACTCTTTGGCAAGAACTGATCAGTTTCCTCCTTTGAGCTAATAAATAAAACTTTTTCTAAACGGAGATTATTATTCCAGGTAGGCTGTACAATGGATGATTGATGGTTCTCTTCTTCACGAAGACATCAGTATAAAAAAAAAAAATCTCTTTTCTGGACCTGACCGGCAGAATCGCCAAGGATTTACCAATGATTTTTGAAACCTATTCCTGAAATGTCAAATTTGTCATAAATTAGCTTTCGGAAATAGGTTTGGAATAAATTTGCAAAATAGACTCTTTAGTTAAAAAAAAAAAGTTGTTCTTGACATTGCCAAGTATAGACAGACAGCTCATCAATTAAAGTTTTCCAGGTTTAAATCTTGCAGTGCAACCTGAGCTTGCAAGACACTGTCTGCCTTTGTAAGTACACATCATGGGCTGATGGGTTGGCATGAGTCTGCTTGAGAGGGAAAGAGAGAGCGAGATGGTGTCAGATGCGATATTGATGACAAGCCACTATGCTAGTCTCTTGTTTCCCCTTGGCTCATTGTAAGGTCACAGTGGAAAGGTGGGACAACAAATGCCACCAAGTCACTCTGACAGCTTGACCCCTGGGAGAGCAGATACCCTTTTCATCAGATGCCCCTCCTCCCAAGCGCCCCATTCCGTGTCCTTTCTTTGGTCTTTCTTTTCATTTTATCCAATTCATCTTTATTTAACATTTACTTTTCTCCATATGGACTCCAGTGCTACCAACTGTTTGCCCTCTTTGTCCTGTTTTCCCTTTTCATCTATATACCTATACTTACACACCCTAAGACACACAGCCTTGCTCTCCCTGGCAGTTTCCCGGGGTTTTCAATCTCATGTCACAAATAGGTAATAAAGATGCCATCAAAAGGACACCAGAGCATCCACATTCTGCCTATTTTCCCTCCCACTCGTAAATCTCCAGAGGGCAGAAGGACATATGTACATCACCTAGCAAACTTCACCGCATTGAGTTATGTTATTTAGTGCAGGCTTGTTCCCAACGTGATCCAAATGTATAACACTCATGTGGACAGAGAAAGAACAAGAAGCACACTGTGTAAATAGGGCTAATGGTGGTCAGCGAATGCAAGCCATTAAGTAACCTGGAGTACAAAGCAAAATGTATCTTCAAGGGCCCTTCTCAGCATGCTAACCACAGAGAGGAGGAAGATGCAAGGGAAGGACAGGAAACGCATACTGTATTTATTCTCCTCCAGCTCCTCCTCAGACAGTCAGATAGGCTCTGAGCATAATGTCCTGTCAGATATGACCTTGAGCAAGTCCATTGTCTCCCAGGATCTTCACTCACACTGTCACATCAGGCCACTTCAGTGTTCTCAATAAAAACAACACAACAACAGCATCCCAATGATGTATTGCTGCGCATCAGTTGCATTAGCAAGCAGCTGGGGCAGGTTTGTCATTCACAGTAATTGGATCTGTACAGTATAATCTTTATGATTTAGCCTGTCTTGTTCTTGTGCTTGGTTTAAATGACATTATATAACGGCTGTCTCAATAAAACCCTTGAACAAACAGGGGGAAAAAATCCCAGAGACATTCCTAAGCTTGGTAAATAACGGTGCCTTTAAATGTATTATTAAATTGCAGCTTAGAAGAACTTTTTACTTCAGTCAGTTTACTTGAAGTTGCATGAACACATAGGCTCAAATCTGCAAAACATCAGTAAATGGTAATGTGGCAGACAGGACTTCCAGTTCCAGATTTAAAAGTTACACTTAGTATTTTGGATGTCCAAAATGTTAGGAATTGGAGTGTGGCACTTTAAAATGCCAAATTTAGGGCCGTGCCTTTAGGAATTATCTCACCTTCATGCGTATGTTTATGTCACTGCACATGGCATTGCACGAGCTTTAGTTCCAGCTAAGTGGCACATAGTTCTCATCTGTGCCCTTATGGCATTTCAGTGATTCACTCCGAATGACTCATTTGACTACACCTTTGTGTGATGAGGGACTCAGATGGGGTTTAAATTATGATTGTCTGAATTATTTCTAAATGTCTGCAACATTTAAAATATGAATATGTAAGAAGGAAATACAGACAAGAATGAAAACTTAGTTATAAATGATGGGGTTCGCCAATAATGGATTGGTGACCTGTCCAGGGTGTACCCCTTTTTGCACCCTGTGACAGCTGGGATGGATGGATGGATAGCTGAAGATAGGTTTGTTTGAGAAATGGTGACATGTCTGCAGAGAGGGCATGTATCCCAGCATGTCACATGGATAAATCACAGATGCGTGGGTTCGTGTAGGTGTAAAGGTACTTATATGTACTTATGTGTGCAGGTGTGTGTAAGGGAGGTAAGGAAGGATGGGGGAGGAAGAGAGCGGATGAGGGTGTCCAGGTGAAATGTTGTGATAACAGCAGAACTGCATTCCCAATTATAAAGTATCCATTCCAAGAAATTTTTTTTTAAAAAGGAGCCTTGTTGTTGAACTGTGGGTATGTGCAGTCAATCAAAGCACCCCCAGGGTTGAAGATCAGCTTTGGCCCATCCTTGCGTAAAGTTGGAGAGATATGTCTGGCACATTCTTCTAAGCACAAGGGCATCACATGAGCTTCAGTCCTAGTATCATGCTTCAGATTATGGCACCCCGGAGTGTTGCTTGTGGGTTCATTTTGTGTTGCAGTCACAAGACAAGCTTGAAATTATGTGGAGATCTCACGTGTTGAAATTAATAGGAGGCTAAGCATATGAGTCTTCCAGGGTAAGACACTTCCTGATGGAATTTTTGTATTTCATTTTTGTTCCCAATTTTGAACTTTTCAGACACCAAGCTGTGAGTAAGTAAGTTCTGACCTCAAGCTTTCACACTGATTCAAAAACTCATGCAGTGTTTTAGTGGATGAGAGAACATAAATGCTGTGAACTCACCTTACAAAATCTGAAATAGCTTTTATGCAGATCTCTGGAGTATTCGTGCACAGTTTGCATCTGTTGGCAGACAATTTTAATTTCCACTGGGATTTTTTTTCATCCAATTTAGATTTTTTTATACAATGTTTTTTTGACAAGACCTAACTGCAGTTGCTACACCATTGTTTCTGTACACACCTGTTTTATAGTTGAAGTGAGGCATTCCTGTGATTTTATTCATCTTGCTAATTTAACACCCACCTACAGATGTGGTCAGAAGTTTACATCCACTCGTCATGGGCATGAATGTCGTGGTAAGATTTGTTTGAACTGTTCTATTTGCAGGGTGGACTGATTGTACAGCACACATCTTTCATCTCTTGTAAAACACAAAGTGGGTGCACAGTCCTTTGGCAAAGTGGTGAATCATCTGAATAACTTATGTACAGTTCTTTGAACTAATGGTCTTGAAATCAGTTTTAGTTAGAAATAGCCAACTTGTGTAAATGTACATGTTTCCTTCTTAGATTTTTAGTAGGTTCCTTATACTCTCAAATTGTTCAGAGTATTTTTCAGTGGAATGAGCGGAGAAAAAAACCTACGCTGGCAAAGAGAAAACTACCTGTTGTCAGTCATGACCAAAGACGTTAACAGGCTGTGGCCTTGTCAAGTTTAAAGATATTGTAGAATCTCCAGGGACACTTATCTAACTATTTAAGTGAGTGCATGTACTGTATATATTTAAGCCTCTATGTATACTTTTGACCCCGTTTGGATTAGAGAAAATCTCAAAATAAATTCAAACTTGTCCACCCGATTCTTGCATGTATATATTCCACTCTGGTAAAACAGCAGTTCAAAGAAATCATTAAAAGCTCCAAATTATCATGACATTGAGTGGATGTAAATTTCTGACCAGAACTGTAAATTCAACACCGATCACTTTAAAGACCAACAACAGAAAACATCACGGGTTTGAAGAAATATCTAAGGATGCAGTGTGTGCCGATGTGACACTAAGAATACAACAGTTCATGACATAATTTAGCATCATTTTCACAATTCTGGCTCATGTCCTAAAGTGAACTCAAAGTCTAATAGTTTTTTGTAAACAAATGAAAATTGTCTCCTTCTTGTACTGGAGAATGTGTATATACTTTGAACCATTCCTGATAACGCACAGAAACAAGCCCTTGTATGACCAGACAAACTAAATCTCAAATTACACTCAGAAGTACAGTTACAAAAATTAAAATCAATGATATCAGTAACTATTACTGATAGGTAGCTCATGAAAGTCAAGGTCATAGACATCCCTTTGAAAATTAAATTTCACTAAATTTATAATAGCCGTCAATGTTTGCCTTGGGTACTTTTATTTCATGCTTTTTTTCTAATCTTCTCCTATCCACTCTTTGTGATCCCGTTCTTGGCTGACAGAAATGAAATCCAGCATGGTCTTCTGTTGCCGTAGCTACTTCAAGGTTCCACATGTTGTGCTTTCAACAGTGTGCCTTTGAAATAATGTTTGAGCTACTGTATCAGCCATTTCTACAGTTTTAACATCGTGCATTAAATTTACAAGAACTTACCCCATTAGTTAAACAGCTTTGAGCTGTATTATGATCTCTCTTTGCAATTTCCCATTTTTGTTTTATTCTTTGCGCCTCCTGAAAATCACGCTCACTGATTATTGAGGAAATTAAAATTATTACTGTTATGCGAGGCAAAATTTGATTAGATGCCCACTAAAGCCTGTTTGCTTAAATCTGTGGTTTCATTTTTTTTGTCAAAATAAAATAAAAGGCATCTGTGGTGTACACTGCTCCCAAATATACATGTCATTGTATTGTATTAATAAACAATGTCAGCCGTATAATGTGTTGGATCCGGACTAAATGTGTGTTGTTTCACAGCAGTAACAGAATGAAAAAGCCTTTTCCGGAGCAAGAATTGATTTTCTCTAAAACCAATGAGGCAACAATTGACTTAGTTTTTGAGATATGGATGTATAAAAAGTTACTAAGCGATTATTTTCCATCAACAAATCGAACCCTTCCGGAAACTCAATTTTATACCTTAATGATATACTCAAAAACCTCAAACTGAGGCTTTGAAATAGTCACACTGTTAGCAGGCAGAAACAAGAACCTGTGGTGGGCCAATCGATAGAAACTTCATTACCAGGAAGCCGGGCTAGTAATCTCCTTGGCTGCAGCTGTGAGGGACATACATTCTTCCACAGCACCTGTTCTCAATGATATATCCAGTCTGCACCTGCACAGGCACAAAGGCACACTCACACTACTCTGCGGTTTAACACTCCCTCACTATCTTACCATCTCTTTTCTCTGTCTGTCTCAAATACGAGCTCACAAGGATTTTGTGTTATTTCATACTCTTGCCTTGCTTCTCTCTCCCAGCCTTAGATGAGCTTTCTTACATTTGTGCCAGGATGCATCTTTAGCAGCTGATAAGAGCAGAAAAGGGAGAAAAACTGATGGGTGAAAACAGAAGAAGAGAGAAGCAGCAGGGGAGATGTGAGGAGGGGGTGGAGAGCAGTTGAAGTTTTTTTCTTTTTCTTTTTCAGTTAATACAAATAGACCTTTGGGGTTCAGAAATTGTGTAGTATAATATCATGTTAGGACAGCTCCATTTTACACCAAAATTGGTTCTATAATGGCAAGCCACAGAGACATTTTAAAGTATTTTTCCTTTCTAGCTTTCCCTCTTTGAGAAAATTGGGTCTCCACAGGAAAAATGACAAATCATCGAGTTATCAGGGATAAGTACTTTTGCAAGTTTTAGGCTTGGACCCGATTCTCACACTTGTAGCGATCTAATTCAGCTATAAAACCAAGGCAGGTAAAAACAAAACTAAAGATTAGGTCCAAGATGGTATTTGGGGCCCAACTAGAAACAAGCAACCAAAGTAGTCCTATATATCTGGACTGTTAACATGTAGCCGAAACACACTTTTTTTTTTTCTTCTTTTATGTTAATTCAACCAGTAGATGGCACTGACAGAGCAAGAACAACTACTGCTTACTTTATAATAACTCTTTCCTACCTTACTTAAATAAAAAAATAATTGTATTCCCATAATGTTAAAGAAAATAGTTCTCCTGCTCATTACTAGGAGCAGAACTAATCACTATTTGTTATCTCCTCCTTGGAGATGAGTAGTAATGCTGTGGGCAAGACTGGAGACTGTCCTCTTGAGACAGAGGGATGCACTAAGAGCACACGGCTGGATAATGTTGTTTCCAAACAGAAATATAGAAACAAGATTGGTTTTTTTATTGGCATTTAGGCCTACCCTTCTATCATAGTGCTAAAGGTTTATACTGAGACTTTGTCAAGATATATCTATATGCTAACAGCTCCCATTATGCATCCCGGTACTGCAAAGTAAAGTAACTGTAGGGGCTTTCTACTGTGGCTCCCACTCAACTATGACTGACATAATATATGTGAACTAAATGGATTTCTGCCCAGTTGAATAAATTTACCCACATTTCATTGTGTGCTACTCCATTAAACTGAAATCTGTGCTTAATCTGCAACAATTATCGGCTTGTGATAAACACAGCAAAAACAAGTTTGATTAATTGAGTGGTAGAAAACAAGTATTTCCGACTGCAGTATATTGATTTGCCAAGAAGCAGTTCTACAAAAAAATAAAAAGCTGTGGTACATATGTCTGGAAATGAGTAATCATATACAATGGGGTTTTTTCAAGCTATATGTGTGTACTTTCACTTTCCTTTTCTGACAAGCAGGTATAGTTTTAGCTCAAAGCTTTCTTGAAATTCCAACTCTCTTCTTGACGTTTAATAGGTCCTCTTAGCACCAGTTCCTTAAAGCCATGTCAGTAGCTTTAGTCCTTTCATGTGTAGCCTTTATGGTTTATAGCTGCTACAGTGCACCAACACTTGAAGATAGATAGATAGATAGATAGATAGATAGATAGATAGATAGATAGATAGATAGATAGATAGATAGATAGATAGATAGATAGATAGATAGATAGTATTGCTTCTTCATCTTCTATCCTCCTTACTTAACAGCCATGAATCTGTATTGTGGATATCAAGATAGCTTAGCAGCCCTTTGATTAAATGAATAGACCAAGTTTACAGGACATCTGTTAGCAGATCTGGGAAAAGATTACTCAGCCTCATCTCATACAGACAGAGCAGCAAATGATGTAATTAAGGCCAAAAAAATACTGCCTCTTGGCCTTGGCCTCTCGCCTCATTCAATCTTTTGTAGTGTAATATAATAACACGATTCCACTTTACAGAATGCACAAAAAAGAAATAAAATATTGAAATTCCTGTTGCTTAATACACTTGAGAAATTGTAGAGCTGTCAACTGCAATTTTAAACAGAAAATTAATACGCTTAGATTTAAATCTTTGTGAGATGTAGAAGTAGAAGATAAAGAAATTAACATGACTAGCAGGCCAGACTATGGGCCAAACTAGGGCACTGCATTCATATTGTGTCAAGATGATTTATATACCAGAAACACAAAACTGATGTAATGTTCTTACTTTACATTCTAATTGATTTTTTCCAAACCTTGTTTTCTATGGCTCCCAGTTTGTTGTTTCTGAAGCTGAGTGAGCTGAAGGTTCACAAGCTTTGAGGACTAACAGATACACAAGTCATTAAAAGACATCACTGTCACTGGTCTTTCTGTTCAGCTTCCCATAATGCAACTACTATAGGGTAAATCATGTAATGCCAACAGCTTTATTCTGGTGTACAACTCTAATTCTGTCATGTCATCTCAAGCAACTAAACCTTAGACCTTCTGTACCTAAAGGCAGCTTTCAAATGAGCCTAATTTCCCTCATCTGCTTCTTTCCCACGCTCTAAAGCCTCTTGGCCTATCATGTCTTAAGTCTGTGTTTACAGAAATATTTCCGAGCTCAGTGCATGGACCAGAAAAACTCTGGTTACAGGATGTAACATTTATTTGGAGATTATTCACTATACTAGAAGTTCTGTCACTGGAATATATGCTACATTATCCAAGAACGTCAAAAATATTACAGAAAATACGACAACTATTACTATTCCTGATAAAGAAGGAAATGCATGAAGTGTGTTACTAAGATTAAGCCCCAGTTTTGCCCAGCCACCAACCCTTGCAATGAAGAAATACCTAACACAGTATGACACATACTGCATGTGTGTGACTGTCTCAATCTGCCCTTTTCCAAAGAACTTCAATCATTTAGTTTCTCTGAGCAGTATGCTTCCAATCCCAGCAAACAGCTGGCCTGGCATTTAGAACACATGGGGATTAGTGGGTTGATTTATTTAGAGGCTCAATCCAGAGTCTGACCATTGCACCACTTATGATGCCAAGATCACCTCTCTGCTGGCTTGCTGATTATATTTTCATTTTTCTTTTATTGATTTCATCCATATTCTGCATGTATGAAGAAGCCATATTTGAATGAATCTCACAATTTGCTTATGTTTGCGATCAATCTAAATCATGTCTGCATCTTAACAATATACTTTCCTATCTATAGATGCATTTAGAAAATCAAAGTCTCCATTTAGGGGTTGTAAGAAGCATTTTACAGTTTATCATATATTTTTCTTTAATTGATTCTGTGGATTTTTATTTCTGCTGTGATTGTTAACTACTGCTGGATTAAACTAATCTGTAGGCGCCTAATATTTTACATCTGGCTTAGTCTCCTGAGTCAGTATAAGCTCAGTTGGCAATCATATGTTTTTAGTTTGCCACACAGACAGGTTGGCAGAAGCCGTGTGGGCGTGTGTAGAAGGTGCAGGTGTGTCAATGTGCTTTGATAGCGTCCTTTAAAAAAACAAAAGAATCTGTGAACCAAAGTGGATTTCCCACTTGCCATCGTCTCTCATTGGTTGTCACGAGGGCCTGATTTGCATATGGTGGGAGTGTCCTGAGCCAGCAGTGGGATGAATGACTTGTTCAAGTCAGATAGAAATAAGGCATAGCACTTAGCAGAGGTCTGCACAGCTCAACGCTCAAAATGCCTGGCTTACTTAAGCTGCTCCTCTTCCTGCTATGAGTGGAAAGTGCTACAAACGGACATAAACATGTTCAACAGCAGACATCCTAGACTCAGCAAAAGAGGAAGAATATGGGTAAGTTTCACAACAATTTGCTTCACAAACAGAATTTAATGTTACGCAGCTACACATATGTTAGATGGCTTTGTGAGCACCATTTCATATCGTTAAGGCAGATAAAGGATTAGGCCCTTATACATAATACTGTTTTTCATTCTCATCTTCCTCTTAAACTTGTGCAGATAAACTTTGATTTCATAACAATCGAATTTCAGGGACTGATTTAAATACTTCATAAACTGATCATATGGATGTTATTTTGTTATTTAGGTATCAGAACAGCTCTGTAACTGATAGGAAAACAAAATATATATTTTTAATGAGAATAAGAATAATATATCCCAAATACCTATTTCTTTACTAACTTTAATTAAACCACAACATCTTCATCTTTTAACATTTTTTCTTGTGTTTACAGGGATTGTGCATCCTTTTGCTTTACACCAACCCCCTTTCCTGTTTGGCAAATTTCAGTCAAGCAAAAGAGCTCATCTATAAGATAAAGGAGGGATTACCAAGGGGGACTTTTATAGGAGCTATTGGAGTAGATTTAAATTTGGATTTCTCTGTTGACCCCCCCTTTATATTCAGTCTCGCTCAAAAGAAGGTCAGTGAACAGTATGTGAACCTAAATAACACCACCGGGGAGCTTTACACATCTGCTACAGAGATTGACAGGGAGACTCTCTGTGCTGATAACTTAGAGGGGCAGGGATGTGTCCTCTCACTGGATGTGTTTGTGCTGCCTCAACAATACTTTCAGCTTGTCAAAGTAAAGATTTTCATTGAGGATGTTAATGACAACAGGCCAAAGTTCCCCACGGATGAGATCACTATGTCTGTCCCTGAACACGCACCAATCAATGCTCGCTATGCAGTAGAGCAATCAGCAGTTGACCCAGACCTGGGTCCTCATGGAGTGCAAACCTACTGGCTGGTTAATGACTTTGGAATGTTCACATTGGATGTTGAGGAGAATGAAGGAGGTGAGCTGACGCCTTTCCTCATTGTGACAGAAGCTTTGGACCGAGAGACTCAGGCGGAATACATTACCGATATAATTGCAGAGGATGGGGGGACCCCTCCTCTACTTGGTGCTGCGACTTTGAAAATTGTCATCACGGATGTGAATGATAACTGTCCCCAATTCAAAGAGTCACAAATTAATGTCACTCTGCATGGGAATACCACCAAAGGGGTACATTTGGCACGTCTGCATGCTTTTGACCCTGACCTTGGTGCTAATGCTCAGATCAGCTATGCTTACAGTGAACGCGTGCCAAGGGACACCAGGAGCTTGTTCCATTTGGACAAAATTACAGGAGTGATCAAGCTCGCAGGGAAAATAGACACTGGCACAGCCACATTTTACAAACTCACTGTTCTGGCTACTGGACCTGGTTGTATTCCTGCTGTAGCCACTGTTATTGTCCATATCATCAAAGTTGTCACTGGACCCCCTACTCTCATACCCCGGTACATTGCGCCAGAAAAAGATGGGGTGGTAACAATAAAGGAATCTGAACCAGCTTTTTCTCCAATTGCTTTTTTTACTGTTAAAAACATTGATAAGAACCAAAGGGTGGACTGTTATTTGGAAGGACCTGGTCCCTTCAGGTTGAGCCCCTATCAGCTGTTCAAGAATGAATACCTGTTGGAGACAACAGAGCCCTTGGACTTTGAGAGGACACAGGAGTATGATCTTATTTTGGTTGCTAATAGCACCCGTGGGATCGTTATCAAGACCTTCCTTAAGGTGCAAGTTTTGGACGAGAATGACAATGCCCCTGTGTTTCAGCAGTCTTTTGTGGAGATATCAGTTGAAGAAAACAATCCGCCAAACACTTTTCTCACTCAGCTCCAAGCGTCAGACCAGGACAGTAAAAGCAGAGGGGAAGTTCTTTACCTCCTCGGAGGCGACGCCCCTGGTATTTTTGTTGTGGATCGAGTTACAGGTATCCTGACTGTGGCCACATCGCTGGACCGTGAGGAGAAAGAGACATACCGGTTCATCGTGAGAGCGGTGGACCAGGGGACACCCAGGAGGGAGTCAATTGCAACAGTGGTGGTGACCGTGCAAGATCGCAATGACAACAGTCCGCGATTCATCAACAAGGATTTCACTTTCTTTGTGCCAGAGAACTTCCCAGGTTATGGTGAGATCGGTGCCCTCTCTGTGACTGATGCTGATGCTGGAGAAAATGGCTGGGTGGCCCTGTCCATCCTGAATGGCAGTGACATTTTTATGATAGACACAGGCCGAGGGGCACTGAGGGCAAAGACATCACTGGACCGGGAGCAGCAGGGGACCTACCAGCTATGGATCGAGGCTGTTGATGGTGGGGAGCCTGCTCTCTCCTCTGTCACAATGGTTACCGTGCTGCTGCTGGATGTAAATGACAACCCCCCAATCGTCCTCTTTCCTCAGTCGAATCAGTCTTACATGCTAGTGCTACCCAACACTGTACCAGGAACATCAATCACAGAGGTGTACGCTGTGGATAAAGATACAGGGATGAATGCTGTGATCGCCTACAGTATCATTAAAAGGAAAGGCGGTGAGCCCGGGTCTTTTGCCATTGACCCAGAAACAGGAAATATCACATTAAAGAGGGAGCTCAGCAATCGTGGCCTATACAGCCTTCTGGTGAAGGTCAGTGATCATGGTCAACCTGAACCGCTGTACTCAACAGTTTTGGTTAACTTCTTTGTCAATGAAACAGTGAGTAATGAAAGTTACATTCAAAGTCTGCTGACCAGAGAGGCTGACATAGAGGTAGAGGAGAGGCCCTGGTACATTGGCCAGATGGCAGAGGGGCCTGAGAGGTATGAGCCGTTCCCGTGTCAGCCTGTCCTCATTGCTCTTTCAGTGACGTGTCTGGGGCTGTTCTTCTTGGTTGTCACGCTGACATCTTACATATGCTGTAGGAGGTTTAAAAAGAACAGGATGAAAAGCTCAGAAGTGGAAATACCTTTAAAAATCCAAAATGACTCGATGCAGGTTGTGAACAGAAAACTCAGACAGATCTCTAACATCTGATGTTCAGTTGTTCACTCGTTCAAAAAAAAAAAAAACACCACCACTGTTTACATAAATGTTTACAAAACTCACTGTAAGAACTTTCTCTTACATGAAGTTCCTCTTTTGGGCTTTGTGATGATTGTTTTTTGTCATATGCCACCACTTTCTGTCAACTGTTGGCAGGCAGCAACGGTGTCATTACAAAAACATCACAGTAACTCAGTGAATATTACCAAGGTCCCATGTAAATACTGTATAAAAAGATTTACAACTTTATATACAAGTTTTGCATTTGATTGGTAAGGACAAGAGACACTGCTTTAGAGAAAAAAAATGCATCTCTTTAGACCATCTGTCACTTGTATCGGTTATACAAATATAATTGAAAAATGAATGTATTTCCAAGTTAAATGTTTATCTATATTCATGAGGTAACCGTGAGGTCTGTAATACAGAAAAGGGCAATCAAAGTGAATTGGAAAAGCTAACACAGAATACGTGAATGCCATAAAACGTCATTCTATACACGACAACCGCAATGACAACAGACCAAACTAGACTAACAAACAAACTAGACGTTTCTTCCCAGAGTTTTCACCTGTGTCTTACTTTCTACTTTTGCTCAGATGTTGTGCAATGATATAGTACATATAAATGATAATTGAGTGATATAATGTTAGGTTAAAAGTTCCAGAAAAAAAAGCTTGTAGGTGCACCTTGAGTTTTTTTGTTTTGTTTTGTTTGTTTGTTTGTTTTTGTCCCCTTTTCTTTTTATCAATAAAAATTCCGTACAGCTGTTGTGCCAAATCAGCACAACAACAAAATAATCACATTTTCATCACTTTGCTACTGGAACTGTGTCCAAACTTGTCAAAAAAGCTACTTTTAAGTTAAATACATCACTTTCCTTTATAGAGTCATGCAATTCTCAATGTGTCTGTGTTTGTGATAGACTGTTTGTAACTATTAAAGATACTTTATTTTTATAATACACTGGATTTTATTCTGTATTGATTTCATTATGTCTTGCTATCACACATATATCCTACATGCACTCAGATGTGTGTGTCTAAACTTTAAGGTTTTAAAGTACCTGCCGCTCAGATTGACTGGTTTTAAAAGAAAACAAGCCTGTAGTTTAGATTAAAATAAACTGAAAAACACAAAGAATGTAAATACACTTTAAAGTAAGGAGGGAAATTGATAGATACTGATTGGCACCTAATAAAAAATACATTTAGACTTCATCTTCTTCATATATTAAATTTGGTATACAAATTAAGTGCCTGTTGGATCGCACAAAGTGTGAGTGTAACTGAAGGAGTCAAAAGTACAAGATTCTGTATTGTTGTTGCCATCACCTGTGAAGAACAGACCTGGTGAGGTAATACCAAGAGTCCCACTAAGAAGGAAAAACATAGTGCAGCTGCTCGTGTCTGGTGTGTTTGAGGATCAAATTCACATTTCTCACCTCTCTTGAGTGGTATTCGCAATCACTGTGCTTTTCATTCCACAACAACTTTGGGATATGTCTGGAAAGTGTGAAAGTGCTTCTGACACATTCTCCCCCAACAGATCAACTTAGAAAGCCTTTTGGTTTTAAAGCTGCTTTTTCTCTGCCCTGTGCTTTTTTGTTGTATTTGTATGTTTGCTATGAAAGTTATGTGGGCAAAAAGGCTTCAGGACTCTTTGTACCTGGGCTAACTACTGTATGCACCCTCCCAAGTGATGCACTCTGTTGTGTTATATGCCTCTAAACCAGTTCAGGTTTGGCTATCACAAGACAGCAAGAATGCAAACAAACCTGTATTGAGAGTACATTCTCCAGCGCAGTTTCTCAACTTAATACCAGCCTTAAATTTTTAACAGTAGCACGTCATTAAAGCACAGAGCACATCAGGAACTGGAAATAGCTCCGTGTAATCCTTAGTAATCACCTTGGGCATATGTATGCTGGATGCATACTATAATGTATTTCAGACAAGTAATAATATGGGTGGCATAAAGGAAATCAATATCATTAGTCTCATGTACTATCAGAGCTGTAACTGATTGGCCTGACTTTAACATTCATTAAGAAAAAGAGTAATCCAGCCACACATTCAATATACTTCCTATGGTCTTAACCTCCTAGGACCTGGTGTCCACATATGTGGACATCACATTTTGGGTTATTTAGACCAAAATACTCAATTTTGCTCAACAAGGGCCTGATATCCACTTACGAGGACATTATACTGCTACTGTTCTATCGAAATTTTAAACGAATATCCTCATATGTGGCTCTCATTTTTCTTAGGAACAAAAATTAGGTAAAAATAAATAAATAAATAAAAATAAAAAATCTGGTAATTCTTTGTTTTTACAAAGTTTTTTTCATCAGGACCCAATCAGCCCAAATATCAAAGAGAAATTAAAAATGCATGCTGTGGAAGAGTCCGGATCTTAGGAGGTTAAATATTTGTATTAACTTAAAATATCAATTTCTTTGTGTTACTGATGAATTCGTTTTTTGCTTTTATCAAGATATTTTTAGATGTATGTGACTACAGGAACTGGAAGGCTGTGTTACAAAAAGCCTTCAATGCTAGAACACCATTGCAAATACAGGTGCTATGTTAGTCTCTCCTCATGTGTCAGCCATAGGCGATACTCAGTCTTTACCTTAATAATGTTGCTGATGTCATCCTACAGTAACTTAGTAACTTCAAGTAGCTTAGCCAAGTGACACATAATATAACAAATTTTGCAGATTTCTTTTCTTCTCTCTTTTCTTTTCTTTTTTTTTCTTGCTCTGAGCAAACAACTACAGATTGTGATTAATTGCAGTAATAACAACTGAGGTCTCACTTTAGCGTGTCTCATTTCTCTTTCACCCGTTCTGACTCTTTCAATAAGTCGTTTCATTCAGCATGTTGAGACAGGAAACAGTCATACAAGACCTTTATGTCTGTGCTGGCCTAAACCCAGATGTTATGATGATAGAGTATGGTTCAGTGTGCAATAACAAACACTGGTTTCTATTAATAAATGGTAAGATTGGATCTTGACATCAGATTACTTTTTACATTTTTAAGCACTTTATTTTGTTACATGCAAATCCAATACCTGATTTTTTTTTTTATTTCATTTTAAGACGTTTCAATAGGTGGAAAGAATACATTTGGCTTCAATATTAATTCTTCTCTTGTATGTCTCTGTTGTGGCCTACAAGCTGAAAAAAAGCACCATGCTATTTCTCACATGTTCACTTTTAGTACATATGTATAAGTAACGTTTCTTACTATAATGGAAGTTTTGATAATTTGCTGGTCTGGAGGATTTGTGTTACCACAATGCCACAATCTACCAGAAGCGCACATCATCCAAGAGCTACATCTAAGACTCTTAAAGTTCATGACAGTACAGACTGTGGCAACATGGCTTTTGCAAAGTTGCATCTGAAGAAACAATAAGACTTCTGGACAGACAAGACCAAAGTGGAGACATCTGGTCATAGTGCACAGCGTCACATTTGGAAAAACCAAACACAGCATATCCACAAAAAACCCTCATCGTAACCGTAAAACACAATGGTGGGAGGGGTGATGATTTAGGCTTGTTTTGCACCCACAGGACCTGGGCACCTTGAAGCCATTGAGTCAATCAAACACTCCTATGTATACCAAAGTATTGTAGTCAAATATGAGGCCATCTTGGACAAAAATTGATCATGCAACTGCACAATGATCCCAAGCACGGCAGAAAAATCTACCTGACTGAAATTCTGTGAAGGGGCCTGCATAAAGAATTGCTCACAATCTGAATGAACTCAAGCTATGCAGCAAAGAAAAGTGGCTCAATATTCCTTCACAATGATTTGACAGACTGATAAATACAAGATTTCTTTGGGGTATCCAAACCTGCTGCATGAATCTGCATCCCTAGCTATTTGTTCTGCAGTCAAAAAATCAAGATATTTCAGCTGTACTGTATCCTTCAGTCCCACCCAGTCTTCCAAAGTACCTTTAACCTTTGCTTTTTGTTTTTTCTAATCTTCAGGAGAGTGAGTTTGATATATGTGTCTTGTTACATAAATCCTGTTCTGGGTTTTACATCTCTAGAAACAGATGGAAAGGGGGCCCAAAAGACAGAGGCACCCCACAGCTTTTCTACATGACTGATCACTTCAAGTGGTGATCCTGCTGATAGCCTGTTTGATATCCTCAGTCCAGGGCAGAATAAACGTGATTTAAATCGTGTTCTTGAACTTGTGACAGACACCCTTAGTTTTCTGTGTTTTATATTATATGCGGCTACAACTTTCGATGCATTTATTTATGTGGTTGTTCATTTGTTTCAGAGAGGTCTTTCTTCATAATCTCATGCAGATACACTGAGAAATTACAGATACAGTTCAGCTATTTTCCCTTCCATCTTTCTCTCCCTCCCTCTCTCTCTGTTTCTCTTACCCTCTCTCTCTCTCCGCTACACCCCACCCCCCTTCCAGGAAAGTCTATCTGAAATTACATTAAATTCTTAATGGTGTAGACAGCAAGTAATTACCATCAGTCACAGCCTGATCTCATTTCCAGATTGGCTTTATTGTAACGTCCCTCCCTTGAAATCAAACAAATAAAGACACAATGAGAGGCCCAGGTAGAGTTACAGAGCTCTGCTGAATAAGAGAGGCTATGTTTCCCAAGTTATGACATCAAATACGACCGCCCTACCACCAACACCAACACCACCCCACCCCACGCACACACACACACACACACACACACACACACACACATGCATACGCACACACAAATGGACTTTGTTCAATCTTCAATAATGCATCTCCATATTCCCCCACTGAAAATCACTGCCTTTGATCTGAAACATCTTTTATTTGCTCTGATGCAACAAAATATAATCCAATCGCACTCTTTTGATCCTGCTGTGGATTACGTTACTAATTTTCTTCAGTCCTCCATCCCTATTTTTCTCTCAGTTTCATCCTGTTTCATCCCAGCAAAACACAGAGGGGCTTCTAGGGAATTAACTGCATCAATTTATTTCAGAATAACTTCTTTTTTTTTTCTCACGACTTCTAACAATTTAATATTGTCCTGTTCTGCCACTGTATGCAGTATTAGAAACTTGTATTTTCTATTCTGATGTTTGTTTTATTTCTATGGCTAAGAGCAAAAATTATGCTCTATAGCTTAATGTTTTGGGCGTGTATTCAGATGATTCTAGTCTATTTTGACCATGGAACTAAGCATGACTCACTCATTTACAATCCTTTAAAAGGATTTTTGCTTCTCCTTGTTTGAACCGTGTTGAAGGGTTGTCTTTGACAGATACGTAATACTACTCTGCGCTCGGGGTTGAATATGATCTGTAATTGAAGTGTATTGATGCAACTATATAGTCAAAGGTAAGAATGGCATTTTAGTGACATTTGAATAGTTCTGAACAATAGAAGAATTATATCAGGACAGACCTGCTTTGGCTAATTTCTTCAGCACGTTGTGTTGAGGTGAAAATGAATGTTTGTTTTTGCCATTACTACTCGGAATAATTATGTAATAATAATTTTGCACAGGTGGCACATATACTAGGTCATTTTTGCAAAATGGATTACTATTTGAATTTCTTTTCGATTATGGCTTCTTTCCTTGTTTTGTTTTTAATAATAATAATAATGGATTGGATTTATATAGCGCTTTTCAAGGCACCCAAAGCGCTTTACAATGCCACTATTCATTCACTCTCGCATTCACACACTGGTGGAGGCAAGCTACGGTTGTAGCCACAGCTGCCTTGGGGCAGACTGATGGAAGTGAGGCTGCCATATCGTGCCATCAGTAGGCAGTAGGGTAAAGTGTCTTGCCCAAGGACACAACGACCAGGACAGAGAGCCCGGGGATCGAACCGGCAACCTTCTGGTTACAGATGCGCTTCCCAACCCCCTGAGCCACAGTCGCTAATATATTCAGCCACAGGTTCTTTATAAATTGCAGTAATTTGTTAGTGATGACTCCCCAGACTGTTTTTTGTTGTTTGCGGGATAAAAATTTTAACATCAATCTTACACTTGCATTTGGTTATTTATATGTTATTTTAATCAAATGACTCGCCAGTCCTAACAAATATTACATAAAGTTAACTGAGGAATGTGTTCCTCCTTTGCACAATGCAGTAAGTCAGGCCAGATAGCTTTCATGCATGTCCGCATCCTCACCACGCACAAATCGTCCATTAATACGTACACTATAGATACAAAACCAACAGCCTTGAGTCTTTTCCTGTCTTTAAACAATTCTCAGCCCCATTAAACGTCATCCTCTGTTGTTAGACTGTAAACAAGAAATGCAAAGGGCAGTCATTCCTTATATTAGTAGAGACTTTCTTTGAGGCCTTTGTGCAAAAAGCTACAGCAATGTACTGGCCACAAGATTAAAAACTAAAGAGTGCCATCTTGCTAGACTACAAATTTAACCCAGAGGCATATAGACAACATTTTCAGGGCCTAAACAACACTTAAAGCTGGGCCTACCTTGATTTCATAAGAGAGAATAGTATTCTTTTTGATCGGTGGCTTGTGGTGTTGCTATCAATCTTCCCCCCCCCCCCAACCATTTGTCCTGAGGAGCCACTCACAATCACACTGCTGTAAAAGCGTTTGGTGAGTGGTGAGCTTCAGTGGTGTACTTTGAGTTTAGTGGTGTTTTGATCTACTAGTGAGTAGTGTTTTGCTTTGGTTTTTTTAGCCATATCTTTTCTGTATTGTCTGATTATGTGCTTGTAGCTGTCTCTGAGTTACCTCATTTTACAAATAAAACAAAAAAACAAATGTTGTTTTTTAATCTGCTCTATTTAGCTTTTTCTTTCACCCACATTTAACATTTCCCCTCACCCATTAGCCATTTTTCTGGAATGTAACAGGAAGTCAGCAAGCTCCAAGCTGTAATGGGGCTTACTGTAAAGTGAATCAAGCAGCCATTCCTTGGAGCAATCATTTCCACTCATACCAACTGTTAAACTGGTTTTCTTCCAAACGATGCACTTGATGCTTGCTGGTTAATGCTTCTGTTTAACTGGGGCAGCAAACAGATTGCTAAGGGGAGCTAACTAACAAGTCGAACATTTTTAATGAACCAAAATTCTCTGATTAGCTGACTACAAGATCGCTGGCTCATCGGTTCCTGTTTTAAAGGAGTGCTTGATTTCACAGACCACTGACTCCCCATCCACTTTCTCTTCCTTCTCTCAGCTGACTCTAATTCTCCCGTGTCTCCTTCCAAACTGATAGGGAACACAGCTACATAAATCCTTTTAAAAAATGACAGAGCTGGCAAAGGGGAACTTAATTAATATTTTCTTTTGCGCACTGGTGAAAAGCCATTTCAAAGGTCTCAAAGCCACTTAATTTAGAGCTGATATACTTTTGACAACTGTTCTTTTTGTCTGTTTGTTGTCTTTCTTCGGCAGCTCAAGTGCCCAGTTAAAGTCAACCTCACCTCAAGCATTTTTAGTTGATGGAAATATAAGTGTGTTCTCATTCCATGGCATAAAATGTTGTGGTTCAGTCAGAAAATGCTGGGTTCACAGATATTTGTGCAATTTTCCATGTGAACAGAAGACCAAACTGCATAGAAGAACCTAGACTGGCTAATATTCATGTCCACACCAAATATCACCTTTTTCCACTCTGTGTTATTTGCAGCTAAGATGTTAAGGTGTACAGAACACTGGTGTCAGCGCTATTGTATAGAGGAAATCCTGTTATGGGATTATGGGTGTGACTATCAACGTAACTCTAAAAAGGTTCCTTTCCACCTGTCATCAGTTTTGCTTTGTACTTGCATTACCTTTGTTATGAATTGTCAAGATAGTGACTGCATATGTTAATGGAATTAGTTGTGGTTGTTTTGCAGGAAAAACTGTGACTCTATCAGTGCTCCTCAGTGCTTTGATATTTTGAAAAAGTATCATGTTGAAAACTACAGCTTTGTGAACAGACGCTATGGGTGGGCTTTAGATCACTATCCACCGGCCACCATACATGTAACCCAGCTGTGAAATTGTGAGTGGCTTCAAAACCTGTGTGAGTCTTTGGGATGAAAATTCCTTCTTGATGCCAAATGTCAGAGGAGAAAGGCCAGACTCCTTCAAGCTGATAGGAAGGCAACAGTAACTCAAATAAGCACTTGTTACAATCAAGGTCTGCCAAAGAGTATCTCTGAAGGCAAAACACATACAGCCTTGAAGCAGATGGGCTGTAACAGCAGAGACTTCACTAGGTGCCACACATGCCAGCTCAGAAGAGGAAACTGAGGCCAGAATCACAAGGATCACCAAAACTGGACAATAGAAGATAGAAAAATACTGACTGGTCTCAGTTTCTGCTGCATTTGGATGGTAGGTTTAAAATGTTGTGTAAACAATGCAAATGGTTAGATCTATCCTGCCTTGTTCAGACTGGTGGCGGCTTAATGGTGTGGAGGATATTTTGTTGGCACACTTTGGGCCACTTAGTAAAAACAGAATTGTTTCTGACCATCCATCCATCTCTTTATGACCGCAGTGTGCCCATCTCCTGATGGCTGCTTCTAACAGGGTTAACGCACCATGTGACAAAGCCCAAATCTTCTCAGTCTGGTTTCTTGAGAGTTCACTGCATTGAGATGACTTCCAGATACCAGATCTCAATCTGATAGATGACCATTGAGATTTGAGGGAATGGGAGATTCACATCATAAAAGCTGATAAATCTACAACAATATGACTCAAAATCTCCGAGGACTGTCCAGCGCCTCGTTGAATGTATGTCACAGAGGATTAGAGCAGTTTTTAATGTTAAAGGTTATTATCCAACCTGGTACTACAAAAGGTGTTGAGTGTATATATGTCATATAGGCACTGTGGTCACTAACAGGGTGTTAGTGACCACAGTGCCTTTGTATTGGGCATGTCCTGTTTGCTTAAAACTCCATCTTCAAATGCATATTTGTGACATACCACAATATTGTCAAAATGTCACAAAAGAGAGGTTTTTACAACTATCCTTAAATTGAAAGCACAGGAGCGAGGGCCTTTATTTTTTAACCACTTTAAAAAGAAATAAAGGAGTTATTTCTTTATCACAATTATGAACTTTTTGCTCATTATTTCTGTTTTCTTTGCTTTGTGGATGGCATGCTGTAAAATCAGAAACGAGAAAACAAAGTACTAAAGAGACTATAATGCACTTCATTCAAGGTTGAAGGAGATCTATGTTGAATATATGTTGCATTGCAAGTAAAGTGTTCCCTCTCCCTCTCCTAGAAAAGTAGAAGGGTATTAAAGACTTAGAAGACAGGTGCCCTATATGGTCTGATTGTCTAGCTGTCTCACTGAGCTGTAGATTTAGCCTGAGTTAATGGAGTGCCAGATGAGTGTTCCTTGTTAATATTAGCCATTCATGCATTTCAGGAAGCCATTTCTTCTTTCAAGGGGCACTAAGTCTACTTACCTAATTTGGTGAATAAAATGTGAAAGTTTTTCGAAGAAAAAAAAAAAAGATCTGTCTTCATTTCTTTTATTTGCCCTCTTTGAGTGATGCTGGTCACTGATCTGCTGCACTGTAAGTGAAAAAGTATACCATATTTGGAAATGGGTAGACCAGAGGCCGAATTATGCATTCACACATCACACAAACATGTGCGGTACAATCTGCCAGTTAACTAATTTAACATACTCGAAATGTCACGCTTTTCCTGTTTTGCAGTAGGTAATGCCAATAAGAGCTGAATTTTCAGCTGAGACAACAGGGCTGCACAATACTAATTGGGTGGCAATAAAAGGGCAACAGAAAGAGAAAAACAGGAGTGAACATATTAATCCTTTTGCACTTTGTTTTTGCCTTCTGACCTGACAGTGACAAGCAAAGAAACAAAGGAAAAAGGCACAGAAATTAAAGAAATGAGCAGAGATTTGAGGCAGCAGAGAGAAAGGACAAATATAGACAGATGAACAGGTGGCTAGAGAAATAAATGTTTATGATGCAGCTCATTTTGCTTCAAGTTTTGCAATTAATGCCATATGGAACCTAAAATTTTGTGCCCAGTGCTTTGTTCCATCGTTGTTTCTTCTTTAAATAAACTTAAACCATGTCTGCTTCTTTTTTTTCACAGGGCTTTGGGGGTTTTTTACTCCCAGGACAGGTTGATAAAATCCAGATGCAGAGATTTAAATGAATATGTCCTCTGCTTCAGCAAGATAATTAAATTACTTTTATTTCATGTAACATGTTTTGTAGGCCAACCTTTTTGGCCCTGATTTTTGGGTCACTTTTTAGGCTTAGAAGAACAAGTTGATGTTTGATTTTACCTGAGTTTTGCTACATGCTAGGAAAACACGCATTTCTGTAATTAATATTAATAAAAACAAACTACTAAAAGTGCACTTTTTCAGATACATGCTTATTGCATTCCTTACATTCCCTTCATTTTAGTCAGCAGCAAAGAGTATGACTTCACTGTTCATTATGGCTTTGCACTAAAAAGAGTCTCCTGTAATATTTCAGGATTGACCAGTTGAAGTATTATACATGATGCATTACTCTTTTACAGAGAGGATTAGAGACACTAGTCATATGTTCCGGCTGGCAACAAACAGAGTGATCAGGAACAAATCATTTGCATGCTTGTGTAACATTCTCCAATGAACTTTGGATGAGTGCTTTCACGCCCCAGCTTAAAAGAGAGCAAACAACACATAGTCCTTACATATTACTATTTTAAGCTCACAAAGCAATGCAATCCTATGCATGCACTGTCTATAAATATTATGGGGTGTGAAAGTGCATGGATTTGAAACACAAATCAAAACAAGAAATGTCAGCTGGCGAGCTGGGAGATGAGAGCGAGATGATCTTGCAGGTCTTACTAATAAACTCCCGAGTCCACCATACTCGGGTGTACTTCACTGCTGCCAAGGGTCCCTCTCAAAACCCACACTTGCAGTAAGCAGTCAAGTACCCACTTGTGTGACGCAGTTCTTGTAATTGCCGTAGTGCCTGTTAGGACTGCAAGAATGTGGAGGATTATCAGATGTCAGTGGGATGCATTTGGACCACTCTGGCAAATAATACTGCATATGACACACTCGAGCTCAGATGACTGGTTGGGGCAAGTAAGTAGAATCAAGAATTCAACATCACAGTTACAATCAGGTGCCACTGAAAACACACTCAGTGGCTGAGAGGATAAAATTTGGTTAAAAAATGTAAATGGCACACAGGAAGCTCTTCAGCCTACTCCATATAAAATATAAATATCATAATTAGATTTTAAATGGCTTCCATATGCTGTATAGTGACAGGTATTTAACACTTTTTTTAATCAGATATTGAGTTTTGACTTTGGAAATGAAGAATAATATCCAGGTTGAATCCAACAATATCTTTAACTCAGCTGGCAACAACTAAACAGATTTCTATGGTGAGTTATACCTGCAGTAGCTATAAATAACACTTCCAGTGGTGATAAAACAAAATCTCCATCAGTGTAGGTTAAGTGTTCCATAGGTTTGTGTTTGTATCCCTCACTTGGCTCCAACCTGACAGTAAGTGAACACACATTTAAGTTTTTATGACTATAAGTGGAGCTATCAGATACACTCAAGGTGTCAGCTCAACAAAAAGAAACGGTTCAGCCTGGCAGAGAAGACGAGATAGGGAAAGAAATCAGGCAGTAACAGTATAAGAGTATAATTCTTGTAGAATGAATGTTGTTCTTTTCCTTCAACAAATAACTAACAAATGTAACTAACAAATGTATTGCAGCCTGCTTAATGAAAAACCTTCCAGCTGCGAGCTCATAGTTTATGCCCCCAGTTGGAGGTTTGTCTTGTTAACAAGCTTGACTTTAGGCATTCTGATACATTTCCAGGTCATATGTTATATTTACTATGCTTTTACTTACCTTATCAACTGCATGGTTTCATTTTCAGTCTAATTATGAGCTGCAAATTCAAACTAAACCCCAGTTTATTTAAAAAAATAAATATAGATATTGATAGGTAACACAAGACAGAAGGCAATCACTGAAAGAACACCGCAGTTAAAATATTCTAGTCTTCAATCTGGAGCACATGATGCAGATCATCCCCAAAAGAACACCCTTAAACATCCTTAAGCATTCTATTTGTGCAAGCTAATGTGTCATTTTTACTGGTGACTAACTCAGCATGAGTACTGTTGCACTCATTTTCACCTTGTGTCTCTGTGTTGGCAATTTTACACACCTCTGATCAGCAGAGTGCCAACTCACTCTTAAGCAGACAGGAGTATAAACACATGCATGAGGTCTAGATGCTCTGCCAGCTTGGATGAGACGCTTTTTGAGCAAGGCAATTTTCTCTTGTTGAGTAATAGCACTCCAAAAAATAAAAAATAAATATGTAAAGAATTTAGATAGCAGTATTTACTGCAGTAAAAACAGTGTCATCTGTATTATGGTTAAAATGTTCTGAGGTCACCTGCATGCTCAGACCTTTGGGAGCATTTTTAACTTGCATCTTGGACAAATAATGCTCCTGATGTGCATTAATGTGATATAGTTCTTATTGAGAGGTGTAATTTTGGCAGTCTGCTATTTAGTATGAATTAACAGGTGTTGGTGGCTGTGCATTATACCTACATGTCACTTTGTAAGGTTTAAATTAACACCTCACTGTGTATTCCCAATATAATCTTTTCTGACTGCAGAAACTAAACATGGTGGTGGCTATGCTTAATAACTGCAGTGTAAATTACATATGACCAGAGATAACCTTCTATGAAATATAAGCCTCTTAGTGGAAAAAAGCCGTATGGCACTAGTCATCTCTGTTGATCGTAGTTTGGCTGCAGTGCTAATCTCTATTGTCCACAGGTTAATCCTGGGATTTGAGAGATTTTAGGTATTTCATCGACCAAATTTAGCTGCAACAAGCGCAGGTAACACATTGGACCCAAATTTTGTGATTGTACATGGTATAGGTGTTCGTGATCGGTGGTATTTATTTAGGCAAAGAAGGGTTGTCAATACCTATAACCACTGTATCTTTAAGAGATTCACTCGGACAGACACCGTAGTGGGAAGAGAATTTTGTGGAAAAATTCATCCATCCATTCTCTTCTGCTTATCCATTTCAGGGTCGCAGGGGGGCTGGAGCCTATCTCAGATACCATAGGGTGAGAGGCGGGGTACACCCTGGACAGGACGCTGGATACTAACGTTGTATGAAGAAAACTGTGAACATGGCCTGTACTGTGAAGCGCACTGACTGGTCGATAAGACTTGAAAAAATTATACAAATGCAACCCATTTACAATTTTTAACAGGAAAGTATGCCTGACCAAAGCATTTTAGCATACCAGCTATACAACCATTAGTCCATGCTAGCACTGTAAATTATACAGAATGACTGTAATATGCTTGCCAACTGATACTGAGTACTCCATTATGATGAGTGTCTCTTCTGCTGCTGTGCCCTTCTCTGGTCTCTGTAACAAAGAGTCAAGAAGCATTGATTAACAGACTTTCAGTCTTTGTAGAAAGGAAGCAAGTGCAAAAAAACAAGTAAAATTAGATAAAAGCATGTATAGAATTCTGTTTATTTAGAAGAGTGGCCAAACACCCCTAGCTGTACTCAAGTTCAGATTAATTATTAATGCTCTTCTAATAACGCCACTATTTCTTCATTTTATACATATAGATATATGATGGCAAATATTTTTTTCTCTTATGTAGTGCAAAAATGCATAAAGGACAACACTACTGTTAGGAAGTCGACAATAGTGCTGTGCTTCTGGCCTGTCTGTGGTGCTGATCAGAAAGAGTTGGTAAGGTAGGCCACTGTTTCTTTTTACTTGCTCATTAATGTTTCTCAGCTTAAATCACAGACTTTGAGAGAAAACACACGTATATGTGTTATCCTGTTAAATTAATACTGTCTACTAATGTTACAAACAGACTGGACTGATACCGAATGCTGTTTAGCTCCAAAAGACAGCTAATGTTGCTCTGGTAATTGCTAATACTGAAATGGCTAATGCCATCCAGGGGGATATTTATGATAACTGTTTAATCCTTCAGTGTTGCTGAGATGGGAGCTTTACTGACCCCACAAAATTCCCCGTAAAGTCTTGTGCTAATTCTTTAGCTACTCCTTTCTTGCTTTGGCAATATTTGGGGGGAGGGGGGTCATTATCATGCCTGAAGACCTGTCCCAGACCCATTTCAGTGCTCTCCATTACTGTAGTATGTTGCCAGTGGTGTTCTTGTTGACCGTGGCCCCAAATGCTTTCAGATAAATAACAAGCTCTTCCTGTGTAGGTTTGGGGTGATCCATCGCCTTTCTCGTGATCCTCTTCACCGCATGAGGGAAGATCTTTGCATGGATCTCCAGTAAGAGAACATTTAATTTTATATTTCCACCAAACTTCTTGTTGACAGTCTTGTAGCCTATTGAACCTTGAGCAGGTCTACCATCTTTACAACTTTAGTACTCATGACAACTTTTTGGTCTTCCCATGGTGATGGAGAGGGCTTTAGAGATATAACGAGATGAGATCAGAAGTATCTGTAATTGATTGATTGCAATCTGTACAACATGGGCACACAGCCAGTCTGTGGCAGACAGAATTCTGGTTGTATTGTAGGGAATCATTTTTTTTATTTCACTCAGTGACATGCAAATCAACTTATAACTTATACCTATTTTTTTATTTTTCTAGATTTTTGGTTGATATCCTGTCTTTCTCAATTAAAATGAAATAACCATAAACTATTTTGGTTCTTTGTGACTAAATAAACTTATCAGTTCAACTGGGGATCAAATACTTTTCCTCCAAACATATGTTCATGGTATCTCCTGAGACATTAAAGTTGAAACTATTTCAATTCTGTTTGAACACATTAGAGTCTTAATGTCAGCCCCAAAAGTTGGTAGCTCATTTTCCAGCACAGTCCTGACCTCTGTTTTCAGCATGATTCACCAAGTCCTCTCACACCGTGGAAATTATCTCATTTCTAAAACCCTCGAAGCTGAATCTAGCCTTGCCCAAGGGGTTGTACTCACAGTTTTTGTATGGCAGGACCAAAAACAGTCTCTTTTCCCTCTGGGTCAAAAGAGGATCTGCTCTTCACAATTCACTACCTCCACAACATACAGTAATTACCTAATTAGGAAAGCCATGGAACCAGAAGCTGAAGAAATAACACAAGAGGCCAGAAGTGGGATGGGATTTTTTTTTATTATTTTATGTCACCTGATCTGCCCACACTAGCAGTTTTTCTATCTAGCAAGCCTTCTGTGTTCTTTCAAGTATTGCAACAGATGTATTGGAATAAAGGACAACTGAGTAACATTGTGAAAGAAGATCCTTGATAAAATTACATTCAAAGTTCAAATCAAACAAAGGCGTTTGTCTGTTCCATTCCAATGTGTACTGACATAAAACAAATTGTGTAATAGACTGTAGCTCCAGTATGTGTTTTTTTAAAGATCTTGATTGCAATGATGTAGGGAAAGAAAACCTCCTTTACATCGTTGACAGCTGAGAAAAGAGTAAGGCTCATCAGTTTTTGTGATTCGTTATGACTGATCTGATGCCAGTGCTGGTGTTTCTGAGATTCTGGGGAAAATGATATGAGTAAGCACTGATAAAAAAGCAGAAATGCAAAGTTCTAGTGATTATTTTGCATTTTATTCATGTTTTTCCTTTTCCATGGTAATTAGACCTTTAAAGCAAAAGCAATAAAGTGAATCCTTTTTGCTGAGCTTTTACAAACTGACTACATTTTGATTTAATGTCTTTGAGGTCTTGTTATCCTGCACCTTATCAATAGCAAAGCAAAACAAAAAGAACTAGACAAGAAGGAGAAAATGGACATTTATAACCTACTGCATTTACAAATCAACAATTAAATACATCATTTGAGCAATGAGAGAAATCCCATTGCTAGATTCCTCGATTCTAACGTGCTGCCCTGCTGCGCCATGATGAAAAAAATGTCTCCCTCGACCTCTAACACCATACAGAAAAATCCGTTTTAGATCACCGGATGCCTTTGATCAGAAGCTTCAGTCACTGACCAGTACGCCATGTCACATCATGTCTGATGCTGGCAGTCTTTTTATCAGTAGCAAGCAGATGCTCATACCAGCAGCTCTATCATTTAAAAGTTTTTTTGCTTGCTTTGGAGGACTGGAGTCGGAGCTACAGAGGTCATAAGATTATGTGAGCAACAACCAAAGAATGAAGCCTTTTGTCCTCTGTGCCTGCAGGTACAGTTTTGTCAGGAGCAACTGTCCTCACAGCTCACTTTAGCATAAGAGACAGTCCCCTATGAAATCCCGATGATTTTGAATTGTTGTGTTATGAAAATACTCGAGATTCAGTGATTTACAGGTCACCTAATGAAAATATGACTGCAGGTCTTTTTTATAAGTGGCAATGAAAAAGTAAAAACAACAAAGTCAGCTGCTTGAGCTCAATTCAATAGTTCTACTTCTTCATGTGACATGTAGCCATTAGGTGTAACTGGACAGGCTCCATAAAAGTGACTGAAAGGTGCTTTACTCTGTTTGCTTTGTTGTGTAGACCCATATGTGGTAAAGGCAAAGATCAATACCCGGCTGCTGATTCATCATTCACCCTTAGTCCATACTGTCTTTGGTCAAACTAACTGGCCCCATTTGACCATTATATTGTCATGTGTTATGAGAAACACGAGGGGTGCTTGGCAACAAATGTTTGGCAGGATGTTTGAAGAATGACCCACATAGGCCATGGTCTGCTGCACACAGAAAACAGCCATTAGAACTGACAAGCGGCACCCATCTTGCTCATTAAGCGTTGAGCCTCTGAACTGCAGCTCAAGTAATAACACTGAAGTCATAACACTGAAGTTTGTAAGTCAGCCAAACTTTATTTTTTTCATTTAGTAAGTAATGTTCCATAAATATGTCAGTTGCAGTGATTAAATGAGCACCGTGACTGGTCCAGAAATATATGGAGTTTGTTTATTCGTATTTGCTAATCTATCAGCAATTTTTTTTCTTCCTATAGTGCACTAAAAAAAGAGATTTTAGTCAAACTTCACAGTCAGTCAGTGCTCAGTTAGTAAGCTGAGGGGTAGTGAGAATTAGAGCACTTAAGGTAGTCTTGTTTTCATCACTTTCAGGTGCACATTTGCAGTAGGTGTAAGATTTGTGTAGTTTATTCTGGGGAAGAAGAAGACAGTGATGCAGAGAGCTAGTTCAGGCGTGTAGGGCAGGTGGTGAGCAATGATCCTGCCATTTTAATGGGGTGCCTTTTCAATAACAAGCAACCGTTTAGGTTGTTTCTCCCCTCATGCACTTAAGGATGTTTCAGCAAATGCAGAGTAAAGTCTGACTCTTGGGGTACATAGCCCAAAAGAAATATAGCACTGTGTAACAGTCTTGAGCCTTCCCTTATTTCTTTATATTTTGTCAGAATTAGTTCTGCAGACATGGCACTGTACAAGTGGTGTCTGGAAAATAACCTGTCTCTCAACATCAGCAAAACTAGAGAAATGATCACCCCAGCCATAAACTGTTCAGACTACTTCCATCAGGAAGGAGGTTCTGCAGCACCGTACCAGCAGACTGAAAGACAGCTTTTTCCACCAGGCCATCAGACTGTTGAACACTTCATAGACACCTCACCTCCACTACTGGAACTTCAACATTATGCACTCCATACTGTATATAAATGCCACTTGTTTTGCACAATATCCAACTACCAACCTCTGTATATTTTATATTTTTATTTTTATTTTTACTCTATTTAATTTGTAAAATATGTATACACACACACTCACACACGCACACATATACACACACGTAGATATACATATTTAGTATACACATTCGGTAATATGCATACACTCTTATATTGTACATATATTTATTCATATAATTCTCAGATTTGGCCATTCTTATATTTGCTTGTTCTTATGTTATTGTATTTTTGCACACCTCTGTTGCTTGTGAAGCTCGCACACAAGAATTTCACTCACATGTACTGTACCAGTGTACCTGCACATATGATGTGACAATAAAAGTGATTTGATTTGATTTGATTTGATTTGGACTACCGGAAATGACCAGTCAGGGAACGCCAGCCCATCCACATAACCAGTGTCAAGGTCGAAAGAGTCAGCAGCTTCAAATTCCTTGGAGTCAACATCACCGAGGACTTCTCCTGGACCCTTCACACAGACACTGCTATCAGGAAAGCTCGCCAGCGATTCTACTTCCTGAGGAGGCTGAGGAAGTTTGGCATGAACGCTAACATGACCTCAAATTTCTACAGGTGTGCAATTGAGAGCTTGCTGATGAGCTGCATTACAGTTTGGTACGGAAGCTGCTCTGCTAGCAGCCGCAAATCACTACAGAGGGTGGTGAAGGCAGCAGAGCACATAACTGGCACGAGGCTTCCTGCCATTCAGGACATTTATCTTCAATGATGCCTCCGCAAAGCACACAGCATCATCAAGGACCACAGCCACCCAGCACATCAGCTGTTCTCCTTGTTACCATCTGGAAGACGTTACAGGAGTCTGTCTGCTCGGACTACAAGACTTAAAAACAGTTTCTACCATCAAACCATACGACACCTCAACCACAACACTTAAACACACACAACACACTCCACAGGATGCACTCAGAAGCTACCCTGCAGCTTCACAAGTACTCTATGCAATCTACACTGGTCACTCCACTTTGAAAAAAAAAAGTGCAATACTGTAACTGTAATAAATGTAACTGTGCAACTCTCGCGGCCCGGTACCAAACGACTCACGGACCGGTACCGGTCCGAGGCCCAGGGGTTGGGGACCGCTGTCTTGAAAGACATCAAAAGCTCTTCTTCAGCTGTGGGCTGCCATCATAACCATTTCCATGGTTAATGAAAATGATTTGAACTGAAATTTTCAAATTTTCATTTATATCTCTATAAGATCTGATGCCACTGATTTTTAGTCTATTTCTTATGTTCCCTGTAGATTAATCAACTGAAGGGCCACATGCATCTCTCAGACTTGTTTTTTTTCCTATTTCTTAAGGATTTAGCTTTCAGGTCCTGTTCATCTGCTATAGATAGTTTTTTTTAAGCCTACCACTTGTTCTTACGTCCTCTGCTTGTCCAGTTCCCTCTAATGTTTTAAGGGTTGCTGCACATCATGCCAACATATGCCCAGTTTTCAGTTAATAGGTCTTTGGGAATCACTTTGTTGAGAGAAAAACGCTACTTTATTTCAGTCAAAGGTAACTGTGTTACCTTTGGCAATTTTTTGTATTTTTAACAAAAAAACAAATTAGTAACAAAATGCCTAAAGATACAATTTCAGGTTGGTTGGTTGCTAAGCTGCCTGTCATGTGTAGTTACAACATTGATCCATCTCTTGAGTTAGGTGTCGTTGTTATGGTTGAAGGAATCAGAGGTGAATGTTAAGTGACTTCATAAACAACAACAAAAAAACACTCAGGTAAATGGACTGGACTGAAAATGAGTATAAAAAAAAATCCAAACAGCTAATGTCCAAAGAAAAACTTGGAAAAAGACTTCTGAAAAGCTTCAAGCACTACTCACTTTCAGAGAGGAACCCAGATGTAGGAGGAGAGAAGAATGGTGAAGGCTCTTCACAGAGAGGTGGTTGCAGTGACTAACCACCAAACAAAAAATAGGTAAGGGTTTAGATTTTTAAACAAAGACTTGTGTGACTTTTTGATCGCACCATGATAAGATGCTCTTGGTTCTACAATCAGCTTCATCACCCATCTTTAAGCTACTGGCATCAATCACTGGTAGAACAATTCTACATTAGGTACTGGCACTGCATCAGTGGAAAAGAGGCAGATTTTAAGTCACTTTGACTTTGTTTTCTGAGATTGATTATGCTAAGTCCTGAACTAAAAACATTTTTCAATTTAGATACTCTACTTTTTATCTTAGTACAGGCCGGGGCTTAATTCATGTCTGTTTATATTGGTTTCTCCTTGAATTTGTCGGCTTCAAATTCAATGACTCTTTGTCTGAACTATAATACTTAATTTATACCACTGCCATTGTTGTGCTTGTGAACAGCAGCAGACTCCAAAAGTGACATCATTACTGCTGGCACATGAGATGCTTTGGTGGTGTTTCAGCTGGCTGCAGCCCTCCCAATTTTTGTAACCTGGTGTGTGCAGTGCTGCTGGCACAACAAATGAGCTGGAGGCACAAGTCTGTGAGCCTCCAGAGGCATCACTACAATCCATCAATGCAGCAGCATAGGGATTCCCAGATGGCACAGAAGTTGTGCAGGGAAATAGCCACAATAAATGGAAAAGATGAGATTTTCTGCAGAAAGCTTGAGTTTATGAGGCTACTTTCTACAACTCTACTTCATCATCAGTTGGTGTTCTGGCAGTGCTTTTTTTTCAGCAGCAATATTTCTCGGTTGATTGCAGAGCGTTGCACATGCCGAAAGTGTTAAGTGTGAAAGGTTATGATGCTGCGTAGACGTCACAAGTCGCACATGCAGTCGCCATCCATCCATGAAAACAATTTAAAGTGTTTAGAGGTCAGCTGTCCCATTTTTTTACCTGCATAGATCATGTTTCTAACATAAAATAACTGCTTTCTTTTAAACAAAAAAATTATATGAGCTGTAAATCACTAAGTCATGCCTAAAACCTAAACACAAAGTAAAACACGAACACTAAAACCTCATTCAAATCAGATATACCACTTGCATCTGTTCAGCAGCAAAGTGGTAGATCATATGCAAACGCTGGAAGTGACGGTAGCACTCTACATCCTGTCCAGAACTGTGGCTGTTATAATAGTAAGTGCTTTGCGAAACAAATCACATTTTCCGAGAGACTCCAGCACAGCATAAACAAGAAGGCACTTGTTTTGTATGTTAGTGGTGTAGACATCTGCCAGATGGTGGTTTGGCTTTATATACTTTGATTCACATGCAAATGACAAATCCAAGCCTTCCACAAGTAAGAAAAAGAGAATGACCCATGAACAAGTGAACATGTGAACTCACCGTGGGCATTTCAACTTGTCCACCATCAAGTGTTAATAATGTTTGTTCACTTACAAAGAAGAAATCTGTCTTTTTATGTATTTTCAGTTTACCGATGAGAGACAGAATATCAACCAAAAATCCAGAAAAACATTATAGACGTTATAAATTGATTTGCAGTATCTTTTGTGTCATGGCCATGCAGGAAGACCCAAGACCCATCTTCAGTGTTCTGGCAGAGGGATGAAGGATCTCGTTCAAGATTTGATGGTACATGGCCCTGTACTTTGGCCCCTCAATGTGGTGAAGTTGTGATGTTCACTTAGCAGAAAAACTGCCACAATACCTCATGTCTCCACCTCTGTGCTTGACTGTGGGAATTGTGCTCTTTGGCTTATACTCTTCCTCCAAAGGGTCAGGTTGATTCCAAACAGCTGGATTTCAGTTTCATCTGACCACAACACCTTTCTCATGACCATCCTCACCCAGTGAGGCAAGATTTTGAATGAAGCTCCAGACTGAAGGCGATTAATTTTATATTTCTTAAATTTCCAAATAACCACACCATCAGGTGTTACCTTGTCACCAAGATTATTGCTGATAATAGTGTTTTCTTTCCTTGGTTAAAAAATAAGCAATTCAAGTTGCTGCCATTAGCACTGTTGCCTCATAGCAAGAAGATCCTGGGTTTCAATCCAGTCTGGGGCTTTTGCACGCTGCCTCTTAACCTATGATAGCTGGGATAGTTTCCAGTAACCTGCCAAAACCCAAAATTGGATAAGTGGAAGAAATTGGATGGTAGTCTTGGAATAATATCGTAATGATAATTTTACTGGATTAACAACTGCATGTTACACCCAATAAAAAACAAGTTCCTTCTGTTAAACCAGTTGACCTATCAAACATGCTAGAAAGGAAATTTGCTCTCTTCTGAGTCACTTTCATGTAACCTCCTAGAAAGGAGGTTACACCCCCCACTGTTCCACAAGAAGAGAATGGATTGGTTTGTTGGGGCCAATGTAGAAATTATGTAAGAAAGGCTGCATTTAACAGGATCGCTAGGTTCAAATGTCACTGCCACAAAGGTACAATGGTGAAAAGATGGAGGGTGGAGGGGGTCAGGTAGGCAAGAAGATAATGGCCAACAGCTGTGAATGAGGGTAGGAGGAGGAGGGAGGCAGGTGGGAAATGAAAGGGGCAGAGCAGTGGGGATGTTAATGTGGGAAAGAGGTTTGATACCTCTCAAGGAGTGAAAAGTATTCCTCCTGCTGCTAAAGGTTATCAGGTTGCAGTTTGAGAGAGGCCTGGTAAAGACAACGCAGAAATGAGCAATCTTGTATCAGTGTGTCACAAACAATACTTATATACACGTATGATTAAACCACTCGCCACATAGCTCTGTGGATGTCAGTCACTTTCTAGTTAGCGTGGTAAACACTGTAATACCAGCGATGCAGCATTATCATGCTAGCATTTGTATGAAATTGGTCACATGGCTAAACTGTGTGGAGATTCACACCCATAGGTAATACTACTGTTGCCTGGTAACACAGATATTTTGCTGTGAGGCAGCAGCACTAACTAGCCAATAATAAGGCCACCGTCTCCTGATCCAGTGTAAAAGGAAATGCAATTAACTAAGCTGACTGTGCAAAAACAGGCTCAAGCACAAACACTACTAGTAGTACTACTTCTCCAACACATTTTACCCCCCACTGTAAACGCTTCCATGTAAGAAACAGTTATGATGCAAGATTGTTTTGTAGCATGCTGAATAATTGAGATCATATCCAACCAGTCTGTCACAGAAAAACATGCGCGGCATCTGAAGCTTTAGATTTACTCTAATCACAGCACCAACAAGATTACATGGACTGTGTAGTTACATAAACATGGAAAAACAAGATGTAATCCAGGCCATCTCACCAGCTTTCAGTCTTTTTTTTTTCTAACTGTATATGAAACAAAAGGGCATGTCACACTAACGTTTATGCTGGATCACCCACTCAGCATTTCTCATGGCTTCATAAATATTACCATTCATATGCCGAGCCTCTGCTCACACCTTGAAAACTGTGCTTATACACTGCCTACTTCACCAAAGGCAATATACAGCAAATGCTCATTAGGGATCTAATAGCTACAGGGTTTTCCTTTCCAGAAAATGATTAATAATCTACAGCATCAAGACATGCACTCATAATAATCATGCATTTATTGAAACTAATAACTGACAACAGCTTAAACCCAAGAACTGCTGCATTATACATGATTTCCCTGCAGGGTCAAGAAAAATATACTCTGTATGAAACGGCCTTAATTCTTCTACCAAAATATACGTTTATCTGATTGAAAATCAATCCCCTCTCATTTGGGCACCGTGTCATAGTCAGTCCTCTAGAACATTGTCAAGAGCTTCACTTTCAGTTCCTCCCTGGTGGATAGGTTTCCATATTACCAGCTGTTAATTATTCATCTATGCTTGCCTGGCGCCTCAGTTGGAAAATAAAGCAAACCCTTTGGACTAGGGATACAGAATAACACGGTGACCTTTCTGCTGAACCCTGGTGAATTGTCCATTTATCCCCCACTGCTGGTATGAGTGAAACTGGAGCAGAAGGTGGAGATTATTTCTTCATGTGCAAAACGTGTCTCCCACACTGCTCGAGTCCATAAACAGCCAGCAGAGTGTGCGCAGTGCTTGAAGAGCTAGGTACAGTCCCCTTTTGTAATGTGCAAAATGATATCTCTGCAGTGTGACCATCTCTATTACAGCAGGGAGAGATTGTCTTACCATTTGGATTTGCTTCACAGAACACAACAAATTAGCCTGAGCTGCTTGCTCTGGACTCACAGACGAGAAAATGTCAGAGGGAAGGTAAGCTGTAAGACAACAACTTGCAAATTTGCTAGGGTAGGTTTGAAAAAATTTACCAAGTCATCAAATAGCCCAAACTCGAGTTAACTTAGAAGCTCAGCTAAATTAATTGATGGAGTAAAAATGAATCCAAGGACCCCGGAGAAGTTTCCTTTCCACCTCTGCATTAGTTTATTCATCATTAAAATTGAATAATTAAAAGCAAAACGCATTAAAACAGATCTGCTACATACTAATAATAACTGTTTATTCTGAAGCAGCCATTTAACAAATCTTCACAACATGTACAGTAGATATGTCCTTGACAAAATAAACAGGAGCTCATGTCAGTTGATTTTTTTTTTTTTTTTTTTTTTTTTTGCGCATGATGTGCGAGCCCTTTTAAAAGTCCTGTATGCCCAAGCCCATCGGGACACTTAAAAATTCAGGAAGCACTCTGGATTGTTGCAGAACGTGGAAGGATGAGGGACACGCACACTGATGGATGAAGCAAAAGGAAACAAAGTTATAATTTGTTTGGTTAACAGATTATGTGATATAACAAACGTTATTGTATTTGGGGAATCTCACAAAATATCTCATGACCACACAACTTCAAAATAAACAGATGTTTTACAGCTGTGACTGAAATAAAAGTCTTGAATTTTCCATATCTATTACAAAATTCAAGATTCCCACCACCACAAATAAAAGAAATGAATGGGAAATTCTAATTTATTTTATATAAAACACATTCATGGTTTGTTCTTAAACACCATTGAAAAGAAAATACACGCTTGCTCATTTATTTACCTGCCCGTGTAAATGCAGAAACATCAATCTCGTGCCCTGGGCGGCTGGTAGTACTGCTGCGTGGGTCGCGTGCGTCTAGGCTGGCCGTCTCCCCCGCGGCGAAACTCTAGTGAACTGTCATAGTAACCATCATCTTCCTCCTGCCATTGTACATTTGATACAGTTGTGATGTGTTACTGTGAGTAATCCACCTAAAACTCATTCATATTTTATCACCTTTCCTCACCTCACTTGATCGCAGTTTAATTAGTAGCTTTCATTTACTATGAACCAACAAGTTCTGAGTTTGATGGATGTTTCCCTATTTTCTTACCATGACATCAGCATCAAGAGGTTTGATGTTATTCAGGAGGACCTCTTCACAATTTCCATAATCGCTAAATACAACCACAGCCGTGGAGCCAGATGGATGAACGGCATCTATTCTGGCATGGTAGAACTTCACACGCACAACCAGACAGAAAAAAAACAGAAATCTCATTACTCTCAAATACAAACCTTTGAAAAACAAATCAAAGGCACTGTCAATACAAAACAAATCCCGCAGATTAATTTTTAGAATTTTAAATAACTTTAACTGTCAAACCAGCGCTCAGCCAAAGAAAAAGAAAACATCTTAAATACAGCAGTTTTCAACAATCATTAACTATTGCTGTCTCATACAGCAATAATGTAGGGATGACGTACCTTACTGTCTTCCCAGTAAAGTGCCAGGCACTCATCTCCAGGTTTCCACATGTGTTCAGAAATATGACCCCTTTCTGATCCTCGAGGACCTTGTCCTTTGCCTTGACCTCCCCTTCTTTTAGACCCTGGGTTATTAGCATTGTTTCTCTTTGGGGGCGGCGGCTCCCTGTTCGGTGGACAAGACGAGGTTTGTGGTTTGATCGGCCCAGTTCTTTTGTGTTCTATAACACCGTTTTGGAAATGAAAAGGATCTCCTGTTGGTATATAAGAACTCTGTGATGACCCCACTTCGGAGCCTCCTCCCTTTGAGTTAAAGTTTGCTGGCCCACTATCCCTTTGTCGCTCAGGGTGATCCAAATTTGCCCTCTCCATCTTCCCCTTCCTCCTGCTGTTGTTGAAGTCTTCATTTCTGTCTACACGTTTATTTCCTTTTCCGTTTGCTTCACTTCCTGCCGAATTGCTCACTTTTGATGTGGGTGCCCCTCTTCTATGAGACGCCGCTGACATATTCCCACCACCATCTCCATTTCTGGACCGTTGGTTGTAAGATCCACTAAACTCCACCTGCTGCTGAAGGTCTTTTGAATGAGTGGAAGCAGACACGAAGGAAGAAGGAAAAATCTGCTCGTCACGCATCTCTTTCTTGTCACTTTGCGATCTATCAGACATCCCTCGTGACCACCTCTCCTGGCCCTTCCACTGCTGGGCTTGGACTGACGTTTGGGGGGTTGCACAATTAGAGAGAGGCTCCTGGCCAGGTTTGGGAAAATCAGTGTCCCTGTGAAAGCGAGGCGGTCTGTCATTCCTTTGTTGCCTATGGTCATTATGCGAGGAGAACTTGGTCTGAGGTGCGTCTTTGGTGTGATAGTCTGAGTTGTAGAAATTTCCTTTGTTTTCGTGATGTCTCTGTGGAGCCTGGCTCTTTGGCTCTGATAAAAGCAAACAAGAAAAGATCAGCTTTAATGAGAAGTATGGCAAAACAATAATGGGAGAAATAGTGGAAGGAATACTAACAAGTGCTTGGTTGGTATTTCAGACCAGTGCTGATTTATTGTTGTCAGAAACATGTCTTAGTTTTTCTGACCTGTCAACAGCCATCTGTCTCAGTCTAATCAAGGCTCAGTTAGAAATCAGTAGATTCCTCCTGAAGAACTGGCTTCAAAAGGTGCTACAAACATCAGCCATACTTTTGCTTTAATTTGTGTGCTCTCCCAGAGGCCCTCCCATAAGTCATCACTACACAGGAACTGGGTTGGAAGTTGCACCTTACATTTCCTCTCTCTCTTTTCCAAAACGATTAAAAAGAAAAAAAATACACTATTCCACAACTTGGAATATAACCCACCATCAATGGAGAAAACACCCATTTTGGATTCCAGAAAGTCAAACAATGTGCTCGGTCCAGATGGTCTTCCTCCTGCTCCCTCTTGATCATCTTCATTTCTGGACCTGCCTCTTCCCTTTCCTCTGCCTGAAGAAAACCCAGGGAAAAAAAACAAAACATTATTTTGACAAAGATTAAATCGATCAGTTTAAATGTGTACACTTTCTGGTCTCCTGCGTCTACATAAAGTATGTGACTTCATCTGCATTAGCCTGCACGTGAGAACTCAACTGAATTTACTTTTAATGAGTTTGTGTGGTACATTTAAAATAGCTTTAGAATAAACTGTACCAGTAGCTGGTTTGAAAAAAAATCTAAGTAATTCAGTGTGATTGGGCAAGTTTTAAGGTAAAACAGGTTGATTTTCACTAATGAAACAGACACAAAGCAATGACTGCATTTAAAACAGAATTTCCATCTAAAACCTTAAGGTGTGCTTTTGAAAATAGCAATAAAGTGTGTGCCTGCAATTTCTGGTAAATGAACTAAAACAAGCAACAAAAAAAACCCTGCCACAAAGGACCTTTAACTAGGCTGCCGGTGATTTTCATTGCATTTAAAGAACCTCCACATCACTCCTCCAACCTCAATCTGGCTCTGCTTGCTCTGTAGACATATAAATTGTTATGCGGCCAAAGTGGGCAGAAGGTGCATCTGGGGCTGTGTGTGTGTATGTGTGTGTTTGTGTGTATACCTCTGGGTTGTGGCTTGTTAGACTCTGCAGCCACAGGGCCAGGTCTGCTACCAGAAGATCCAGTCAGTAGGCTGTTCAGTGCCACTTCAAGGTTGTTATTATTGTCCATCAGAGCCTGTCGAGCAGCCTCTCTGTTAAAGCCCATCTCCATGATGTGCCTCAGAGCGCGTTCGTCAACCTACCCAACAAATGACAGGAAATATATTTGTTGTATGGAGACCACAGAGGAAGATTACATGCATATGATGATTATAAGTACAATTACGAGGTTATAAATGCAGACGTTTAGTGTGACGGCACCCAGGAGCTCCCTTTTAAATTCTGTTTTACCTGTGAGAGCCTGTTGGTGTTGGAAACGATCGCAAACACTACTCCCTCGTCAAACACTACAATTTTACGTTCTGTCCTATTAATGTCTTCAACCCAAACCCTTCAGACTAGAGAAACTGGCAGGACACAACAAAAAGCAAGACAAATGGACTGCTACTTGATTGGAAAACCTCACCAGGGCTCCAATCCATTTACATTTACATTCATTTACCACAATATTATAACCGATGCCTCACCCAATCTCTGAACCATGAAATAAGACTTCAATCCAGACTAAAGAAACCACAGAAGAACACAGAGCAAGTTTGAGCCTTTAAATTGCTTTGTTACAGTGAATTGGGACTTCAGTAATGTGAGGTAAAGCCATTATTTCAACAACTTTGGGGGGGGGTGAGAGATTATAGCTTGTGTTCTCACCAGCTCTCTGTAGTTTCCATCTTGTCTGCTTTCTGTTCTTTCAGCCCGGTCTTCCCGTCTCCTCTGCTGGTAAGACTCTCGGCTCCGGGAGGAGGAGGCAGCGTTGGATAAATTGCCGCCTGCATTTCCTCCACCGCCAAATGTGCGGGGGCCCTGACAAGGAAACAACATTAGGATCAATAGAGCTGCAGGGTTGGACAAAGAGAAAAATACAATAAAAGAAACAGAACTCTGCAAATGACAACGTAATTATGACTTTTAATTTGAAGAGTTACACAACTGTCAAAGGCAATTAAGGTTGAGGTGAATGCCAATAAAGAGCGTATATTTTTAAATTGAGGCCAAATTAAGTCACTTGTGCAGGACGTACAATCGATAAAGCAGCAAATTTTGCCAGCATGGCAAAAACACTGGTCCCGAAAATTAACAACTGAAAAGCTAACAAGTGATAAAGGTTTGGATACCTCTTTGGTCTTGGCCACCTCAGCAATAGCCGCAGTCCGCTGCTTTTCAAACTCGTCGTTCTCGTCAGTGCTTTTGACCACAGTGTGAGTCTGCAGGGTCTTCCTCTGGTCCAGTTCTCGGCTATCCACTTCATCCTTCCTTGCACACTTCTACAGGGAGAGCGAGAACAAGGCTGCAGAGATCATCACTCGTGTACACTTTCTTAAGTACAGAAATTAGTGCGCTTGACAGTTTGCACATTTCATGGACTCAAACTAGAACCAGATGAATTCATCTGGTTTCTCTCAAACTTGACTGTGAACTGTGTTTAATTTCAAAACAATTACAGATGGTGGCTCGGTGCCAATGAGATGGAACTCATCACTTCCTGCAGCTGTTCCTCGACTGCACCAAGTGATGATTTAGTCACATGGGCCAGCAAATGACCGGAGCAATGATATTTACTTTTGACTAGGTTCAGCCACTCTTTGCTTCAATAAACATCAAACCCTGCGACTATTTGTGGGTATCTAACATAACAGGTTGTATTAAAAATGATATTCGTCATAGTAACAAGATTATGCTTATGTGAAAATGATGAAGGCCTGGATTTCTGTCTTGAGTGTTCACTTATTTAGTTATTGCTCACATAATAACTCACCTTCCAGTGAGGACAGTTTACTATTTTTAAGTTCAGTAATTTTCTGTTCTGGTCTGTAGATTAGCAGGGCTAGCCAAAGAAGAGGCACAAAAACAAAAGGATTTGAGAACGACTAGCAGACAACAGGAAATCTATCTGCATTAATATCATTAGGATCATCATGTAAGTAAAACTGTTTTGAACTCAGAGCTTGAGGTAAAAAGACAAAAAGTCTACCTTCTAATGTCATGTAAACTAAATTCTTCTGACTGGAAAATGTCTGGTAGAAACACACCACAACTACACTTTTAAAAACATTCCTGCTGTGAAGCATGATGGTAGAAGCTCCGTGCTGTGAGAGCGCCTCTGAGTAGCAGCAACCAGGATAAGTAAAACTGACTCAACTGACAGAACATAGATCCAAGCAAAACGCAAGCACACACATTTGCTTTCCAGCGCCAAATACCTTGGAACAGAGCAATCTAAAGCGACCCAAAGCAGACTTACTCAACACTAAGTCCTGGAATGACCCCGCATTAGAAAATACAGTTACGCAGAAGATCTAGAGGCTGTTAAATAAGTCTCAAATGCCCCCCTGTCATAAAACTTTACAAAGCTTGAGCAAATCTGGAAGGAAAATCCCAAAATCCAAGTGTGAAGCTGATACCAATGCATTCACTTGGAAGCTGTGATCCTAGCAGAGACTCAGACTCAGTCTTTTTTAAAACTTTAAGTATTCTGTGTATAATAATAATCGTTAAAAAAAAGAAAAACGTTAGCAAATAAAGCATCTAATTATTAGTGGTTACCTTGACGATCTGCTTATCATGTTCACAACGCTTAATCTCAGCTGCCCTTTTACATCAATTACTAGATCTTTTTATTTTAACAAAAATGCAACATTTACGCCTCATGTTGCTGGCGGGAGATAACCTGTCACAGGACAGTTTGATTTTTAATTCTGCTTTATTACACACACAGCGATCAAACGTTTTAAAGATTCATGAAGGCATAATTGTTCCAAAAGATCAGAGAGAACATTGCCAAGATAGGGACACTCCTGGCGCCAGATCTGTGTTTAGTTCCTTGCATACATTTATGAGGTTACTGCTATTCACTACTGCCTGGCTTCCATTAAATCACTGCTGAATTATCATTTCATATTAATGTTCCTGTCAGTATTCATTTTGTTCAATTTTTATGTTATTCTTTCTGTTTTTGTGTTCTTCTTAGAAACATTTTTTTTTAAAATATAATTTTGGATGTTTTGCTTTTTAAGTGAACTATGAAACGTTCTTCCTCACCTGACCAAATGGCACGAAGGGAGGAGGTCCGCCTTCTGCTCCAATGTTACTCCTGCTGTGTTTGGCCAGACTCTGCAGGATGAAGGATAAAGGTACCCCTTTTTTTTTTTTTTTAAATACAAAACTCAGATAAATACAACGTCAGCAACAGCTAATGATGGAGTAGCAGAGGCCTTTATTACACATTTAAAATGATTACTAAAATATGACTTATCTTTTTAGCCAGAGTGGCTGATCAGTCATTAAAATATTGACCCTCACCCTTTGTAGTTCCCACTTCTCCACCATGTGATCAACCTCTCCTCCAAGGACAGAGATTTTTGAATCGTCAAGCAGTAAAAGACCATTTTTAACCTGGACTGTACCAAGAAGCTTCACCTTTGTTCCTGGTGGGGTGTTAAAACTGAAAAACAAAATAAAAAATAATAATAATAGTGAATACAAAATATTAAGACGGTATGAATGATATATTTCTATACATTTCTTTTTAAAAAGCTATTACATTTTAAATATATGTGTGGGTTTAACGCATTGTAACTGCATATTCCAAACCTCACACTAGAGCTGGGCGATATATCGAGTTTTTAAAAAATATCGATATATTTTTATACGAGATATAAGATGTGACAATATCCTTTATATCGATATAGTCTATGTTACGTTATAACTATACTTGTGGAGCCGCAAGTTTGCCTCTCTTTCATTCACTTTTGTCTTTACGCAACATTACTTGGCCTCGCCCCTCCTTCACTGAACACAACTCCCCCTCCTCCCCCATCGCTTCACCTGCAGGAAGCCACAAGATGGACACGGCAAATCTCCGTTAACGAGTTACTGCGCATCGCCCCGTGCGTGGGGCTGGACGCCGTCAACGTGTTAGCTAGCTAACCACGCTAACGAGCTAACCACGCTAACGCCATGCAGCCCAGAGGCGCTGCACAGCCTAAAATCCTTTCATTTTCTCAAAAGTTGATAGCGCGCCTTATGTATGAATTCTGGTTGTGCTTGATGGCCGCGAACCGATTTTATGTGGTACACAGCGCTCAGCAATCTGTCAAAAAAATGTTTTAGTACGACTTTGGTAAGCTACGGTGCTGCACCGCTTGATGGATTGTCGGAGCATTACGGCTACCGAGGAGCCTCGCGGAGTGATACGTACTGTGCTTCAACGTAATATTACCCTACTGTGTATAAGGACCATAAATGGCACCTGTTAAGAGACGCGGTTATGAAGAGGATTTCAAACTCAATGCTGTCAGTCACGCAGTAGAAGTTGGGAACAGAGCAGCTGTGAAATCTGTCTTTGTTACTATGCTCAGCGTCTTTTAGTTTACATTTTGACTGCCCAATTGTGAGCTTTTTGTTATGCACAAAAACAACATTGTTTTCTTTTATTTATGGAGCATTATTATTTAATAAATGCTCATAATTTATTTTTGAGTAAATTTTATGTACATCTATGCTCTATGTTAATAAAAGTGCCTGTGTGACATCTGGGACACAGCTTTGACTAAGAACTCTTTTTTTGTTCTTACTTTATGGCTTTAAAATAAAATAAAAAAATCGAGATATATATCTTATATCGCAGTCCAGGTAAAAAATATCGAGATATGAATTTTGGGTCATATCGCCCAGCCCTACCTCACACCCTATTTCGTTACCCATGCCACTTTATAAATGACATGGAGCATTGCCAGCAGATGGGTGGCAAGGCTAGGAGAGACTATTAATAATCCCAGCTGCTCACCCATCCTCATGGTAAATTAAAAGCCCCTCTATCTCATCAGGCCTGATAAGGCCTCTGCCTCTCTCATTAGGAAAGCACAGGGACTTAGAGGGATTTCCAGCTACTGATGCCGGATGCCAAAGCAACAATTAGGGATTTCACTCCAAACCTCTGGGATAGATGCTTCTGCTGCTATCATGATAGAAGTTCACATGATAGCAGCAAATACAGGAATAAGATGGCAGTCATCCTTGATTCAATCACATACAAATGCACTATTCACCCTCAGTGTCGCTACTTAATTGTCATCTCTCTGTACTACATCACTGTCTCGCACACTGAACAGTCCTGTAATCCAGCTCATCCTTCTTTGCCTCTCACTTATGGCCTCACGCACACTAAAGCGGACACTTTCATAAGAAACACTAACCGGCGCTGTTGCTAGCCAGTGTGTGTGTGCCGCTCATAAAGGGGGGATTTGTTCTGTTCTCTCCTCTCTTCCCATCAGGAAGTCAAGGCCCACATTCTGGCCACTCCACCTGTACAGACTGGCTAGTCACCATGGCAGCAGTCACCAAGGCCACGGTAGCTTGGATGGAGATGTAATTAAGGCTAAGAATTGTTAGATCAGCTGCCACAGCGAGGAAATTGCAGATAAAGGGAAAATTCAGACATGTGGTGGGGTGAGAATGTTGACAGGGAGGTGAAGGAGCAGGGTGTATGCAGAATGTGTTTGGAAAATATGAGAAACCAGCTGAATGCCCCCGATTTGCATCTATGCAGCTAACAGAAAAGCAGCTTTTACATTATCCATTTTTAAATATAAAACAAATAAAAAAAATGTAGGATTTTTTTAACCATTTATACCGCTTTCACAGATATTTACCTTACACTACAGCCTGTTATTTTTAAATGCAACAAAACTGTAATACCTGATCTTAGACAGATGTTTGAACTCCAGTCCAACACAGGTGGTGTGCCCATCTGTCATTTGCAGGCGCAGCATTCGCGGCGCGCCCTGGGACTCCTCGTGGTCTTTAGGAGCTGAGATGTTTCTCACCTTCTGCACCTGGAGGACACATGGACCCTCCAACTGGCCATGTGCAAAAGACAGAAAAATAAATAAATAAATAAAAAAGAGGTGGCTTGAAAGGCAAATCTGCATGTGTGGAGGAGGATTACAGCGCAATACTGAAAAACCCTCTAGGAGTTTTCAGTATGTATTGAGGATTACTCCAATTTTTAAGGCAAAAAACCCCCAAAAAAACAATACCTCTTTCCCTGTGGCACAGGTTTATTTATTCATCAAAATAGCCTCAAGGCTTACATTTAGAGCTACAACGACCACTGTTGTTGAACGCTTTTGTAAGGACTCTTCGCACAAAGTTTGATTTCTACACCTGGGAAAAGATATGTGTAAATCCTATCCACATTCAATACTACATACAAAAAGTGTATAGTGCAATACAGCGCAATTTATGCATTATATGTACAAGGCAGAGTGCATTACCAGGGTATAATGGGGTGTATCATATTCGGAGTCTGAAGGGAAGAGGAGGTAAATGCACATAAAATTACATGTTTTGATATTTGGGTTTTTTCCCCCTCCATTTGCTCGATTTTACTTTCATGGGCAAAGAAGTGGTTTCTTGACCTACATTTGTTAGTGTGCTAGGGACATCTAGTGGCAATAATGAAAACTGCAGTTCTAAAGTTTCCTTTCAACAGTGGCTGCAGCTCATCATTTGTAATTGAGTTTCATAAATATGTATGCCTCTCACCTTCTCAGTTCTTCCACTGTTGATATCAGATGGTAGATATTTTCGCCCAACAGTTCTAAGATCAGTCTACGAAACAAAAGCTGCTTTATTAGAATATGTATAATAATCATATATTCATATAATGAAACAATGTACATGTGAAACAAAAACAACAAAACACATTTTTAACTATTCAATCAGATGTAATCTCACTTTTTGTAATCTCATTCCACATGGTGGAGAGAGTGCAACTGTGCACTATTGCAGTACAACAGTAAAACCAGTATATGCGCCAATGTATGGAGTAATTTTGATATACAAGAATCAGGATCGGAACTCATTGCTTTTTAAATCCAATCACCACTTTATTTAACCTAGATTTTTAACAGAATTGTATTTTTTAAAAAGGATTTTATTTTCCTCCAAGCCATAAGAGATCAACATTAAAATTACAAATGTGTCTGCCTCCCAAACCAATTTTACAACCACTTTTTACCGCAGAAAACAATGTCTGAACAAAATAAGCGCTCCAGGTAAAACCAAAAAAAGCAGCCAGAGTAGCAAAATATCTCTCTAATATCTAATTAAATGCACCGTTTTGCTAGCAAATCATCAGTGGCTCCAATTTATTTTTATACCTAGTCTGACAATGTTAATAACTTTAAGCCCCTACAAGTACCACTCTAAATTTACTACAAGCTGATTAAACCAGGTATGCAGTAATATCTAAAAGTACAGTGTGAGACCTTTCCGCAGCACTCCATGCTAAACCTTAAAGGTCAGTGTTTCTGCAGTAAATGCACTGACTGCGCGTTCTCGACTCGTTCAATACTGCAGGTCAGGTCTGTAGCATCTTTGTCATTCTAGGTGAAGAACCCTATATGAATGTTTATGGTTCCTCTTTAAACATTTTCATTTTGTTTAGCTGCGTATCAAATGAAAAAAGCCTTTAATTCTTTTTTTTAAATACACAATTATAATTAACAGATCATTCAAATACCCACATTCATTCCATACTATTAAAATGAATAGATTCCTGGTTTCATGATGATTGATGATATAATTTGAGAGGGCAGTCATTGAGTGATCGAAGAGGGAAAAGGATGAGTTATTTCTGGCTCAGAAAGGTGCCTTTTAGGGATGAATAGAATAGCATGAGTGAATGGTTCTGCATAGAGTAACTACAACAAGTTTACTTAGATTCACTTGTTTGGCAGATATTTATGTATGTTTCTGTTATTATGTTTGATAAACTAGTAGTATCTAACAAAAACTAGTAGTGTCTAACCAAACTAGTTAAAAAAAATACCAACATTTAGTACAATGATGGTGATTTTTCTTAAACTCTAAAACTCAAGGCAAGGTGTTAAACGGTAAAAACATTCTGTATATGTGTTTGTGTTGCACTTACATCAAGTGCAATACGAATTATGTCACTATGTGTTATTTTCTCAGCGGATCCTTTCAGTTCTGCTATGCCTTCATCACTGAGGTACCTGCAAGATGGAAAAACAGGGCAGAGAATACAAGTGAAGCTGGGAAATGCTTCAGACAGTCTCATTTCAACATGTTTAAACAGACTGTTATTATAATCAACTAAAACTTATCTAAAGACGGAGACAAATACTTGACTGAAAAAATAAAAACTGCATTTTAGCGGACATTTTTCTCTTAAAAAAGACTGATAATAAAAATAAAATGCAAATGGTAACGTCTTTGGTTTTAATCTTTTTTTTTTTTTTAGTTTGGTCAAATTTACAACACGCATGTGGAGGTACTGCTGTATTTATTTATTTACTGTGATGTCAAGTGTCTCCATAAATTGTTGTGTGTTTGTGTGCTAATACTTATTCTAAATGTCATACATATTATGATTAATAAATAATCTCCTTTGGGGTGGAGTCAGCATGGGAACCCCAGTTAAAACTCTGCCAAATCAAACATGTGGAGATATCTGCTGCAGGGATCACAGTTATATTTTTGTATTTTCTCATTTGTTTTTATTTTTATTTCATTTTTACTTTTTGTTTTTAACTAAGTTTAGTTTCAAATACTTCCCATAGTGCATTTTCTTGTTTCAGTTTAGTTTGTGTTGTCTGCAAATGTTTGGCTTTAGATATGTTTTTATTAGTTTCAGTGTTCCGTAAGTTTGTTATTGTATGGACGGCATATGTCAGAGGCGAGGTTTAGGAAAATCAGTACACGTATTACTACTAAAAACAGAACTTTTTGAAAGTAACTGTGTCACAGACTTTTAGACACAGAGTGTCTCTATAAAAACATTCATCAAAGCCTCTGTATTTTTATTTATTTTAATTTTGCAAGTTCTCAAATGATTTTAGTTAGTTTCATTTTTAAGTCTTTCTTTAAATCTTTATTTTACATAACTAAATTGGGTTTTTTTGCATCTAGTTTTAGTTTAGTAAACTATAATCACGTTAGTGCTGACCCCTTGTGACAAGGGAGAAACTCAAAGTAATTTTACTGTAAGATATAAACAGTACACAAATTAAAAACAACTCTACTCAAACAGCAAAACATGACAAGTCAAATTAACTCTCCCATCTAATCAACACAATGCAATTACAATTCTACTCTATTACAGTTAATTCATAGTTCAGTATCACAGACGTTTATAAACTGCTTGCTTCAAGATTGTTTTAGAATTCACGCAGTTTAGCAATAAACTGATTCAGATAACAAACTCACCTCCTTCCCAAAACTAAACTGAATATATGGGAAGAAACATCAGAAGAAATCGGGGGGGGGGGGGGGGGGGGGGTTATCATGTAGAGTTACGTTCACAGCCTCTTTGATCTGATCAGATGGTGTGCATGACAACAAACGTAAGCAACCTCGGGACCACTTTTAAATTTGTTTATCTGTACATTATGGACAGAAGAGTTATTATTCATCTCTGTTAAATACATATACGACTCTAGAAGGGATAACAAGTAAGTAGTAAGAGCAAAACCTGAAGCAGTAAGTGTTTAGAAGCTGCATGTGGGTGAATGCTAGCACTCATGTTTAGCTGCTGCAAACTGCTGCTGGGATGTTCTGAGTTTTAAAAGCACTGCATGTTTTAACTATATTAACTTTAATAAGAGCCTCATATTTTTTTTGATTGGCCCTGCATATGACGTTATCACTATGTTTGTTCATGCAAAATACAGCGCCACACTACGCTGTAATAATTGAATGCTAAGTGTGTATTGCATAGCTAGCGTCATTTATCTCGCTAGTATGCTAGCCAGCCTCCAGCACAACTAATTGCGTTGCAAAAACAGACAGAAATCCAAAGTGTTCAAGTAAACCATGTACTTTAATTTTAAGTTATAAGTACGCTAAGTAGTGTTTTTAGAAAACATCAAAGAGTAGTAGTAGTGGTAGTTCTATTAGTAGTACTAGCTAGCTCTTTGAAATTAGCTCACATGCTACCTACCAGCCCTCTTTGGTCAGGGAATCTGTCACATCGGCCATTGTGCTTCCAAACTGCTGATAGAGCAATAAGGACACCAAAAGTTTTAAAGTGGGTTCACTGGAATAACAGCTATCTCGTCCTGTAATTCATATTCTGCTCCAGACAAAGCTCGCTAATATCAGTACTGAACGACTCTACGGTACATACGTCACACAATGACACTGTACAAGTACGGAGTGCCGCGAGGGTCCAAATAACGTTTATATTTTTTTTTCATATGATAAAGCGAAATCTACTTGTCATTCAGTTTAAAGGACACCCGTTTAAAAGAAGTATGACAAACAATATAGACTCTAAGACATGCGAATTTGCATATTAATATTGATATTGCATATCAGTCATTATGCAAACATACTGTTTATAAGACTGGGGAAACCTGCAGTTAGATGAGACTGAAGAGGTCACTTGGATGAGTGATGTAACGTTTCTCCCACTGAAAACGCTATGAACAGAATCAACTTTAGGGGAATATAGACTCTGCGTCACCTTATTAGGTACACCTGTTCAGTTGCCCGCTGTAGCAGATATCTTATTCAGCAACGATGCATTTAGGTACGTAGACACGGTTAAGATAATCTCCTGACGTTTAAACTGAGCATCAGAATATTAAAGTGACTTTGGCACCAGCAAAAAATAATTATAATAAAAAAAAACTAAATAAAATAGAAACTAACCAGTGAGCAGCAGTTCTTTTGCCTTTTAAATGCGTTTTGTTGATGCCAGAGGTCAGAGGACAATGACTAGACAGCTTTAAGCTGAAACATTCATTAAAATAACCACTCATTACAAGACTTATGCAGAAGAGGACCTCTCACTCCGTAACACATCACTCCTGTCAGCTAAGAACAGTAAACTGAGGCTACAGTTCACACAGGCTTACCAAAGCTGAAGAAACTGATGAGTCTTGATTTTTGTCTGTGAGAAGGTTCTTAGTCATTCAGGTCATAGTAATCTAAGGAAAGAAAAGCATTTGGAGTTCTTTAAGTTTCTTGTAGACGTTTCACCTCTCATCCGAGAGGTGTAACATTTTGGACATTCATATTTTGGACAGAGAAGATAGTTTGAAAGAGGCGTGAAAGAAGCCACGCAAGAATGACACAGAAGAATGTCCACTGTGAACGACCATGTTTGAACAGAGGGCATGGCTTAGGACACCAACTGTCTGCCAGTTTTGAGATCCCTTCTCAGATGCCTTAATGCCCACTCACATCTTAGGTCATTTGATTTCAGTAAGTCACATGATAGGGTGGGGCAAGGTCTCACAGTGGGTTCACCCGAAACCTTGGCTGATAGTGACCCATTATAACACCACATCCTACCTTAGTGTTGTTGCCTATCATGTCCATTCCTTTACTACCACAATGTACACATCTTATTCTAGCAATGTATAATTAATGAAGTGGCCAGTGAGCGTATGCAGATATAAATGTAATTTTAAGTATGACTTTATATCCAATAATTTTGGGGTTGGTGAAGACAACCATGGGAGAAGGAATAGGTGGAGTTGCTTACACCGTTCCTGGACAATGCTGAGTTAACTGTGTGTGTATGTGTGTCCACATGCGCGCATGTGTGTGTGTAGGTGAAATAAGTCTATTTCACATGTGGAGCTTTGATGATTGTTTCTATACAGTACTTCAAATGATTGTCTTTTGTTTCTATACCAAAGCTAGTATTTTGCACTCAGACTTTGCAGGTCGGACAGCAAGATTTGTCTGCAGAGCAGTCAAATGTGGGATAGTTGAATTCTATACTTTTATAGAAATGTTACTTATCTAGGAAGCCATTTTAACCACTGTTAGTGTGTCCACTAAAAGTGTCTCGGTCTAAACTTTACACACCTAAAACCTTAACATGACAAATTACAAAAAACCACCCATTGCCAGACCTGGCATCAGTAACAAATTCACATTGCACATTGGAAGATGCTGTAGCTTATATCTCCTTAATATACAGACATGTCATCCCAGAAATTATGGGTTGGCTTGAACACTGACTCAGAAAGTTCTGTTTTAGTTGTTTTTGTTGTTTTGACTTTTTTTTTTATCCAGTTGTTGTTCAGAATAAGGGAACAACTGGGTTTACTAACACAAAATGATCTTTCTCCTTTTTTCTACAAACCTCAGAGTAATACTGGAGTCACACAGCAAGCATGCATCAGCTGTTCCTGGATGCAGCCGACTACTGCTGTTACAGGTTTGATGAAAGGGACTCAGACTCATATACTAAACAACCATGCAGTAAAACCACATGATGAAGAAAAGTGGCCTCTTCATAAGGCCTATGATGTTCAAGCTGTGGGCAGTACTTTGTGGGAATATTAATAAGGTCTCAGTGGGTCCGATATGACAGTTTGTAAGAAATAAGCTACGATGTGGCAGCAAAATTAGTTTGAACAGGAAGGATCATCTCCAGCAGATTTCTTACATTAAATTAATTGGTACTGCATTACACGTTTTTGGAATTTTTATGTCTGAAAATAAAAGTCATGTATTATCTAAATAAGTGCAGACCATTTAAAAATATTTTTAAAGATGACATTTGATACTAAATCATTGTACACCCCATTGATCAGAAAATGCTTTTAATTACTAATAATTATTGCTTTTTCTTATACTTTTTAAGATAGGAATGATATGTAAGTCCTTCATTAATAATCTTCAGGCTATATAGAAGAACGAATGTCAAGAAAATAGTATGTATTGTAAAATTACCTAACAGATAAATTACTTACATTAGTTTGTGTTAGATTCGTTGGCTGCACATCCATAATGTCAATCTCACATTCCACCACATTCCAAAGGTGCTCTACTGGACTGAGATCTGATGACTGTGAAGGCCATTTGCCTGCCATGTGATTGGCTGATCCACAGCCACTTTATTAAGTTCACCCAATCGGTTCAATGACTTGCAGTAACGAGTCACTGAATCAGTTGGGTGTTGAGTGTGGAATGTAGAGCAGCTTTATTTTTTGAGCAGTAAGGGTATTCTATATCATTTAAGTGGTGCTCGACCTTTAACTCATGCTTTATCCTTTTCTGCTTAAGGCTCAGGTAAAACCTCTACTCTTTTTCAGCAATTTGAGGCATGATCTCATAGGGGTAAATTGTCTAAAAGTCCAGTAAACAAAGCAAAGGGGAGGAAAAACACATACATGTGTATTTTGGATGTTGCTTCCCTGACTACTCTGAAATAAAACATGTTATGGAAAAAATCTTATAATCACTTAGGGAGTTATGCAAGAAGAATTTGCTTGAATAGCTTGGTGGACACATAATGTGCAGGCTTAAACCTAATTTATTTTTCAGGCACAGAGACACTCTCTGTAGACATGGAAAATGTGGGTGTCTCTGAATGCTGATATCCATTTGTTTTCTTGTGTATTTAAACTACTGTATAACATTTGTTAATTAACAAACAGCAAAAAGACTTATGGAAACCACCACCACTTTGCATGGTTCGATTATCTCTGAAACCTAGGGCCAGTGGTGCCATCTAATTGAAACCACAAGATGGCAGTATATGCACACTGAAAAGTTAAAGAACGGCCAACTCTCCGTGCAGACGTTGTAACAACATTTAAAGCTGCTTTCACTGTGAAACATAGAAATGGACTGCTCCACTAACAAAGCTTCATGGTGAGGATAAATTTACCCTTATTAGGTCTGAGCCCCTGTGTCATTGTGATAATTGTGAAGTTCTCAAATTCTATACAAAACCGGGCAGTATTCAGCACTAGTTCTTTGCATCCCTATAACCTCTGACTTTGATATGAGATTTAATTTGTGTCAATTGTCATTCTTTGTTGAAAATATCTTAAACATTTACAAATATAAATATATTTCTACCTAAATCACCTTTTTACTGATAATCCTTGAAGCTGTTTATCACAATCAGACATGTGTTAATATGAATTCTACCTTTAAAAAAAGCAAATACAAGAAAAAGCAATGTCAATGTAGAATTGAAATGCTCACACTATTAAAGTATGTAATTCAATCAAAAAGCACAAAAAAACAAACCCATTCAGTCAGATTTTCTGTGTGTGGTATGATGATTTAAACAGATCAGCTGCGTTATCAGTACAAGGGAAATTCAAAATTTATATTATTTGGCATTTGGGGCTTTTGATTGTATATCCCTGTGGCCATTCTTTGACCAACTTGGAAGACTCGATCTCTCATTGTCTGAGAGGATTAGCGAGGCATAATGCCACAAGCCTTGTGTTTGGCTAGATGAAGAGTGTTAACACATTGCTGGCAGTCATGCAGACAGCCCTCCAGGGATTGAAGGAATAAAGGTCTTTCAAGATAACAAGATTTCAAGAGCTTGAATTGAAAGAAGGTCCAATTTAATTTCATAGCTGAAGGTTTCATTTAATGGTGACATCTGACTCCACTTTTAGCCCTGGAAAAACAAAGAAATTCTGAAAATTATAATGTGCATACCAAATATGTTTCTTCCAAATCACATGCCGGTGTATCTCTGGATTTATGCGATCTACCTATGAGTGTGAATTTGGTCCGGCACACTGCATGATTGCAGACTAACAAAATAATAATTAGAGCATAATTGTACTGAATCACTGCTTAAGTTGGCCAAGACTGATGCTTGAAATATAAAGGCTGAGCTGTACTGTATCTTTGTGTTCTTATTTTTCTGATTTTGATGTCTGTAAGACATGCTTTCTGAGAACAACATCAATCAAACTGCAACAGTCAGGAGGTTAAGCATGTCTAATTGTCATGTGACTCCACTTCTATGGATTTGCAAAGGATGAGCATGGTCCTATCAGTCTGGAGGCAGGAACACAGACAGAGGGAAAGGTTAATACCACTTGTGGCTTTTTATCCTATTGCCATCATTTGGTTATGTAACACAATTGTCCTCAAGGGTACGAGTTCCACAAGCATAACTACTGAATAACAACATGAGGTATACAGCAGTTTACAGTTGGCATCCACCAGGAGCAATCTTTAATATCCTGCAGTTTACTGTCAATAGTCTGAACTATTAATGTTTGCTATAATTTATGAGTTTCACTAACAGGGGGCACAAAAAACCTTTAAGGCTTCATGTTGAGGAACTCTCCCTGATACTGTATGTGTTCAGGGATCAAACTGTAGGTTTGAGGAGAGCACATGAGAAGCGTGCAAAAGTTTCTGGTAGTTGCATCACGTTACCGTGTTGCTGTTTGCATTATACAAGATGTTTGGGATTGAACAGTGGGTTTAGCTTGCTTTTACAGTGGAAATCAAAGTGACAAACAAGCAACAATATAAAACACCCTCATTTTACTGTGATCATCAACTTCTGACTGAACTTTATTCCATGATAGATAAACAATTTCTTGGATCCTGGACATGCTACATCATAGGATGTGGAAAAATGTGGACGATTATTACTTTTTTTTTATTGCTAATGTTTTCCTTAGCTATGAGGGTTCACCACAGGAACTCCATCAGCTCTGCCTGCATACTACCCTGTCTCTAACATCCTCCTCTGTCACACCAAATCTCAGCATGTTATCTTTTACTACATCCATGAATCTTCTCTTTGGTCTTTTCCTCCTGCCTCGCAGCTCCAGCTTCAGCATCATTTGTCCAGTGCATCCAGTATCCCTTCTCTGCAAGGCTAAACCATCTCAGCCTTTACCCTCTGTCTCCAAAGCACTCAACCTGAGATGTCCCTCTGATGCACTCATTTCTAATCCTCTAACTAGGTCATTTAAACTAGACCATACATCACTAAAATAAAGCCTGGGTTTGGCCAACTAAATAATAATAATAATAATAATAATAATAAAAAGGTGGTTGTACTAAACTGATTTAAAACCCTTTCTTTCATTGTATTTATATGTGTGCATTTATACTGAGTTATTTTACCCATTTAATTAAGAAATTATATTTAAGCAACCCGTCATTATCGCCTGTCACTTTCTGTTTAATATTTCTATAAGAGAAAAACTGTCACTTGGCAAACTGAATTAAATCTAATATATCTATCTAATACAGAGAGAAAAGCTTGGATGCAAGTAAGACCTACACACAAAACCTATGCACACCTACGGGAGATACTGACTGAATAAAACGAACAACCCTAAAACTGAAGTAGGATTGACTGACACTTCAGGCAGCCAATCAACTCCCTCTAAACTGTGACTCGAGTCACCGTTTGCGGTTCCGTGATTGCTATTGGTTGGATTAAACATGGGAAGCTGACGTAATCATTGCGCGGGTCTGTCAAAAAAAGTATCTTAACTTTACCCACCTAACGCTTCTGCTGAAACTCGTAATGACTGTATGGCTTTCAGTTAATGTTCGGGTGAATTTTGTAAGTCATCGGGAAAATTGTTACGTTTGAGGCGCATTTTTTTTTAGTTAACGAAAAGTAGAGCATTACGTGACAGTCAATAAATTGGATTAGCACTAAGTCAAGTCACCGGTGAATGATAGTATTGTAAACCTGGCTAGCTAGCTAAACGGACAGGTGAGACTGAGCACTAAAACATTAAAAACGCTTGGACTTAGTGTTGTTATGTGCTAAGCATTTTCCTTTGTGTGGTCCTCTAGCTCTTCTGTCGTCTGCTAACGTTGCATGCAATAAAAGGTTTAGGTCTTCAGTAGCTGTCAGCTGGTGTAGAAGTCATTGGGTCATCATGGAGAGTTACAGTCAGCGGTTTGAATCCACCACCGGACGGGACAGTAAATCTCAAAAGAAGAAGGGCTCCACTTCGTCATACACCGATGACGGAGACCGCAAACCAAAATTTGTAAGTATGAAAAGACTAAAACGAGCTTTGGTTTTACTCTAACGGTATGATACAGAAAGCATTTGATAAACGCTGCAAATAGATGGTCACTCAGTGTTTACAAGCAGTTATATAAGCCCCATTCCGTGCTTCAACATATGCTTTCCCTATGATACAACCAGCCACAGAGAAGGACATTGATGTGGACAGAACAGTACACGGGTAGATGGCCCTCCATATAAGGAATGTAGCAGACACCTTGGATCGGTATTTTCTATTACTTTCAGAACGACCAGTTTGGATAGACAAACAACCACGGTTAGACCTCGTGGTGAAGATGTGTCATGCCTTCGTAATGTGCTTACATGTCTGGGGAGGCTGAGAGAAACGAATAGTTAACAAAGCACAGGAGGCTACACAAGTAATGTTTTATACGGTAGAATTTCTTCGACAGCCATAACCTTGAGTGTTTGTTGACTTTGCACGTAGGAAATCAAAAGGTTAAAATTAGCACAGGGTTTAGCTGACACTAATCCATGCATTCCCTCCTACAAACAAGACAGCATTTAGTGTCTTTGGTATTTGTCGGTTGTTGTTCTTCAGCTAGTCTAGCTGTGTAAACAAAATCATATTTTTTTTTGTTTGTTTACACAGCTAAACTAGCAATTAAAAAGACAACAACAACAACCCCAAACCCTTCTCATTTTCTGATAGGAGACTTGCTTGTGACACAGATCTCTTTAAAGCATGCTCAACCTGAAATTGAGTTTCAGTGGTTCGAAATATGCCATAAAAACTTGAGTCTGAGCCTGCCTGTTTAAAGGTGACTGTAGTACTTTGAATCCATCTGCAGGACCTTGCTGAATCTGTGATCTCATGGATATGTAGTTGGGAAAGCAAGAGGACAAAGCCTGTTCTTTTTCCCCAGACAGGTTTCTTTTAGATTGCTTGATCCAAGACAAAGGTGTTGGAAGCCTTGGTCTGCATTCAGTCTAAAATGACTGCACCAGCCAGATGGGACCAAGAGCTCTCAGCAAATCTTCCTTCCATCAACCAGAGGTGTTTGGCGTAAACAAAGGTGTCCAGTCAAGTGTTGGACACCTTTCTGAGACTAATTTAGAAGGCTTTTATTTTATTGCCTAGTCTGCTAAGAAATGTTAAGGCAACTTTATAATTTCTGTTTTAGCCAAACTCTTTGTTCCATAAGTAACTTTGCTCATAGAAAATGTGCAGCATATAGCATAGTAAAATCTCAGTGGACTTCATCTCACATGGAATGAGGCCTTTTGATGTCTTTGCTGTGACTCGGCTCAGGTGGTAATTTTTAGAAGAGTGTTTCAGTGCCTAATTTGTAAGTTAGGAGGATCTGCAACACAGGGAGGGTGCTGTTCTGGCATGATCCGACACAAAGTAATCCCTGAGTGTTAGTGTCTGTCTGGACGAGAGACACCGAGTTGCTTTCACAGGATCTTTAAATTAGGAGTACCTTCCTCTTCTTTTAAAGAGGAAATACCAAAGAAGCGAGGTTTTCTTCAGTTGATAGAGTTAACTACATGTTAGTGAATTTTTCGATGACATCCAGTTTCAATAGAGACAGTATCACAAAGCCTAATGAATGAGTTGTTGCTGTGGAAACAAAAGTCATCTTAAAGCCAATGCCTGCTTTACTAGGATCTCCAACATTTTTTGAATGCCTCATTGTAAGGGGAGCAATGTAGACCACCCCCATCTATATATAACACCCCACACATGCTGGTTTTATTCTTGATTCACCTTCTTGTCAGAATGACATCTGGATTTCTTGAGATTTCTCCATCTCTGTGTATTTTTTTTTTTTTTTTTAACCAGTAAAAACGAGTATTGAAAAACTGCAGCTTGCATTAGTGGGCTTTCTTTTACAGCTTCTCGTGACCTTTGCTTTTGCCTCTTGAAAGCAGAGGTCACCACCATCTCCTCTGCCACAGCTGTAATGCAGGATGTTAGTTTTCTTAATGAGTTAACTGAAATGTTTGTCTGCTGGTAAATGTGCTATATCCATGGTGCGTACTCTCCCAGAGATTGTTCAAAAAGCACTTTATATCTGGTGGAAACATGTCACATCAGTGTGTTAATGAAGTTGTGAGATGCCTTTTTGCCCTTTTTTTTTTTTCGCAAATGGACTAACTGAAGGACTGGAATTGCTGTGGCCATAATGAATTTTACTTTATCAGTAATTACCGTGTTTGGCAAGTTCTTCTTTCATCACAAAAATGTCCTTTATATAGTTTTTAATTGGTAGTTATTTTGTTGTGTGGCTTTTTGGCCAGTTCCTATCATATTCCAGCAGAGGTAGAACTAAAATGATAAAGTGATTACCGTTGTTATTTAATTAAATTGGAAAATAATATTTTTGAGAAAGACCTCATAGATGACTACATGTAACAGGTGTTAAGGAAATCGGTTTTGTGTGGCTGAAAGAAAAAAAAACAACAATATATTGAATTTTTAAATAGTCAAATATCTGTTTTGGAATAGGTCTTAAAATTTGTATTGGTCAGGCTCTGTGTAGCAGTTCATTTGTGATAGAAATGTTGTTTTATATGGTGACCATGTAAAAACTTGATAACAACACTTCTAACACTGGCAAATGGTAAACAGTTTTGCCTAGAGGCAACTTTGTCAAAAATGTCATGTTTGATACTTGGTGATGCAGGTCTCTGGGACATGTGCTATAATAAATAAAGTAATTTATTTAAATCAACTGTATATCTGGCACACCATGGACATTTGGGAAGGAAAACACATAGTCAGGCCAGTTCTATTAAAGGCAGCGAGTCTTTGCTGATTTAATTGACAGAAGAAATAAGTGCATCTTCCTGATATTTTTGGATCATTCATTAAATGGTAAATGGCCTGTATTGTTATAGTGCTTTACTTAGTCCCTAAGGACCCAAAAGTGATGGCAAGCTACATTGTAGCCACAGCTGCCCTGGGGCGCACTGACAGAGGCGAGGCTGCCGGACACTGGCGCTGCCGGGCCCTCTGACCACCACCAGTAGCCAACAGTTGAAGTGTCTAGCCCAAGGACACAACAGTTAAAACAACATTAAACAGAAACTTCTATTATGTGCATGAGTATGCAGACCTTCCTGCCAGTTGTTGGACTGGTGTTGATGTTTTGATGTTTTGCAGAGTCGTACTGTCCACTCCATTTAAAGAAGCATTTTTTTTTTTTAATTGAATGTGAATGTAAAACACCATTGTAACTCTTTGAATGTCAAAATAAGTGTAACAGAGTAGGGACAAATCAATACAGACATTTCACTGTCTGTATCCTTTTTAGATTATGCTGTATGCTGCAAAGAATGGGGCATGTGTGTTTAACTGAAATGAAGCAAATTCTTGAAGTCTGAATGTAAAAATGTGCTCCAGAAGTGTTTGTTAGAATATTTGGTGCTTTTGCTTTGTGTATCCTGATTTGTTTCTTTTTGCTCCCCACTTATAGCACTTACCCTTTAGAAACATCACAGATGATGTGGTAAGCTTTGTCAAACTGATATGCTTCTGTGTGTGCTTTGTGTCATCGATCTCTGCAACATCTAACGTCACCTTACTTGAGGTCACTGCTTCTGCTTATTTTGAGCATCATTAACAAAACCAAAACAGTCAGGCATTGGAGCTATTAACATCATAGGACAGACTTCTTGTTTATAGTTTGTTTCATATTACTAGCATTGCATTCTAGTTTATTACTAACTGTTTTTTTTATTCTCCCTGACTACTAACCATTTAAATGTGCTCATAATCCTCTAAACTTGACTCTAAGTCTGGAGTAATTTTTTCTATTTTTAATTGTGCTTTCTTTCTTTCTATAGCTGGACAGATTTGCCAGTATTCGGATTCCCGGTAGTAAAAAGGAGCGCCCACCCTTGACACAATCTAAGCACAATGCAAACGACTGGTCCAGTTCTTCATCCTCCACCTCACATCATTTTGAGGAACTATCGTCAAAGATAAACTCAGAAAAGGAGATCTTGGCTCTTTTTGAAAAGATGATGGTGTGTTCTTACTTTTTGTACAACATTTTCACATTTCATTAAAAAAAAAGTGCTACCAGGGACTAAGTGATAAAGATATTCAAAAAGACAAATAATCAATTTAACACAAGTGATGATATTTTTCAAACTTTCATTTTAGTTCAGTAATTTTATGATCATGGCCACAAAGCAGCTGATATTTGGCTGTTGACCCTAGAAACAGTGCAGAATGCTAATGTCTTCCAGAGTCGGTTATGCATGCAAAAACAGCATCGCATTTTGGCCACTGTAATGTAGTTTTTTTTTCTCCTTTCTTTTTTAGGAAGACATGAACTTGAATGAGGACAAAAAGACTCCTTTGAGAGAAAAAGACCTCAACACAAAGAAAGAAATGGTCATTCAGTATATATCAACTGCCTCTAAAACTGTAAGTTTTTAAATATTTACAATATTTCACCTATTTTGAGTTTAAATTAACTGACATTTTATATTTATGTGGTTGAATGTTTGCATTGAAACACGTGTTGTTGATGCTTTTAATTAGCAGTGTCTAGCAGCCTGAAGAAGTTTGATTTTCATACTTTCTAACATTTTTGAGTGGAAGGTAACTGGTTCAGTTTTGGTAATGTGAGGTACCATCCACACGTGTTTTGGTAAACATCACTTTTTCTGTGCGTTTTGGCCTTTTTGGAGTTTGAAGTCACAGAAAATGAAGCTTTTGAAACTGTTTCTGTATCAAATTTGAACTTGGAAAATGATTGTGTCACGCAACATCACATGTGTGTGCATTTATCTCCTTTTTAAACAGAAGACTATGACCCATGGTATTGTTTATAGGCCTTTGATTGGCCAGCTTTTCTGCAGTTAGAGGTATATGACCAACACTTTCGACAGCATGTGACATATTTTTTGCATTTTTATGTGGATGGAAATCTTTTAAGAACAAAAGTGGAAAATCCTGCTTTAAATGGTGCGGGTGAATGTAGCTTGAATTTTAGAATACTTGTTCACTGGTTTTCAGTTTTTGGCACCTGTTTAATTGTGTTCTTTTAATGTAGAAGGATATACTTGCCTTGAGTACTCAGCATCTCTCTCACTCACAGCAGTTATCATGACACTTAAGTTAACATTGTTGTTGTGAACAAACAGCTCAGTTAATGTTAAAATAAAATGTATTTATTTATTTTTTTATACCACTTAAGACCAAAAATACATTGTCAAAAATCTTTGAAGAGGAGTGCAACGTCTCACTTTCCACATAGGCACGCACTCTGTTGAGTGAGCAGCAGAGGTGAATGAGCTCTTTGCATATCTGCATTATTCTTGTTGTGTTTTGGCCCAGACATGGAGGTGGATTCATTTTATTTTATGATTATAGCAAACATTTACTGCAGGTAATAAAGAGTGACTGGGAAATAGGAAAACAAGTTATTTTTGTGACAGTCATATTATTGTTGATGGATCACAGTATGTAGCATACAGTATGAGGTACAGGATATTAAAAGATATAAATATTTTAAGCTTCCACAAGTCATTGTAAAGCATCAATATATCATTTTTCTTACATTGAAAAAGCTAAAAAAAAAAAGAAAAGAACTTCCTCCAGACATTGTACTTGTCTTTTGCACTTCTTAAAAGTTAATGTTTTAATTGGTAGGGGGAAAACAAATAATTGACATTATGAACAGTAAAGCCTATTCATATTTGATAGCTACAGGTTTTCTGGTCAAGTTGCCATCATGTATTGCAAAGAAGTATGAAATTTATTATATTTGTTATAACCAGACATCCCTTCAAGTTTGCCTTAGGCTGTCTATCCTTGTCTCTAGTTACCATGGTGACTGGCCTGCATTTGTTACCTTTCATACCTGCATGGTAAAAAATGTGGGCACCAACCAAAAAACAGTGAAATTAATTTCTTTAAGAGAGCAGATTTATAATACTCTGCATTTACTTAAGAAGTGGTTCATTATGTGTTTTTGGAGAGAAGTTCTGAGAAAAAGGTCAACATTTCTGAGGAAATGTGGTGTCACTGAGTTTAAAACACTAAGCAAGGTGAAGTATATATCAACAAAAATGTTTTTACTTTTTACTTTAACGTGCCATCAAAATAACAACAACAACAACGTGACCTTCTCAGTCATGTTGCTGTTTTGCCAATTAACCTTTAATTTTTAAACCGATGTATGCCACTTGCTTTTCTAGTCTGTGAATTTGGAGATAGCCTTGGAGAGAAACAATTTCCTTGTATGTTGTCACAAAAAATAATTGCTGACCTTTGACATTGCGTTTTGATTTATGTGCAATACCCCTGCTGTGCAGGAAATTGAGTTTTGCCTTGCCTTAAATTGCTTTCAAAGAATCTTCAAAAATATGACTCCTCGATCAACTGAAGCTGAGCATGGGGAAAATTTATGTTAAGACCTGTCAAATGGTCAGAATCTGTGTAAAAGGGTTTATCCAAAATCCATGTGTGTTGTTTCTAATTTGAAAATATAGCACATGGTTTAGCACACAAAAGTCTACTGCATGGGCCTCAAACATGCAGGCGGGGGCTAGAATTGACCTACTAATGGGTCCATGTGCAGTAGGGCTTTGCCATATATTGTATACCTGTAAAAAGTGTACTTTTAAAAGTGCTATTGCTATACATCCCCTAGTACACACAAAAGAGAAGTTGTGAGTCAGGTAGAAAAAACACAAATTTGTTTCACCATTTTATATTGGCAACTGGTGCAACCCTAAAGTAAACAAATTACTCAACCAAGAACTGATACTTCCGCTCGCTAGTTGCACTCCTTAATGACAGGAAGTGCCAAGCTTGGGTGGAAATTATTGTTGTTGTTGCACAGTGGTAAAGCAAGATATTAAGCAGCTGGTTAGAAAACTTGACCCAAAATAACACAAACATCCCAGGTCGAAACTCTTTTTCAGTTTTCTTATCTGACAGTATTGTGAAGTTCCTGCAGAGTTACATGAATAATTTGCTTTAGTTACTGTAGTGTTAAATTAAAGTTTTAAGATCAGTCATGCTATACGTGTACGCTACTTGGGCTGCACTATGTTAGTGCTTACATTTGCTTTTTTACTATGTCATTTGATATAATGCTGTGTGCCACTAATATTGCACTACGACGCTTCTGCTGCTGGAAAGTTGTTTCAGTAGATTAGCACTTTGATTTAGATTGTGTCTCATCAGTGACAGTAGCTCATTGGCAAAGGTGGATAGAAAATGCTGTTCATTTACTTGAATTAATAAATGTTGCTACCCGCTATTTTTTTTCCCTTTCGTCTGAAATATGATTATTGCAAATTTTCTTGAAATATTGTGATATAATTTTGAAGCTATACCACCCACCCATGCAAAGTGTGAAAATTCCAGGGAATTTGTTATATCTTAAATAGTTTAATAAATCGCACTGCTGTTCAAGGTGAAGTGGTCAGAGAATTACTACCATGGAGTGAATGTGTACAGAAAGTATATGCAGATCTTATCAGGCTGTTTTAATAATGATGTGTAAAGATAAATGAGTTTAGCTCTAAAATTTTGTGCATAGTCTCACTCCAATCTGTAGTGCATATTTAATATGACATCTTAGGCTTTTTTGTAAAAGTTTTGTAAATGAATGGTTCATTAACATTTTCAGACCTTACTTGTGCTTCTACATTAAAGGAAGGTTATGTTATTATGCTTTTTAATTTTTTTAAAAAATAAACTGGTCTGTCTCACTTCAAGATCAAATTGGGCTGTATGTGGCCTTTTAACTAAAATGTCTTTGACACCCCTGGTCTATTGTATGTTAATAGAATGCTCACATAAATGGTACATTATGAGTGCACATAATCCTTCTCCTGTACACACTAGCTTCGGGTCAAGTCTCTTTGAAATTCAGGTGGGTGTCTTCCAAAATGTATTTTCTGTGAAGGTTTCAAGAGTGGAGTACATCCCTGACCAACTTTAGAACTCTAATCAGGCAGTATTAAAAAAACACTAAACAGTGACTCACTGGTCCATTTTGGCTATAACCTCAGTTGAAATGATTATTAAAAGAAAATCACGTGTTATGCTCCAAGTCCACATTTTAACATATGAAGCTTTTAATGCATCTGGAGTCTATCCATGTTATGTGGATGGACTTGCTGTCACTGGGCAAACAGGGTGCCATGAATGTTCCTTTGATAAGAAACACCAGAAGGACCCGGGCCTGTTTCTACCAAGAGCAGCAATCATACTTTCCTCTTGCTGCTGAAAGCCCAAGAGATCCTGAAAAACAAACCGCCTAGTCATCATCATTTCTCACCAGGATGGGAGAGGCAGTTGATCATTGGGCTTGAAGAGGAAAAGAGAGGGAGGCAGACACTTTCTGTATCCTTGATGGTCTGTTGTGCAGCCAGGCAGTGGTTTGTTTTTGTGAAATTGCCACCACCATTCGACTTAACTCAGCACCAAGCAAGAGACATACAAAGTGGGAGTCGGACTAAGCTGATGATGCTTGCAATCAAGAACCAATTTGTAAGCGGAGCAGAAATGACATATTTTAGCCGTGGTAACAACACTGGAGGGTTCTGATGTTGTGCGAGTGATAGTTTCATAGGACTACTATCTGAAATGAGTGGAGTGCTTTGATGTGTTTTGTGGTGATGAGCATGAGCCATGTTGTGAAGTCCAATAGAAGGTGGAACACATGCCAAATAAAATGTTTTCCCAGAGTTCAATCAGGACAACAAGCTACTCAACAATCAGTATCACATGAGCTAAACCTATACTTTTCTGGCTGCCATTTCAAAAGCTTGTATACCTTTGACTTTTCTATATATGTAACACGCTTCTATTTATTGGGCTATACGATGCATTCTTTGAATAAAAATGACAGGTTTTATCAAGTTGAAAAGTTTTGAAAAGTAAATATATTTGTATTGTTTTTCAGATTAAAGAGGCCTTTCTGTATATATTTCTATAGAGTAGGGCTTTATAGAAAAGAGGTGTGAGGTGAGAAACAGACTGGATATATTTCTTTTTTTTTTTCTTTCTTTTTTTTTTTTGCCAGCCTGTTGGGATTAGGGATTACATATTCCTTCAGATAGTGATAGATTACAAACAGTAAATTTAGCTTTAAGTCTTTACCACCCACCCACACAAAAGCAGTAGTAAGCCTTACTTAGTAGTAACCCTAGTGTCTTGTCGGGCTATGAAAAGGAAATTTTTGGTATAGCTACCCCCCCCCCCCCCCCCCCCCCCCCAGGTGCATGCATTCTAAATATATAAAGTTATTAATTAAGGTCTTTTTCAGTAATTTTGGTTGTTGTGTTGTTGATAGTTTTGAAATTTTATACATTTTAAAACATATCCATTCAGAAACACCTTAGACTAGAAATGTGTATGGACATGTAAGATGTGTGTGTGTGTGTGTGTGTGTGTGTAAAGTGGGAACTTTTTAGAGGTACATTAAAATGAGCAAGCATGGGAATAAAGCTAAATGCTTTAGGATTGGTCAAAAGTCAGGAAAAACTGGGCAATTTAAACAAAAACAAACAAACTTTTAATTTTTACTTGGCAGAATTTGCAAGGCTGTATTTAAACGATTTCTTCTTCCTTTCTTTTCATTTTACAGGGCAGCTTGAGAAGCAGCCATCAGATTTCTCCCCAGGAATTCCTTAGTGAGCTGAAGTCAGAGGTCATGGATGAACGTCTGTTTTCCTGTCTAGACTCACTGCGAGTGTCCCTTACCAGCAACCCCGTCAGGTATGGTACAAGATTCTGACACTAAAAGTGGACCTGCCCTCTTTAGGTTTAATTCCCCTCTCTTGTCTCTGGTAGTTTATTATTTGACAGTACACTGTACGGGGACACCAGATTATATACCTTTCTTTATGTAGTATTTCTCTCTTATTTTCTCCTCTGTAAGTTCTATTACTTCAAATTTAGTTCATATTAATCTAACCATCAAAACCATCTAACCACAAAAACACAAGGGTTTGTGTTTTTGTGGGTTTTTTTTTTTGGCGTGCAAGTTTAAGTGTTTTGCTGTCATAATGGCAGGTGTCAGTTATAAAATGTCCAGTCAGTATTGTTGCTAACACACTGACATGTTGTGATGGTTGATGCTTTATTGCATCTTTGAAGCTCTAAAAGCAAACAAACAACTAAGACCAGCTCAATACTGACCTGTCATGTGTCACTCCTGTCTGGTTTCACGCCAGCATCTTGTAGAAAGTTGCCTGCTTGCATTATAAGTATTACTGCCCTCAGCTACCTAAACTGTTTGTGGAAAAAGTAAACAAAAAAACAAGATTTCCTGAAGGTTTAGGTGCCACATATTAGGTTTGATCAGGTTATTTAACCAGTGTCTATCTTCTCATATTTGTTTTTAGAGTATTCTCATTCCATATTTATAGTAATCAGATAAATACTAAGATGTACTCTATTTATATATGTTTTGGGAAAATAAATGTGTATTAAATGCAAAAAAAAATTGTTGGAAGGTTACCGTCAGAAGGTGCTTAATTACTTCAGTTATTTAGTTACTGTTGCAATGAGAGGGCTCTTTCACTCTCATTTCTCTTTCACAGGCATTTTCTGTGACAATGAGCAGAAAATGAGCATCAACAGTGCTCAGTTTGTGTTCATATTTGCATCTTATATTGGTAATAATATTTTTTTTACTTTCATGTTAAATTTAAGCATAGTTTTCTCTATTTGTAAGGCTAATCTGATGGCAGAAATGAGTCTTACAGCCTAGCAATCAATACTGCCTTTTAGCAGTTTTTGTTTTGTTAAAGAAGAGTGATTAAACTGTAAATCTTGTATGAATATTGATCTAGGTGACTATAATAAATGTGGGTATGTCTGTGAAGGTTCTCAGTCATCCAGGTCATCGTAGTCTAAGGAGCTTGGAAAGAAAAGCGTGTGGGTAATGTAGCTATGCTGCCAGTCACAATGCTAATGTGGCTCTATGACTAAACCTCACTTCAAAACTGTTAGACTGCACTGATAGGTACTTTATGTACTCTGTAATGATATTAAGACTTTGATTTCAACTAACGGACATTGCTTTGATGGTTTGAATGGTCAGAACAGACACTGAATGAAGTCACCACTCATGATGACAGACTGTCAGTTTTTTGTAAAATAACACAGTCTGGTTTCATCAGAACTCTACCTAAGCTGAAAACATTGGTTTGGATGTTGATCAGTGGTTTTTTTTTCCTTCCCCTTCTGCACTGAAGCAAACAGCTTACATATTTTCATAATATAAGGGTTATCTTACTAGTATAGGTTGTAAGACTTTTACGCTTCCTGATCATTCTCTCTGTGCTAGAGCATGCAAGCTGAGTTAATTTGGTACTAATTTGGCACTTTTACAGTCTCACAGTGTGATTCTCGACTCCTTTACTGTATCCACCGCAGCGCCCCCCCCCCCCTTCTTTTTTTTTCTTTTTAAAAGGAAGGCCACAGTGCTAGACCACAGGACCAGCAAAGCTACAAAATGCAATTGTATTAAATGGATTTGATAAATGGATCTGACAAACAAGTGGAAATTGGTTTTTCATTTTTTATTAAAACTGACCTTCAGGTTTAAGTGCTCAGTTTTTTGTTTTTTTTTTCTTTTTTCAGTTTAGTTATATAGTGAAGTTTAGCAACAATGTGAAAAGAAACCTTGAATGCTCTTCCTGTCATATACAACTACCCATGAACAACATGTCAAAATTTGCAAACTGATCATACACATAAAAATAGTTATGCAAAGTAAGAAAAGCAAGGCTGAGATGATTTGCACACGTACAGAGAAACAATCGTGGATATATTGGATAAGGGATGTTGAAGATGGAGCTGCCAGGGCCACAGAGAGTGTTGGATGTAGTGAAGGAGGACATGCAGATGGTTGGTATGACAGAGGAGGATACTGAGGATACTAAGGATAGAATGAGATGCAGGCAGATGGTTTGCAGTGCAGACACCTAAAAGTAAGAATGCCTTACCTGTGTCATTAGTTAATTGTACTTCCATATGCAGCTTAATGTTTTTATTGAGGTTGTAGTTTGCAGTGGTTTTAAAACAGACTGTATTTTAAGGACTGGTAATTCAATGTTTAGCTTATCCTCATTTATAATCTATGTAAAATTATTTATGATCTATGTTTTAGGAGTACTGTATTCTTAGTAGTCAGTGAGAACAATGTCATTCATTGCTCACTCTGTGAAATGACCCCTTTTTGTATTGCAGATGTTCCACATTGCTGCAATTTTAGCCTCCTCCTTCTGTCCCTAGAGAGCCCTCCTGTAGTCGGTTAACTTGCTATGAACAGGACAACATTTTAAAGTTAATTTTTTATATCTGGTTCATAACCGCCTAAGCAGAGTGCAACACTGTGCTGCACTGCCTGGGAACCTTGGAGCCATTCTCCTGAGACTGCGTTAGAAGTCAAGCTACCTTAGCTGTGAAGTTAGCCAGATAAGGTGCCTCATTTTTCTCTTTGATTTATGACTGTTTTTGTTTCCCATGGAGAGGGGTGATTAATTTGTTTTCTTTTTTCAATGCTTTTTCCCTTATTCCCTTTTCCGTGTCTTTCTGAAATGATACCCCTCAGTTAAATATTGCTGTGCTTCTTTTGCATCTGATGATGGTGTGCTGTGATTACAGTAAGGCTGTAATCAGTGAGTGTTAATAAATCCTCAGTGCTACGTGTAAATATCAAATAGAAAATGGAAAAATCACACTTGGAGAGCTGCTACTCAAGAAAAAATAGAGTGAACTGATCAGTAGGTCTCAGCTTTTTCAGAGGTTTTAGAGTTCACCTCTGCAACTAAATCTTCCATAAAATTCAAAATTATAATTTTGTAATAATATAATTATCATTATTATTCAGATAAACATGTACTGACATGACACTGATGGAGCTCATTTTTTATTGCTCGTGTTTGTATATTAAAAAAAAAAATCAAAACAAATGATGTAGCTCTTTTTTTTAAAGTCAGAAACATTGCTGTATTTTGGCACCAATGTATGAGAACCTACATACACTACATGGACAAAAGTACTGGACCCTATGCCTTTTAAATTCGGGTGTTTTCAGTCCTGTTGCCACAGGTGATTAAAATCAAGCAACTAGCCGTGCAGTCTGCCTTTACAAACATTTGTGAAAGAATGGTTCATTCTAAAGAGCTAACTGAATTAGTGTGAGACTGTAATAAGATGCCATTATTGTAGTGGAAGTATTTGAGAACAACAGAAACTCCATCACGAAATGGCAGACCACATAAAGGTACATAGTGGGTCACTAAGTAAAAAGTCACCATCACTCTGTTGACTCGGTGATTGCAGAGATCCGGACCTTCTCTGACATTAACATCAGCACAAACTCTGCAGCGAGAGCTTCATGGTGTGGGTTTCCATGGCTGGACAGCTCCTGTAGGTGAAATATGTAGGGAGCTGTCTTCCGGTTGTTATATGACATGTGTTGCATTTAGCACAATACATACCGGCTGAATTGGATTTGGCACATTGGAGTGCAGGTATCTGTTGACAAGGGAGATGCAAACCAGAGCTTTGGAAATCCACCAAAAATGTTTGAAACACTTGGGCTCTACATGCCTTGTACTTTGGGAAAACGTATTCTTCCCATCCCCACAATACATATTTGTGTATTTGGAACACAAATGAGTATTTTCACAGTATCGAAATATCGTGGCGTTATATCTTAGATGTAGATAACTATGCCCCATGTGTGTCATTATGAATTACTAATAACATAAAATGTTACCAGGTATGTGTCTTCACTAAGAAAGAAAAAGTTTCTCCTTTCTTTTTTTAGATAATTTTTGCACAGCACTTCTCCAAACACTGACGACATTCAGGCAGAGAGTGTGATTGAAGTTTTCTCATTTGGGATGTGGGAGGGTGCCAGATGTTAGGAACCAATGAAACCCAAGTGCTGCCAGAGAATGCTAGATGAGCAGACAGAACAGAATATAAACTACTTTAATCATTTTAGAGTCTAGGCAGACAGCATGTGGAGTACAAAACAAGAATCCGTCTGTGACATAACACGTGCGCGCACACACATATACATATAAATATATGAGATGTAATATAGATTTATTTATTTATTATTGGACTGAATTTCTGGCAAAGTGATTGTGGTGTTGGAAAAGAGGTCATGGGAGCCAGTGTATTCACAAAATGATGTAAGATTTGGCTTTCAGTTGACTGAATCAATATTTGCCCCTTTAGAGTTTTTTTGGTATGCTGTCTCTTACAGTTTATGCACTTCCACAGCCTGATTTCCCTCAAAGCTATTGTCAGAAGATTTGGTATAAATTAGTTATTCTGTTGAATTCAATTTTATTTATATATTGCCAAATCACAATAGCAATTAAGACACTTAAAATTGTATGGAAATGTTCCATACAATAATACAGAGAAACCCCAACATGCACACCGCCCCATATGAGCAAGCACTTTGGTGATAGTGGAGAGGAAAAACTCCCCTTTAACAGGAAGAATCCTTCAGCAGAACCAGACTCAGGGAGCCATCTGCCCCCACCAGATGGGGATGAGGGAGGGAGGCCAGACAAAAGACATGCTGTGGAAGACAGCCAGACATTAATAATAACTTATAATTAAATGCAAAGTTGTACATAAAGAGTGAGTGAGTGAAAAGGGGTGAGAGAAGGAGAAATGCTCGTTCTTTTTTTTTTTTTTTTTTTTTTGAGTGGTCCTGTAGCTCGTAACTGATTTCCAGAACAGAAAAGAAACACTTTCGCCAGTTAAAGTCAGAGATGGTGGAGTAACCACGAGATGCGAACCTGTATTGTTCCGTGAGCTACCTGCTGAATAATACTGAGGATGGCAACAATGGTAACTGACCCAGCAAGAGGAAATGTTAGGAAAGTCTGAACTTGTCCATGAGTAAACTTACAACAGATTGGGTCAGTCTCTGAAAAATAAAACAACAAAACTAGGGATGCAACGATACCAATTTTTTCAAACCGATACGATACCGATACTTGGATCTGAGTACTTGCCGATACAGAGTACAAAAAACGATACTTCTACCCCACACACACACACACACACACACACACACACACACACACACACACACACACACACACACACACACACACACACACACACACACACACACAAATACAATTAATTGGAAGACAGGTTTTATTATATTCCCTGTCGATAAAAAATAAAATCTTAATAAATAAACACTTCTGTTTGGAATAAAATAAATACAAATTAGGTTTGCGAATAAAATAAACTTTTAAATTATTGCAGAGTGTCCATATTGTAAACAAACAAACAAAATAATTATTATTAAATAAATAATAAATAAAATAATAATTGGCTCCCTAGTGGCCAATCTAAAAAACTACAACAGAAATGACAAGCCACCCTCTGATTAATGAAATAAGTTGGTATCGGTTCATGGTATCGGTTAACTTTTACGAGTATGAGTACACACATTTTACAGTATCGGCCCCGATACCCAATACCAGTATCGGTATCAGTGCATCCCCAAACAAAACCCAAAACACTGAGCGCCTGTTAACATGCCTTTAATGTGACTTTAAAGACTACGAGTTTTGATCTGTGAATGCATGATTTAACAGACATGTTTAATAAAAAATGCAGTCTGTCCAGCTTTATTTGCTGTATCCAAACTTTACCTGACCTTCAGTTAGGACACACAGTCATGCTTCTTACATAAACGTTTGCTTTGGCCCGATTGTTCTTGCTCTTAATAAGACTTCTTCAGGCGTTCTGGAAAGCTATTCCATTTTCTCTTTCAGAGATCTGCAGAATGTCTAAAAGCTAAAAACATCAAACGGCCTTTGAAAGCTGACTTACCACCAGTATCCATTTTTCACTTATGTCTCCACAAGTGTCTTTCATATTTGTTTCAGGAAAGCCTCACAGTGCAGGTATCCTGGTTTCCTCTGTAATTCCTGCTTGAGATCATCTGATTGTTCTTCTTTGCTCTCTGCCTGAACTGTTGATGATGAAAAACTTGCATACAGTTGCCACTGGGCTATGAATTTCAATAAAGCTCTTATCAAGACCTCTATAACCAAAATCCTACAGTACTGACTGGGTAGGGACCAGGAAGTCTTTTTTTTCCTCTCTGAAACTTGAGAGCATTTTTTTCTGATCTACCTTGGCAGCAGTCTTTTTTTTATTTTTATTTTATTTTTTTTATCTACATCTGTAAAGCCATCACTGTTTTTGTCAGCCTCTTTCCATCTAACCCTGACACGCTCTCATAGTAGTAAATGATGGTACAAGGCTATGTTTCAGTGCAGTCACTCTATATATAATACTGTATATACAAGTGGAAATGTATGCAGAAAATGTTTGTATATGGCATGAAGTTGGGAATTAAAAGCCCCTATTATTTTGTTTTTGTTTTTCTTTACCTTTTTTAAAACACTGCAGAAGTCATGCTGGGAATTAGACAGCTGGTCTCTCCCCCCCCCCCCCCCCCCCCCTTTCTTTCTCCTGTCAGGCTATTCTTTGTGATGTAGCCATAGTATTGTGCAAACAATTAGAAGAGGATTCTGCTTCTTTTGATGCATTTGTGCCTCCATATTTTGAGCAATTGTAAAAAAAACAAAAGAACAACAACACCCCAAAACCCCCCAAACAGATGGGCTTCCTGTTAATAGATTTAGCTAAGGTGTTTGTTATAAGCTCAGCTGTAATGTAGAAACTGGAATGGGGTTTACCTGTCATATTTTTGTGACAGGTGTAGATTACATTGAATAAATCAAAACAAACAAATGAAAAACAATAACTAATCTCCCATCTGTTTGAATTAACATTAAAATTGGTTATTTATTACAAAATGCCATTTATCAGTGTTCTTCAGAGACACAACAGTAGATGGGGGGAAAAATGTAATCATATACACAACCTGCTTCTTTTCAAGATAAAGCATTTAGATAACAGCTTCCCATTTTATCCTGCCACCTTGAGAATTTATGTACATATGATGCTGGAAGGCACAGAGTGCGGTGATTAGAGCAACAACTGTGAATGCTAATGTTCAGAGATGGAATTCAGGTTCAGACAAGAGGGAGGGGCAGTCTACAATTTAGCTCATGCCTCTGGTTCAGTGGTATTCATTCTGAGCTGGAGTACCTTGGTTTGCAAGTACTGGTAACCTGACTGTGGAGAAGGAGACTACAGAAAGTGTTTGGATCCGGGGAGACCAAAAGCCTGGGCCAGTGTTCAGCCTCTTTACAATTCTTCATCTTCTTTCAGCCGCACCCTTTAGGGGACTCAACGGCGGATTATCTGCCTTAATCTCACCCTCTCCTTAGCATCCTCCTCTGTCACACCAGTCCTCTGCATGTCCTCCTTAACTACATGCATGAAGCTTTTCTGTGGTCTTCATCTTTCATCCTGCCTGGCAGCTCCTCATTTAGCATCCTTTGTACAATCTATCCACTATCCCTACTTTGCACATGCCCAAACCAGCTCAGCCTTGCCTCTCTCATGTACTCATTTCCAATCATATCGATTCTGGTCACTGGTCAGCTCTGTCACCTCCACTTTGGCCTCCTCCCTTTTTGTTATGGCCACCGTTTCCAAGCCATACGTCATAGCAGGCCACTACCATCTTGTAAACCTTCCCTTTTACTCTCGCTGCCTTCCTTCTGTCACAAAGACAGCCCTGACTCTTCACTTCTCCTTTATCTCTTTGCTTTGGATGGTTGACCTCAGGTATTTAAACTCATCTACCTTCACTTCTTCACCTGCTGGTACCCCCAGTGTTACATCCGCCTCTCTCTCATGCTGTTTTCAGCCTGCCTCAAGTTCTCAGAATTATGATGCAGAGAGGGGCAGCAAAATATGAATCAAACTTAAATTGGTAGTTTTATTGGAAGAGTTTCAATTTTCTGGAACCTCAATATTATATTAAAACTATTGACCAGGTAAACACCACATTAAACAACATAATACTTCTTAATAACACTGTTCTGTCTTATTTATATGAAACAAAACTATTACTGATATTTGATTCCAAACAGCTCTGTTGTAGAATAAAGGTAGAATATGTTCATTCATGTGAATCTCTTTGTAGAGTCACTCTTCATCACACTTTTTTAAAGAATAGCTCCTTGAGTTCAGTGGTTGGAAAGAATTTGCCCTTTAGAGGGAAAATAGATCTATATTATACGTTGGTCCTGAGCTTTCAATATTACTCTGTAATCACAGGCAGCATTCTATTGGATCAAAGGTACGTTCTCCATAAGATGTGTCTAAAATCAGCTTTCACATAAAGAGCAGCAAGAAAATGTTTATTTTCTTGCTGCTTTACTTTACTCCGTGAAGTTTTCTTTGCATTAATTTGATAGTCGGCTAAATTGGAGAAAATAAATCCACTACGGGTGTGAAAGGAAGAAAGCGCTCAATATAGAACCTAAAATAATGAACAGTTTCTTCATTGTCTTTGCTAGTTTTACACAGTCACGTTCTTGTGTCATGTGCATTTGTGTTAGCAGTGTTACCATCTGCCTTTTGTCTTTATAGGGTCAGTTATGTTATACTCTTCTGCCACAGTCTACATAAGACCAAGGCATTTGGGTATTGCGCATTAATGAAATTGAATTAATTTAATGATTAACTGATTAGTATTTCCGGTGCAGACCAGATTTATTTAATTGCTAATCATATATGTGCCTAATAAAATACATGCATTCTTATACAGAAGGCTGACATGGAAATGAAGAAAAGTGGGGAAGGAGGCATGGAAAAAAGTTTCTCAGTAAAGTTTTCCTCCATCGGAGATGGTTAAGTCTGCTGTGGTATTGATTCTGAAAATCTGCTGAAGAGAGAGAAGAAGATTTTCTTCATTTGGTGTTTTTCTCATGATTGGAGAAAGCACTGTGTGACATGTCAGTCCTAAATCTCCTGTTTGGGTAGAAAACATTTTCACACATGAACGTTGGACAATGGTGGGACAATCAATCACACCGTCTGCTTTTACTCACTTCTAGCCGAATGTATGACAGTCACTGGATCCACTCTCTGTGGGTTTCAATGGGCCAGGCTTTCCCTTTATTTTGTGTTTAAAGCTTTTACTGTGTTAATGTATTTCAGACACAGCAGAGGATAACAGTGTATGCATGTGCAACCTTTTTATTTAAATATTTTTTACAGTATCTTGTTTACCTCTACTGCCTTTCTCTTCAACACAAAGTACTGAGTTCTGTTTTTCTGTCTGGTGGATGAGAATAAAATTGTTGTCAGTTGTCAGTCTGGGACTATTGTGATATCGATTTCATGTTTGTTATTTCAGCTGGGTGCAAAACTTTGGGCATGAAGGTCTTGGACTGCTGCTAGACATTTTGGAGAGGTTGCTATTCAAGAAACAGTAAGTTTATGCATTCATGTTCAAACTCTTTCCCGTCTCACTAATTATTTAATTCTTTTAAGTGTTTAATAGCAAACAATAACCTATTGCTCTCTTGTTTCAATAGCCAAGAGAAAATTGACAAAAAGAACCAACATAAAGTCATCCAGTGTCTCAAAGCCTTCATGAACAACAAGGTATTGACAATAACTTATTTTATTTCATTTTATTATTTCACTTATTTTGTTTGATTGATATTTGCTGGGTATAAAAAGTATGTTTTTGTATATCAGGTTTCTTTAAACTAATCTAATTCATATAATATGATTCTACACTGACACTATAGTTTTTGAAACATGGCCTTTTGAGCTGTAATGTTCATATCAGAAAAATAGTTTATATGGGAACTTAAAAATGCATAAAAATACAAAAGACTGACAGGGGTGTAAAATTGGAAGAGGTCATTGGCTGTCTGACTTTGCTACTTTTGGAGCTCTTTGCTCTGCACTCATGAGTCAGCCACACCCATCTTTACCTCAATTTTTACCTCAGTTCTACCCTCATAAAATTTGTAATCGTATCTTGCACAGGTGTGGCTCTGTAGCAAAATCGGCCCACAGACAGACATATAGACATGCCAGCATATTCTGAGCATCAACACAGCAATATAAAATGTCAGACAAAACTTAGGATTGAGGCATAATCGTTATGTGATTAAAAAGATCTCTTTTAAGATCAGTAGATCTATGTCCCAGGCCAAAACTATTTAAAATGTTTACTTCTCAAGTACTAATAATTCATAATGCTTCAGCTGTTTTTCTTAATAGTTTATCAGTAGCTGCAGAGAGGATAAGAACCCTCCCAGCAACTTTCCATGTAAAGCTAAAACCCTATGGAGAAAGATATCCAGTGTAAAATGTGCTGCAAGGTCTGATATAATCCTGCTTCTCAATAAGTGCCAGACGCCAGCAAAAACCCATAGGCCTCTGTGTTAGCCCAGACCTTTCTGCGGCTAAAGAGGTGTCTTGGGATGTGGGGTAACCACAATGCCAAGAAGACAGGTGTTCTCTGCCAGCTGTCGCTACAGCCTTTTCTTCTTCCGCCTTTGTCTGATTTTTCTGTCTTCTGTCACCAGTGGCATAATAATGTAATACTAAAAGTTACCACACTGTGAAATTGCCCTTTGACAAAATAAATATAATAAGAAAACCTTTCTCCCTGGTAAATTGTAGATTTATTGGAGAAATTGTGTTACAAAGTCACTTTAAGTTTATGTGTGTTTGTGGATGCAATTAGATATCAATTTTGACATGTAGGACATAGTTTTCTGTTTTTTTTTTTTTTTTTTTTTTTTTTATAAAGGGAAAAAAAAGGACACATTATTCTTATGACTTCAGTCAAATATTTGATCATTTAGGTACATTTGAAGTACACGAAAATATATGGTGAGCTTAACTTTGGTTTTGTTGTTTAATGTGGATTTGTATTTTTGTTGAAAAAATGGGGCAAATTGCAGCATGTCTGGGTAATAATGTTTTGATTCCATTACAGTATGGCTTGGATCGAATTCTGGGGGAGGAGAAAAGTCTTGCTTTACTGGCAAGAGCCATTGATCCCAACCAGTCTGCAATGATGACTGATGTGGTAAAGCTGTTGTCAGCCATCTGCATTGTAGGAGAAGAGAACATGTATGTCATTGATTCTCTCAACATTTCTATCTGACTGACTTTTTCTAATGTTAAAGCACAATGTTTTTCCATTAGATTAGGCTGTACTTAAATAGTAAAGTGGATAACTATCATGTCTTTATTATCAGTTTAAATCATACTGGCACACAGTAATAAATGGTGCTAAAATGTCATAAAACAGCCGAAACTTAACAGAGCAGTAAGAGAAAGACTGCACTGTAATTTACCTTATAATTCAGTCACTCGCACACTCCAAGGAACCTTGGATACAATATAGGAAAGAGCATATGGTTAAATCCCTAAAAATGAATGCATTGCTTCATTTTTTCTCTCTCAAACTGTTCAGTCATGCATTTTATGTTCTCATTTAGTTTGGAGAAGGTCCTTGAAGCCATCACCACAGCGGGGGAATGGCGAGGCATTGAGAGATTCAGTCCCATTGTGCAAGGACTACGCGATCGCTCAGTTCAATTACAAGTAAGTGCAAAATACTTTTCCACCATCTGACACCTTGTTTTCCAAAGATTTTACTGATATTACATACAGAATAACTGTGAAAACGTGTCCATGTCAACAGATCACAGTCAGTCAAAGGTCCCTCAGTTACTTAAACATTCACTGTGAGGTTTGATAAAATTCCTGTTTTGTTGTTTTGTCATATTTTTTATTTGCACCTCATTTTCAGTCAAGCAATTGCAAATCACAGATCCAGTCACAGTGACACCTAAAAAGGCAGCTAGACATTTCTCACCTTTTAGTATATGCAAAATGCTTGTATTTTAATGTTATTTAGAATTGATTAATTGTTATGGGGAAAATATGGCTGCTATATTCATGTGGGTGAAATGTCTCAAGTGGCATACTCCAATTAAAGGCAGTGTCATTGTTCATTTGCATTAACAATGAGTTTGTTGTTGTAATTTGGTGCTCTATAGATGAAGATGAATTGAATTAAATTCTTGGTGAATCAGTTACAGTAAATAAACACCAATGCTACATAAAGCCCTCTCAGAATTTTTTGAAGGTTCTGTTTTTTCAGCATGAAAGAAGTGAGCAACTTTGTTTATTTTCAATTTTGATGTGAACATCATCGTTAAAAAAAACATCTCATGCTATATAATTAGTTTTTCGAGGCAAATAGACCTACATGTTGAGCAGCAGTAATACAGAAAACACCACTTGCAAGCGCAACATCATGAGAATTAAAAAAAAAAAAGTCTGTTCATTCAGTTTCTCATGAACTCGTCAGTGCCAGATGCTTCAGTTAAGTACAGATGTCACTTTTTAATGATCGCTTTCAGACCAGCCATGTCAGAAATTAAAATTCAACCCACTAATTCATCTGCACCATTTGTTTTGAATAAACATCAGCTTAAAATCTACAGACAGCTGGGCAGATTAAGTGAGGAACAGTCCCTATACCAGTTAACAAGTTAACGAGAAACATAAAAGCAAGCAGTAGAAGAACATGCTCATTTAATCAATATACAAGTCCCTTTTCATGTTCTGCCTTAAACAAAAAGACAAACATAAAAACGGGCCATTTTATTATTGTGTGTATTCCCTCTACACATTCTCCATTTAGATAAAATTGTTTGTATCTTTACTCTCCAAGCTGTTATACACACTTAAAACATTGCATATATACTGTTTCAAACAGCGCAGGTTTGCATGTTAAAATGTAATCATTTAAATTATGAAAACTTCTTGTCCCTTTAAAACATTTATATAGTGTGACTGTTAAACAGAGCTCCCCATAACATGAGCAATAATTGAGGCACACATAATGAAGCTTAAATCATCTTTTTCATATTATTGGAATAAGAATTTGGTTTTTGTTTGTAGTACCTTGTGATAGGTACCAAATAGCATTCGCATTCAGTTTACTGTATAATTACCTTTGACCAGTTCTCACCAAAAGAAAAAAAAAAGAAGAAGTAAGGAATCAATAGTTGGTGAGGGACGGGGAGACACTGGAATTTAAAATGAGGTATTTATAGAAAGGAAGTGGGAAAAATAACAAGCAGGATTTTTTTTCCAGTGCACTAGAAGGTAGAATTTACTTTACACAAGGATATTAAATACACAGGACTCATCTGTGGCCAAACAAACATTGCCCTTTGTACTTTGTTGTGTTTTATTGATGCTTTGTTATTACCTCGACTGTCTAATAGACAGCACAAATCCCCTTTAACCCCATGCATTATTAAAGCATAGACACTTTTATCCTAAGCATTGAAATGTGTGGCTACAGGCTTTCGGTTCTATTTCGGTACTTTTATTCAAAGTGTCAGCCTAGGGAACGTTTTTTAAACCATAAATACTAAAATTGAGGATACCAGTATTGTCTCTTAATACTCCTATCTCAATATCTTCATATTTGTCTTATTTGTTATCTCAAATATAAAGCTGAAGTAATGTACGAGGTGTGATAAGAGTTCCATGACTTCCCATTTAAAGTAAAAACATGATTTAATTTTAACCACTAGGCCCTTCATCGCTTTGTGCAGTGATACACTTTTCCCGGAGCTCCTGCTGTATTTGTTATGCTCCTTGGAAATAGCATTCTGTAAGTACCATATGCAGCTTGTGCTATGTCAAAAGATGACCCTTCAGCTTGAACTTTACTAAAATCCACAAAGCCAAATCTGGCACTCAGTGTGGGTGGGGACCTGTGATTGTGTTGGTGACTTATTGGCAGGCAATACAAAGGTGCTGTGATACTTTGTAACATCAGTAGCGTTACAATATTAAAGAGGCTCTTTGGTGACAGGTATTAGTAAACTGGAGTACCAAAGATGAGAGTGTGCCATCAAATTAAACATCACCTGAATATCTAGCATTGCCATATTGTCTTTTCACACATGAATGGATTGCCATACTGGTCAATAATTGATTTTCCTGTTTATCTTTGCCCGGGTAGTTGAAGAGTCACACAATGCAGCTGTCCCTGCGTAATAAACCAAACTCAGAAGGGAGTGAAAAACTGCTTTCAAAACAGCAAGTTTGCCCTTAAATTGACAGTTGGTTAGTTGTGTGTGTATGTGTGTATATGGGGCTGCAGTTGTTACATTAATATTAAAATTAGCCCCCACCCCCCAGTTGGTGACTGGAGAAAATAGACATGCATTAGTTATGGTCCTTTGCTTCCAAGGGACATGGCTCATTTAGAATGCATGCCAGCATGCTTTTCATCATCTTCTGGAAAAAAGTCCATCTCTTTCTTTGGTTCTTTCTCTCACTCTGCTCTCTTCCCTTCTCTCACACTCTCTTTGTTCTGTGTACCCCATGTTGCAGGTGGCATGCATGCAGCTCATCAATGCACTAGTAACATCCCCTGATGAGCTGGACTTCAGGCTGCACATTAGAAATGAATTTATGCGCTGTGGCCTGAAAGAGATATTGCCGGTAAGCAAAACATAACCACCACACACACACACACAGACGAACACAATATAAACTCAGACTCACCTTGCATTAATATTAAAATGAGTTGTCCACTTCAGTGAAATATCGTCGTTTTACTCCAGCAAATAATTCATGAAACACAGAGGAGAGTTTGCACGTCCTCTGTCTGTGCGACAGCCAGAAACCAATAAAGTTTCTAGTGTCTCGGCTAATAATCTTCCCTCTGGCTTTTATACCATCTAGCTAACATGTTTAACTTTTGTAAGCAGTGTTGTTGTTGCCAGCAAAATGAGAAAATAATAAATGAAAGTAAAACGCTGGTGCCCACACCTGTAAATAATCAAAGTTAGGATGAGCTCCTTGTCTTTACTTGAGTTTAGTAAAGGATCTTGAGCTTTCCTCACTAATTAATTTTGCATAATTCTTTATGCACCTTCTTTTTGCACCTTGATCCTTATGTAGCAACTGCTAGTCATCAGGAATGAGGCCCTTGACATTCAGCTCAAGGTATTTGAGGAGCACAAAGAAGAGGACATGATGGAGTTCTCTCACAGACTGGAAGACATTAAGAGTGAGCTTGAATATCCTTGTCTTTATTATAAAAGGGTACATGCAATTTGGATTTATGATTCAGTGTTTGTGTCTTGTAATTGTGCCTAATTTTCTTATGAGACATTCATGGGATCCAGTTAAGGTAAATTATTTCTGATATTATGCAAACAAAAGTGTAAATTAGGGTCAAAACACATATTTCTTACATTTACTTTTTTTTCATTACATTCTTTTTTACGTGAAATTGCACTGTTGACATTGAAGTACAAATCCTTGACTCGCTGCACTGATGCAGGTGATATATTCAGTATTGTGCAGAGCATGGTAAAGGACAGCAGTGCAGAGCCATATTTCCTCTCTATACTGCAGCACCTCGTCCTTATACGAAATGACTACTTGATCAGGTAAAAATCAACACAAACACATGCACACACACACAGTTTAATGAATCGAGTAATGCTCTACTTCTCAGTTAAATGAATCAACTAAATATGTTTCCTTATTTAGACTACATGTTTACTTGTATACTTATAATTGTCCTTAGTAGTTTTTATTTATATGTATTTGTTCACTAATCAGGTTTATTTGTTTGCCCTATTAGTTTTCTTAAAAAAAAAAGCAGAGTATAGTAATGTAATTTACAGTCTCTAGACTGTATTCTGACTGCATTTTCATGTCACATATTACCTAAATGCACACACATCTCAGGGTCTAAGCAGTTTTGAACATTGTTAATGATGTACACTGTTGAAGAGCTTATGCTTTCTGGAGGTCTAGCTCTTGCCGCCTTAAACCCTCTCAATGACATTGGTTAACAAAGAGAATGCTTTCTCTTTCATCTCTAAGCCATCTACAGAAGCCATTGCTACAGAGCATTTCTCATCTCCTATTAATGGTGCTTTTCAAAGGCTTATTTTATGTTGGTTCTCTTGCTGTTGGGTGTGACTTGGCTTGATCAAAAGATGGAGCTTTAGTCTGAAGAATACAAAATGCATCACCTGCCAAAAAACAACACCTTTTTGGTGCTCTTCTCTAGCTCTGTCTGATTATTATTATTTTTAATATATACATTTTTTTTTAAATTTAAGCACTGGTGCTTCTGTGACTGCCATCACTTTGCTAAACATCATTAACCATACACAAATATTTCATACATTAAAAACATACACTGTTGCTCCCTGTTGCAGGGATGTAACTGTCTAGAGTACACAATTTTTGAAGCCATCTTAAAAAAATGGTAAGAAGAGAGGAGAAAACCTAAAATCAATGATTTGTAAATCACTATATATAAAATTTAGAGTTCTACATAGACAGTGCATCATGAACTGAAACTGAGAGAATGAGGCCCCCAATGTCTTTCAATTGTTAGTTTGAGAAGTACTGTTCTGTTGTTTAACTAGCTGCCTACACAGTCTTTCACTGAGTGTTGAACCCTTGCCCATCCCTGCTTTTGAAAAGCTGCGTTTCTGTAGGATGTTTTTATCCCCACTGAATCTAATGAGCTGTGAAATGTTTAGCCAGGTATGTTAGCATGGGTTTTTAAACTAGGCAACTTTCCCAGGCCCAACTTTTTTGTGTTGTTGTTTTTTTTAAAGGATTTTTTCAGACAAATAATAATAATATGGGACATACTGTATTTGCATTATAAAAACAAACAAACAAAAAAAAACAAACCTATGAGATTTAGATGATTTGAAAATGCTAGCTCTGTGATTTCTTATTTTGTTTTTATTTGTTTTTGAAGGGGTTAAACTCTAAATTAAACTAAAATTAAACTCTAAACTGTTCAGCCATGATACATCCAGGAGAGGCTCTGTTTACTTTAATTTTCAGTGATTACAATAAGAAAAGATATCCAATTGATGTAAGCTATCCCATGAGATCAGCTATCTTATCAAACTGTGGTATGCGTACCACTGGTGGTGCGTGGGTTCCCTCTAGCGGTATGCGGGAAGTCTCCCAAAAGATTAAATAATATACCATGTTCTGATTGAGAGATTTCTGAAAAATTTAAACGTACAGCTCCTTCCGACATAAATGAAGACTGAAAACTAAACAGTAGTGATGTTTGTAGGGTTACAGAAGTTGGGCTACCGGGTATGTAATGATGTGCTACGGGATCGTTAGCTACACAGCTATGGTTAGCATAAAAGATGAGGACAAAAAGTTATTTTTTATAATACTATCACCATCTATACTTCAAATCGAGAATTTGATGTTTCTTTATTTTCATTTGTTCATCTGTCTGAGATATGCAACTTCAGCTTCTATTCTCTAATTTAATATAAAGGCAGAACATTACACATAACAACTAGAGATGGCACGATACCACTTTTTTATGGCCGATACCGATACTGATGTCATAAATTTGGATATCTGCCGATACCGATATGAATCTGATAAAGTGTATTTTGTAATCAATAAAACTGTTTTTTATAAATATCTTGCTGCATTTTGTATAAGTTCAAACTCGAGTTTAAAAAAAACAAAACACTAAAGCTATTCTTTTATACCTGTATGCAAAAAATACACTGCACCCAAAATATTTTATAGTTCAGCTACACTGATCAATCTAACAAACTTAAACCTACACCATCCTCCCTATTCTGGTATTTTAAAGAGTACTTAGCAGAAATATTAAACAACCTAACTAATAGGGTTGCCAACTCCCACCAAAAAAAAAAAAAAGGGAACCACCCCCCGCCTCGTGATGCTTAATTGACGCAATCAACTTTAATTTAATGCACGTGTAAAAAATGCACAGAAATCAATTATTTTTCTACAATAAGTAGGTAGATTCAACATCTTTCTTCAACAGGGGTGGCCGTAGCTCAGGAGGTAGAGCAGGTCACCTACTGATCGGAAGGTTGGAGGTTCGATCCCAGGCTCCTCCAGTCTGCATGCCAAGTATCCTTGGGCAAGATACTAACCCCAAGTTGCTCTCCGATGCGTCCATCGGAGTATGAATGTGTGTGAATGTAGTTAGATAGCACTAAGTATAGATAAAGTGCTTGTGAGAATGGGTGTGACTGGGTGAATGTGGCGTGTTGTATAGAGCGCTTTGAGTACTCCGGGAGAGTAGAAAAGCGCTATATAAGAATCAGTCCATAACAGAATTGCAGACTGCACAGATGGTACCTTCCCACAGGAAAAAGTACTATAGCTTACTAGTGTGTATATTAGACTTAATAGTATACATAATACATAATAGTATACAATAGTATATATACAATAATGGATTTCTATACATTTAATCAGATGAAAACTTTGGTTGTAAGATTCAGATAATTATTTATTAAAAGTTAGTCATTTTAAATGAAATAACAAAGAAAAGTATTTTTTTGTGCCCCCCTTTCCCTGTTAATGCCCTACCTGGCCCCCTGGCAAAACTTTGCTTTGACCCGCCCCTGCACAGTTACCAGCCGTCAGCTACGTAAAAAAAGATCCTAGTGTTATTTGTCTCTCAGAAACCGTTCATAACTTCCCTTCAACTCATTCATGTCACTTAAAATGTAATCCTGTTTCTCCATCATTGTTCAGCTCTGATGATTCAGTAAGAACATCTCCTGGATTCATTTTCATGTTTCCCTCTTACCACATATCCAAACAGATATCATGACCAGCAGCTTTTACAGCCGTGGCTCCAGCAAACATCAGTTGAAACTAAAAATTAATATTAAATCAATTCTAACAACAGCTTATCAAGCTTAAACATGCTGCTGTTGTTTATCCACTGGTCTCCTCTTTCTGGCGCAAAGTGTGCGATAGATAAACAAGAAAGACGGGACTTGCGACAGAAAAAACAATCAGCTGGTCATTGATCAGTTTCATGATTGAAGTAGCAACAGGAGAGGCAGGGGAGAGAATGAGAGAAGAGTCAGCTTTGCAGCAAAGACAGAATAACTCCAGCTTTGTATTTTTGTTTTTGTTTGTTTGTTTTTTTTCCATTCTACCTGAAGTATGGAACAAGTCGCTTCCTTTTCACATCAACATGGAACTCCGACGGCCAGTCCAGCTGTGGCTCCATATATCAGTTGTTAAGCTTAATGTGGAAATACTATGCAAACATTCAGACATGCACTTACATACTTGCTATACTTCTCTGGGATAGTTTTCTCTGAGATGAAATGACGCGGTTTGGAAGCATAGCGAGACTCCAAAGGCTCCACCAGACCGCCGACAGGTCTCGCAGACAACAGCTGCTCTATCACGTGACACATACTGCTCCGATGCGCTGAGCTGGGTCACGCCAGGTAGCGCGTTTTGTGAGGTGATTTTGTGATACTTCGGATCGGATTACATTTTTTATTTCTCTCCGATATCCGATCCAGTAATTTAGGTCAGTATCGGAACGATATGTATCGGTCCATCTCTAATAACAACTAGCAGTTATAATAATTGACTTATGTTTTAAATTATTCATCAGGAAAAAGTACTAAAAATTGACCATAAAAAATAATACATTATTCTTTGATTTTGTTTTTATCTAGAACATGAATTCACTCTAAGTCATCTTATAATTTAACATCAGTATTGTGAGGACTGTTTAAAAATTGTAGCTTAATGGAATGAACATATTTCTCCCTGTAGTTTAGTGGTTAAGGCTCCATTAGCTTATAGTATTTCTGTTAAATATGTGTACTGGGTTTGCTTAAGAAATTTGTCTTGCATTGTTGATTGTCCTTAGTAGCAGATTAGGCATTGTCTGAATGTGGTCCCTCTGATGAACTGCACTGGTTTTAGTTATTGGAATTCTTTTTGTTAATGTTTTTGTCTGCATTAATTCAGTGATTCCATTGTGTAGCTCATGTTTCGAATCATATGCATGGTATTATGAGATGCAGTCTCTGCATTGTTTTAGGAAGAGGTGGAAACCAATATCCCTGATTAATCACTGTTTGTAAGTATCAAAGTATTAGTTAATGATTTGGTGTAGAAGGGATTAGGACTCTCAGCGGGATCATTGTAAGATAATGAGCAGATCAAACATTCACTTTATCTTTAACTCACAATAGCACTGTGCCTCCCAGCGTTGCATGTCATCTGTTGTTATTATATTATTTCCTTCTGCTCATTGAGGCTTGGCCCTGGTTATTTTGTGATCAGTGTGTCCAGCAGAGCCATATGAAACAGTTTAAATGCAATTACTCAGCGTTTGCTGATATTATCATCAAAACAGTGCTTTTATTAAGGCGCTAGGTTTGAAGGAACCCAAAGGGTCTTGTAACAGGGACCTGTGTAACATTAGCATCTAACTCACTTTAGGAATTTACTGTCTCCACAAACAACCACTATTAGTTTAATTATTAAATAAAAATCAAAAGGGGCCAAACTGGGAATTATGTAGTTATTCTCTGCATTAAGGTATCTGTGTGCATATTTTTTTTACCTCCAAGTTGAAAAATTTATAATTTCCATTAATTAGTGTTAATTACAGTAATTATATGCTTGTGCATGTAAAGTGTACCATGTTGTGATTTTTTTTTTGTGAGTTGTTTTCAAATTTTACCTATTACTTGAAAAACAATAAGAAAAAACAACTCAGTAATATGCTAATATGCTAATTAGTTTAGTGCCGTCTGTTAGTATATTAAACTATCTCTGATATAATACAGTAACTGTAAAAGATGTCGGGCACATTTCCCGTATCTTTTTGCTAGCCATGTTCTTCCTGCATACACTAAACAGATTAAAACTAACAAATACAATTAGTTGTTTTTGCAGTCCCAGGCCTTATTTAAAGTACAACAGTAAGCGGAAAGCATTAGGCCTTAAGCACAGAGTGTCTTTGCTCACTGTTTCTTGTGTGTAGCAATGCAGTGCATAAAATTTCAGTATTAAATAGAGATTATATTTTGTGTTAATAAATTGTAATCAATTTCCAACTAATAGCATCGCTAGCCTTAAAGCTCTGAACATCTGCGATAATCAAAAGAAGTCTTTGCCAGCAAATTGTTGTGTGAGTGGTGCAAAGTCACACAACATGAACATCTGACACCACAGGTTTGCAGAGGGAGATGGCAATTTTATTTAACTTGTCAGCTGTACTTTGAGTCATAAATGGTATAAATTGTATTGTATTATTCAGACCATTAAGCATGTCCTGAATAAAAGATGAAACGGCATTTTTACAATAAGGAAAGTTGGAAAAGACTGAAGACAGAAACGATTTCCTGTAATATGATATCCTGCGTAATGTTTGTAGAACTGTATGCGGATACCTTGCAGCAACCTGATGTCATCTGCAGGTAACGTAGCGTAAACACAGTGGATAGCCATGCATAGTATTTGATGTCATTTAAATGCAGCTACCAGGAGTGACTTAAATTGTTAATTTTATTACAGCAGAGAAAAGCGAGTGTAAATTTTGTCACTAAGGTTTCTTTGCCATTATCAGGCCACTATTGTGAAGAGCAGTTTGTTCTTAATGGTTTGCCTGGTTAAATAAAAGATTAAAATTGCTTTAAAGCCTGTGCCTGTGGCTCAAAGACAGTTGTATGTTTCTAACTATCTCTCTACACGTTTTGTCTCATTTATCTTCGCTCGCAGGCCACAGTACTTTAAGATCATTGAGGAATGTGTTTCTCAAATTGTGCTCCACCGTAGTGGCACTGACCCAGATTTCAGTTATCGCAAACGCCTCGATGTCGACTTTAGCCACCTATTAGGCAAGTTGAACAATTTTTAAATTACTTTTTTTTTCAGATAATTAGTCAGATAATTTCTGACTAGTTGTTTTTTGTTTTTCAGAGGTGTGCGTGGATAAATCTCGAATAGATGAATATGAACAACGAGCTTCGGAACTGGCACAGAAGGCAAGTAATGACAAAAGGAAGCAAAAATATAGCATGCTGACATTTAAACTAATGTGTTGTATAAAATAAGGTACTAATGAAACACAAACTCTTCTAAAAATCTAAATATAATGAGGCCATAGGAATAACAACCATATAGGTTTTTGTAAACATCAGTTGGCAACCGTGACATCTTGCTGTGGAATAATGACCAGACTGACCTTAAAATACACAAAATTCATTTTAAAGTGAGATATAATAAAACAATGTTTTATTGTAATGTAGCAGTGTAATTGTATCGGTTTCTACCATTAGCTGAAATCAGCTAATTTCAAGTTATATTCCAAGTCAGTATTATGTGTGCTTGGTTGAATAAACTGGATATTTGGTGCTCTTTTTTCAGTTTGATGAGGAGTTTCTAAGCAGACAGGAGGCACAAGCTCAGCTGGTCAAGTGTGAAGAAAAAATAGCTGAACTCCAAGCAGAGCTACAGGCCTTCAGGTCCCAGGTATTTTTGTACATTTCTTTTTATTCGAAACGGGATGTGAGATGTAAGAAAATGTTGGATTGGATTACTAATTAAAATCCCTTGAATATTGCATGGAAATGCAATTCAACTTTCTTTTCTTACTTTCCAATGATGAGATGTTCTTGTTATTTAGGGTTGCGGCATAGGGTGGGGGTTTTATTCACTGGAGCCTGCCGTTTGGTTTGACATAGAGGCTGCTCTACTGGCTAGCTGACACTAAGTCTAATAGGAATACTGACCAGTCCTCCATGTTGGCCATTTCTAATTCTCTGATCTCTATCCCATAAGAGGAAATTGTTCTAAAAGCAATTTATTCTGACAACCCCTTCAGCCCCCCTTTCCCATACCACAACACTCCAGAGAGTTACTCCTACACCCTGGCACTGCAAGATAACTACACACTCAGAGAGAGGAAAAGAACTTCCTTTTTTTCCATGATAATTTTTCAATTTGAGTGAGCAAACACAGGATGAATACTCAAATACTGCCTTGGTTCAAATGGTGATGGTACATTTAACTGGTGCAGGTGCATGCATACATACATTGTCTCTTTGTCTTTGACCATGCCTGTATCAGTCTCGCTCCCACCAAACAGACTTTCACTCGTGCTTGTTAATTCAGCAAAGGTGTTCTTCCCTGCAGACGCAGAATAAGAGCCCAGGGCTGACCTTTAGTCTGCGTCTTTAATCTAAAACTGGTGCATGGATCAATAAGCCATTTGCTCTATATGATACAATTTACAAAGCTTGTAGGGCCAGTTATAGCATTTCTGTTTTTTTTTGTATTTTTGACAAAACATCATTGTGTGTATGATCTTAACAGAATCTGGACCCTTTCTGAGCATTTGGCCTTTACTGAATGGTTGAAAGAGTACAGCTCTGGTATCCATACCGTAGAGGTATTACACAGGAAAGAATACAGAACATGGTGTATAAGCACATTTTGTTTTGCTTTTGGTCTCCCCAATAAGTCGTTTTTCTTTGACATGTGATTTCACTGCCACGTGATATTTAAAAAATAAATAAATAAAAAAAATATGAAGGCGTTCATTCTGCAGAAAATACATTTCAAGTTGGAAGCTAAGTGCAATAGCATGGAGCCCTAAACTATGAACTCTGGGAATGGCTGATTGAGATGTCGTATCATCAGCCTTGTTCATTACCTTGCTTCAAGGTAGCTTAGCATTGTGCTCCTGTTTTGAAAATTTAATTGATGATGTTGTATTTCAAGTATAATTTTTTAAATTCCAGGCTACAGTTTACTGTTCAATTCAAAACTGCTTCAGGTCTGAGCTCTGTGCGTGCATGCGTGTGTGTGCGTGCACATGTGTGTGTTTATTTCTACTTCTATAGCTGAATTTTCTTTTGCTTGAATTTTCAGTTTGGAGCTGTACCTGTGGGGCCGGCCAATGCTGGACAGGCATCATCTTCTTCAACAATCCCATCTGGGGTTCCAATTCCTGCTCCAGCATCTCTTGGGCCAGTCCCACCACCACCTCCCCCTCCGCCTCCGTTACCTGGTTGTCCTGCACCACCTCCACCACCTGGAATGCCTCCTCCATTTGGTGCTCCCCCACCACCCCCTCTTGGATTTGGGGGTGGTCTAGGCTCACCTACCCACTACACTCTGCCTTATGGCCTCAGGCCAAAGAAAGAATTCAAGCCTAAAACCTCCATGAAGCGCCTGAACTGGTCCAAGGTAAGACTCACAGATGTGTGTAGTGTATGTTACATTATAAAAAATGAACTATTTCAAAAACTTTGAAAGAAGAAACTAAAATTTAGGCCACGTAGAGGCCCTCTACTTTGTTCCTGATGTGTATTGGCAGCTCCTGCTAAGTACAGGTGTTTCTCTGAGAATTAAACAACAACTTTCTCACTTTGTGCCAAGCCAGAAATAATTGAAAATAACAGATGATCAGATGCTATTGTCAGAGCAGCCTCTGTGGTACTAATACAGATGTTGTTATCCGCAAAGCAATATTAGTTCACACCACCAGCGATGTTAGTTTGTGGTTTGATTAATAATTTAATGTCAGATTTACAACAGTACAGATGTTCAGCAAATTAAACCAGATGTTTGAAATTTACAGAGAACATTCTTGTAGGACATGTGGAGAACCTGTCCTGCAGCTGTAGAAGACCCTTGCATATGGCTGTGTTTGGGACAAAGCTGTTGTAAAACTTTCTCATTAATAAGAGTTTAACTTCCAACTGTTGCCCACAAACAGCAGTCCTAATGCAGTGACACTCATTTATCACTTTCCTAATAGAATGGCACTTAGTAAGGGTATCTTTGCTGAGGTCAGTGCCCTGTCTTGCAATTTTAAACAAGGTGATCCACATCTGCACCAGAGTTTCACGGTGTTAATTTGACCATTCTTCATTTCTTCATCATATAACAAGAACTTGAAAGGCATACAAAAATATGCAGTGAAAGATAGTTGATTCTTCAAAACATCAGCAGTGCTACCAGTGTTTGGTGATTAAAGGAAGTATTCACTTTGAAAATATTCTTTGATAGACTATGGATTAAATTTAAAGACCTAATTTTATATTTTTAAAATTAAGCTTGAGGTTTTACCAACTTTTATCTATTTATCTACCTGCTTATCTGACTTTCCTTATTTTAGTCTGTATTGTACGTTCTGCTAACTTTATGTTATTGTTCCAAGGAGGAAAACTATTTCATTGAGTAATGGCAATACTGTACTTTATATTAATCTGGAAAGAAATGCAAATACCTGGTGGCGTGCTTATTGTTATTTATTTATAACATTTGGTGTCAGTCTTCATGGGAAACTATATCTCGAGGCTTTAATGTGACTAATAAATAATTAAGTAATATTTATATTTCTCTGTCAAGCCCTAACTGGTTAATTAAAGATGTTAAATTATGGCTGTGTATTTTAAGATTCGTCCCCAAGAAATGTCAGAGGGCTGCTTTTGGGTGCGGGTTGATGAGGACCAGTATGCAAAGCCAGATCTGCTCAACAGAGTTGCTCTTACTTTTGGATCACAGAGAACAGGTAAGACTCCATCTGCTTTTTAATGCACTTATTTAATTTCCATCTGTCAAGGTGGTGCATTGTATTCTGAGAAGGCTTGGTTATCCTTTATACTCTTATCGCTACGTGTTGGATACACTGTGTATGTTAACGCTGGTCAACAGCAAGCCAAACTCAATTTTCACGAGTCAAGAAACTGAGCGTCTTGCTCCTTTATTACGGTCTTCTCGACGGCTTACAATCTTTTACAATTGTGGCTTGAATAACTCGATGAAAGTGCTGAGTGAAAAGCCATTGCTTTCGATGGTGTGTATAAAGATTCAGGCCACAGGAGATGAAGTTTAAACACAGGCAGGTTTTCTGTACCATGTTTTTTCCCAACTGACTGCAGCTTCTGCTTCCCACAATGCATTGCGAACACATATTACTCCTTCAAAATAAGATACAGAAAAACTAATGCTGACTGTATAGAATATATTTTTAACTAAATGACTCTCTTTTTTAACATAAATTACCAAAGTTGAAATATGACATTTTTATCACTAAATTATTATGAACCATTTTTAATCTTTTACTTGGGACAGAACATTCTTCATAAACAGATGTTTTCACACAGTTAAGCATTTGTGTGTAATACATTATTTAACTTTTTATTACATAATATTTCTTTGTTTTCTTTGACTTTTTTTTTTTTTAGAAATTTTCCACACTCGTCTATTCAGTTCACTTGTCTAGACAGTTGTGTACATTAGTTTGTGTTCAGCACTGCTTTAAACTTTCTACTTCACTCTTTCTTCAGTCTTCTTGTCTCAGCTGGATGGTAAAAGTAATAATTAAGATTGTCTTAATTAAGATACTTCAGCAGTATTACTCTGGGTTTATAAGCATCGTGCAATCATTGAACCTTAAAAGAAATGGTCTTTTTTTAGATACAGAATAATTTAGCTGAAAAGCAACAGAAAATACAAATGGTTAAACAACAACAATCAATTAATAATTAGTAAATATAAAATAAAAAGAAAATAGAGGGCTGACTATAGTCTGACCTTGGCCTGGTCATGAACAGTTTTATGGACCAGGTGGAGCCCACTATCTGAATCTTCGTCCACATTGGAACCCATTCATGGTCACTAGCGGGTTTTCTAGACACTCATTGCCTAGGTAACCCTCTAATGTATTTACTACCAGGTCTCATCGGGGATAGCTGTTGTTAGTTGCTTCAATCTCTTGCCTGGAAGTCGATTAAACTCTTGGGACATTATTTGTTGTTTTATGTCCCTCATTGCAAAATTGCTTCCACTGAGATTTAGACCAACTGAAGCACCAGTGCCAACACATGAAAGCTGGATTCTGACTTAGTCAAATTCCCATAAATGGTAGCTTCAAGCCACTGACTCCTGAAACAGTTACATACTCCATACGTGTGAGTTGTCATACCAACTCACACGTATGGATCGTTTGTTTAGCCAGTCCTATCCCTGAGAAAGTACTTTAATGTGCTGGGGAAATATGTGGATCAAAATAATATTATTATCACAGTATTACTGGTTTTATAGAAATGATTCTTTCCCCTATTTAAATGGACTGCTTGTGCAGTGACTATTTTCTTCTTTTTTAAAAGTTTCAGCACTAGCACTCCTTGTGGAATCACACTGTTTTGTATTTTGGTGACTATTTTAGTGGTGATATTGCATAATAAAACACCATACTCTTACTGCCTAAGACATTAGTGTAGCTGGTTATATCTGGAATATTCATGTACAAGGTTGTTGGAATGATTAAAGCTTGAGTAGGAGGTAGCAAGAGATGTTATCCCTCCCCAGTGTTTCATTTATTAGTCCCTTCACTGATGATTTATTCACGTCTTGTGTTTTCTTTCTTGTCTTGTCACTGCTTCAGCTAGCTTACGCCAATTTGAATTATTCATCCAGGTGTTATCTACCTGTCACAACTCTATGGCGTTCCTCTCAAGGCACAGTGCCCCCTTCTCCCTCCCTTACACACCAATGCAACCCTAGCTCCCTATAGTCAAAGTGTTGAATAATGGAGGCAGATCTAAAGGGCAAACAGGTAGACAGACAGTCAAACAGGTGTTCTTTGGGGATGGCAAAGGAGGGATGTTCACCTGAAGACATTGTACTTTCCTGTTAGGTTAATGACCTTGCGTCTGCACATTTTCACAGAATTTTATTTTCCAGCTTTCATGAAATACATGCCTCATCTTATAGGCAGGCACGCAAAGGCGGTTCAGCTCTGTGCCGTTCCAACTGCTTGGTTTGTTACTGTTAACGGGTAATGCATTTTAGATTTGGTGAGAAAGAAACATTTGTCTTTCTCATCATTTGAAAGGTTGTTCTCCTCACGGTTTTTTCCAGTCCCAGTGGAGGTTGTAGGAGCAGGATGACTGGTAGGTTGTGCAATCGGACCCAGCTGCTACCACTAGCGCGGGTCATCAAGTGAACTTACATGTGTACGTGCTTGTGGGTTTGTTTTCTTATTAACACAGCCGTGTAGCATCATGTTTCATCTCACTTAAGAGCAGCAGCATCTGGATCAGCATTAAACATTAAACGGGACACAATGTGAAACAGTATTCACTCAGTTTGCCTCATTAAATATGGATTCATATTTCTTGAAACTTCCTCTTTTTTTTTTTTGGTGATGTTTATTCCTCTTAGTAGTTTTCTAAGACAATTCCTGTCATCCACACTGTTGGGTCTGTGTTTCCACAAGCCCCGCTAGTTTAGAGACTTATTCTCGTTAACGACAAAAACAAGACGAACATCTTTTACTTGCTAGCAAGGGAAGTTTTTGGTCAAGGACCAGCTCTTGGAGCTCACGCTCCTAACCTGTCTCCAGCCCAAAATCCTTCAAAGAGCAGCTTCCCTCGCAGCTATTTATTGACAGTCTGTTACAGTTCACACAATACACAACACAGCACCTCCTTCGTAAAACCCCCCTTGGTTACAAAGACAAGGCACTATGTGTGTGTATGTGTGTGCACGTGTATGCATGTGCAACACACGCGTGTGTGTGTGTGTGTCTGTGTGTGTGTCTGTGTGTGTGTGTCTGTGTCCAAAAGGGTCATAAAAGCAGGAAGCAACATCACAAGAAACAGATCTTTCAGATAGGATGTTTCTGCAATAAAATCTCCCCCAGCACAGAGTGGCTGGAGAGAAGGGATGGGTATCGGTATTTTTTTTTTTAGACATTCATTTTTTTTTAATTTTTTTTTTTTGTAGTTTATACTTGATTAACCAGAGAATGTCTGCTGAAAATACAGCTGTGATGGTCTTTTTCCCAGATTTTTTGTGTGTTAAGTCTAATTGTTGAATGTTGTCATTATGTTCTTAAATTTGTACAGTCTTGGTTCAAGCAGTAGGATCAAGACATTCCTTTGATCCTGAGCACCTCTCCAGTAGGGATGGGTATCGTTTAGGTTTTATCCAATACCAGTACCAAACCGGTACTTTTGAAACGGTGCCGGTGCTTAAACGGTGCTCAAACCGGTGCTTAAAGAAAATATAACTATTTGCGACTGCTTTTTGTGTGCTCTCTGTGTTTATGAACAGTTGGTATAAAAAGCAAGAAACAGACAAATGCATATATGCTCTTTATTTTCTTAGATAAATGATGCAAATATGCTGACTTAATCAATAAAAATTAATGAAAAAATTCCAGTGAGGAACACAACTGAGGCAACATGTTACTTTAATGTTTGTAAGGTTATGCCTGTAGTGTAATGCAATAATCATAAAGCAGAATTAAGCACAGGAGACACCCTGGTGTGCATGGTAGATGGGTTCTAAGAATGTAATAAATTAATAACTCTTGTGATTTCTTGTGGATGTTGATTTATCTTGAAAGCATTTCAAAGGCTCTATTCATCTAGGTCTTCCCCCAAGGTAGAAGTTTTTTTTCATTGTCTTAGTTCATATTTTAACTTTCATAACATTAACATTACAGTCATCCTAGCTATAGTTTTCTATTTGGATGGTTGGCCTTTACTTGATTATAGTGTCACTAGTTAGTGACTTAGCTTGTCAAGATCTGTTTTCTGTTTATTGACTCAGCCAAAATAACTCTTTATTAGTGGACTTGCAAAGAATAGTGCAGATACATTGATTTTTTTTGCCTGTAAAGTGCTCTTCAGAACATCAGAAAAATAATCCTGTTGCGCTTGAGGTATTTTTTAATATATATTTTTTTAATCCGTAAAGTTTTATGGTACTATAGCAGTGGACATTTGCACTAACTTGCAAAAGAGGGAGGGAGATTGTAATCGCCGGTTGGAAGACTTTCCTCTACATTAGTCCTTAAATTTCATGTTTTGTCAACCAAGTGGTTATTTTTGCTTTTGCTTTTTTCGAGGTTGTTTTCCAGTTAAAGCCATATATGTAATTTTGACCAATGCAAACTGAGGAGAACCAAACAATTCTGACAAGCCCAGAGCTGTCACTAGTAAAATCATTACCATCTTCTAGGATTTAATTACAGAGGGGGCTAAGTAAAACTGGACATAATTAACATGAGAAAATACCTACGTGTTGGTTTCAAACTACAATTCAAAACAGTTTTTAAGTGGGGATTTTAGTATACTTTTAAATGTGTTGGTAATTTTGTGCATAATATAGCAAAGTTGAATTTGTGGCAGCACCGTATCATTGAACCCATTTTTCGGATCGTAAGGCGCACCGGATTATAAGGAGCATTAAGTGAAACAAAACAGTCAGATAAGTGAAACTTTACTCAACTCATTCTTCTTGCTTCCTTCACTTACCATTGATTCATTAATGTTGAATTCTCTTGCAGCTGCTCTATTCCCATGTTGTCGCAGTATATTAATGACTAACCTCGTATTGTGGATGGATTATCTCAGTTGTTCTCCTGACTGAAGTTTGGTCCATTTACAGCATCCTGCCATGCGATTGCATTTGTTCTTAACCATCGGGAACCCTCACGTTAACTTTTATCGAGTGGAAAAAAGTTAGCATTCATGTTCCAGCTTGATTGTGTTTATGTTATACTAACTTAGCTATGTCGCTAGCGATCACACAGCATATCATTATATACCAGCTAGCCCAACTTCAGTAACCCTACAAAATTTTTTCAGAAATCTCTCAGACAGAACATGATATATCATGTTGGGGTGGAAACTAGCGAGCTAACTTCCTGCTAACTTCTAACTCCGTTAAAGCCGTAGCCGTAATGCTCCGACAATCCATCAAAGTGGTGTGGCTTTTTAGCTTACCAAAGTTGTGCTAAAACATTTTTTGACAGATTTTTGAGCTTTGTGTATCACATATAATTGGTTTGAGGTCAGTAAGCACAACCAGAATTCATACATAAGGCGCACTGGATTATAAGGCGCACTGTCGATTTTTGAGAAAATTAAAGGGTTTTAAGTGCGCATTATAGTCCGAAAAATACAGTATTTTATGTTCACTTTTCTTCGAGAATTGGATTGTTTTTAGTAGAGACATATCTACAACATGTACTATGTACAAGTCTTGTAAAAAAAAGTGGTTTAGGAGTTCAGTACCATTCTGCTAAATTTAATCTAATGCCAAAGATGAATTCTTTCTTACATTATTCAATGTGCAAAATAGATGGGATGCAAACCATAGTCTGAGCATCTCTGTCTCAGTAAGCTTGTTTTTTCTGACTTTAAAACCTGTAGTAACTGCTGAAAATGAAAAAGCCATCACTCTTTGTTTTTGTTTTTTTGATGAGATACTTCTTGTACCTATTTATATTCCAACAATGCGATTGTGATTTTTTTTTTTTCTTCAGCAGTCACATTAACACATTTAACATACATGGATGAATAATTTACTATGATAAGAAATTGGAATAGCAATTTTTTTTGTCTCATTATTAAAGCAAATGATTGGATTGCATTAATCATTAATGAAACAAAAAATATTTTTGTTATTGCTTAAAACCTTATTTAAAATCCTTTATCTATGGTAGTTTTTGGTAATTTAATTTAATTTTAATTTAACATTATTTGGGTTGTCACGTGAGGGTAGGAAAATAAATTGATCTGTAGTTAGACAGCTTCACCTTTATACTTTATTTCACTACAACAGACTGGTGTAGTGTCTGCATTATAGTAGGGCTGCACGATTTTGCATAAAATGAGAATCACTATTTTTTTTGCTTAGAATTGAGATCACGATTCTCTCACGATTTTCTTTTCCAATGTAAATATTTATTGCACTTATTAACTGCACATCAACTTCGTAACAGTTGAGACTGAACATAAAAACAATAAATAAACATAAAAACAACAAATGTCTCACATTTTGTTGTTGCCGCAAAACTGTACTGCTTGAAATTCCGTCTCCACCTTTGCTCGACACTGCGTGTATAGAGCAGGTAGTGCAACAATAGAAAAATAGTTGCGGGACGGAACTGTGTAGCGTTTGTCTAGGGTGTTGATCATTTTCCTGAATCCCTCGTTTTGCACAGTGTTGATGGGAGCCATATCTTTGGTCAGGTGATAAGTAATAGCCTCCATAATTTCTTTGTGCCTGCGGGAGTTCGACGGGTATAGGGAAGCGCTGTATAAGGTTCCCGTTATTGATGTTTGGGTGGTTGACCGGGACGTATTTTCTCCAGTCACCTTCTCGTCATCCCGGACGTGTTCTCCGTTGTTTTTTCCCCTGCCAATTTTAGCATCACACGGCACAGCTTCTGTATCACGTGGTATAAGGCTCCGCCCTCGTCATTTGTTGAGCAGGAAGAGTGAGCGCAGATTACGTCCCGGATCAAAATGCGGTACAATCGTCGTCGTCTTTTTTTTTTTTTTTTTTTTTTTTTTTAAATCGTTGTCATTTGGAAATGGGATCGCACATAAGTATGAATTGAGATCGCGATTTTCTAATGATTAATCGTGCAGCCCTACATTATTATAGATGCTGCACCAGTCTCCTGTGCCACTCTCCCCTCACTTATGAACAAGATCCTGAGATACTAAAACATTTGGGGCAGCAGCTTATCCTTGCCTTGGAGTAGGTGCACCATCCTTTTCCAGCTGAGACTCATGGCCTCAGACTTGGAGATTCTTATTCTCATTCCTGAAGCGTCTTAATCAGCTGCAAACTGCACCAGTGCAAGCTGGAGGTCAGCGCCCGATGAAGCCAACAGAACCACATCATCTGCAAAAATCAGAGACTTCCTCCACATCTTGGCTGCACATATAAATTTTATAAATATTATGAACAGAATATTTGACAAAGCTTTGGTGGAGACCAGCACCCACTGAGAATTATTCTTGGCAATGTGAACCAAGCTCTTACTATCATTGCGTAGGGACAGGAAATGACTAAAAGCAACTACAGCTAAATGCACACAATGTAGCTATACAGTAGATGCAGTTTGCCACATGCTGTACTCATGGAATGGTGTTATGTGCCCGGAGGAGCTAGCAGCTGCTACCTTCCTGCCTATGGTTCAGGAACAGAGGTAACACCTTGGGCAAGCAGATTTTTCAGCCAAGAGTTGGACAGTCACCTCCGCAGGTTCCTCACTCCCAGGATGGTCATTGCTGTTTGCACTGGGGCTTGAAGTGTAGCAGAACTGGTTCTCCATTTTATGTGTGGGACATGACCCAGAGATCTCAGGTAGACCCAGCATGGACGACGTCTCCAATGATATGATAGCTTCCAGTTTGGGATGTTCCCAGTGCAGATGATAAATGTAGTTATGGGGTCTTTGTCCTTTAAAATGACAGATTAACCTTATTCCTGTTGCTACTCTGATACTTCAGTCCACGATCCACGGCCAACAATCATTAACTACCCTACCTGCATTAAATACCCTGTCAGATATGACAACAACTATACCTCTGGAGTCTGTGCAGACCGTGGTTGGTAGGTTTAACACTGCAGCAATTCAAACCTCAAACACAAGTATAAAAAGTTATTGTCGTGTTTTAACATAACTGTCTAAACAAAACCTACCGGTAATTTGTAAAGTGTAAACATTACTTTGGACAGGGAAGTCAACTTCAGCTCGGCTATACTTATAATTAATTAATTATAATTTCTACTTCTCCCCCACTTTCTTTCTCCTACAGCACCACTGCAGTTCAGCCAGTGGTAGTGCATGCAAGTAGACAGCTTTTCTTGTAAACTCCCTTTAGACCATTCCCCCACTGCTTGCGTTCACAATAAAAAAAAAAAAAAAACAACAAAAACCCCCCAACTTAAGATCAACTTTTGAAAGCATCAAAAATGGGTGATGCTGAGTGCAGCTCTGTGCATTGCATTGAATGTCAAAAATCTCACCATTTCTCATGCTAACCTTTTAAGGTGAACCACTTAGGAACAAGCAGTTTGCAAAAATGCATTTCTTTGAAGAGTGACAGTTTCCAGTAGAGAAGCTGTAGCCACCCATACAGTAATTGTCTAAGGACCTTTGAGACAGTCTTTTAAAGCCACTTACCAAAGCAATAGATGTTGACTTTAATAAGATTTAACGCTGCTTATGGTTACTCAATTATCCCTAATATATATGTTTACGATAACATTTACTGGCTATTAAATAATTAACCTCGTCCAAGCCCGCCCCCCTGTCTGTGCACACATGCAGAACCATGGCTGGAGGTTTCTTTTTTTCTTTTTTCTTTGCTTCACTTAATCTTCCCAATGTTTTATCTGCTATTCCTGTTAGTCCCTGGTCAGTTCATGCCATTACAACTCCAGGCACGGACTCCCATTTCTCCCCACATTCTTCCTAAGATGTTATCATTTTCCCATTGCATATAGCTAAAAGGTTATATTAGTTTATTTCATATAGATTAAATCTCCCATTATCTGAGGGACAATTTTCCCATAAACATAGATAATAGGAATTGTAAACTTTAACATAAATAACAGTTTAGTGTAAAACTGTTGTTGTTTGCTACATTTTCTTATCAGTCTTGGGCAAATTACAGCAATGTCTGGAACAAGTCTTTAATAAAAACATTAAATGATTCTTGTTTGTTATTGTTAATATTCCTCATCTACTTTTACAGTGTAAGACAAGCACCTGAATCGGTGTGCTTACATACAGTGGCTTGCAAAAGTATTCGCCCCCCCTGAACTTTTGCACATTTTGTCACATTACAGCCACAAACATGAATCAATTTTATTGGAATTCCAGGTGAAAGACCAATACAAAGTGGTGTACACGTGAGAAGTGGAACGAAAATCATACATGATTCCAAACATATTTTACAAATAAATAACTGAAGAGTGGGGTGTACGTAATTATTCAGCCCCCTGAGTCAATACTTTGTAGAACCACCTTTTGCTGCAATTATAGCTGCCAGTCTTTTAGGGTATGTCTCTACCAGCTTTGCACATGTAGCGATTGAAATCCTTGCCCATTCTTCTTTGCAAAACAGCTCCCGCTCAGTCAGATTAGATGGACAGCGTTTGTGAACAGCAGTTTTCAGATCTTGCAGCAGAATGGAGGTCTTAAGCGTCACCAACAAACTCCAAAAGTCAGAGAATTAAAAGTGGTGTTGGCTTTAGCTCTGTTATAAGTCATTGTCACAGATTGTGTGGTGACCTGTGCAATGAATAACATCAAAACAACTGGAAAATAGTGCATTTATTTTCATAACTGCACACATATGTAACCACAGTTGTTGTTTTTGTTTTGTGGAACTGTTTTTGCCGAAAAATCCATGTGAACTTGGGCGGAATAATGTGACAAAATTGCACATCCATGTCAAAAGATTGGAAGTAGATGAGAATATTGTTTTACATTTTTTGTGCAAACACAAGCACAACGGAAAATACGTTGCAGAATGTTTAACTGGAACATTTCAGATTCTTATCTAGACATTAGATGTGAAATTTGCACTTTAGCTCCAGTCGCTGCTGTGAATGTGGCCAAAACAGTTATGCAGGTTTAAAATCTGGCAAACAATATGCCGATGCATGCGATGAGAGCAATCAGTCTGTGTAACGTGATCTATTCAAATGAGAGAAACAAGCCTCTGACATGTAATGTCTGATGTGATTATGACACAGTCATCATCAGCCATCAGTGTCATTGTTGCTTCAAATAAGTATTGAATGTTAGAACATTACGTCTATTTTAATGAACAGAGAGATCTCAAAATTGTGTGATGCTTCTGCTTTTTGTTTGATTTTATTGGAAAGAAATCAAAATTGAACCTAAACTGTCATAACAATTATACATATTTTTTGGCAGTGCATATAGTACACGAACTCTTTCTATAGTCTCTAGCATCACTTTTCATTCAATGTAGTGCTTTATTTCTTTACTGACATCAAAAAGTCTAAAGTAATGCTTACTTCAAATAACACTGTCTTCTTCTTCTTTCTTTCTGTTTGCTTTGTCTCTGCTTCTTTACTTTCTCTTTTCTTTTTTTCTCTTTTTTTTCTTTTGCAACTTCTGCTTGGCTGCATGATCTGCCTTCATGTTTGCTCTACAACAGAAACAAAAGGTTAGTAGATTTTTTTTTTTTAATTATTACTTGCTTTTCTTATCTTGCAGCATCAGTTTTAGTTGGTCCCAAACTAATTTCAGATATGTTACTGTGAGAGTTTGTGAAATTGTAACCTGCATGTTAGTCATGCACTGAGGGATTTCAATTGATCTGTTAAAGAAGCATAACTTCCATTACTACTTGCACCTGTATAATTGTATAAAGGTGCATGATGCTGACCTGACCTTTCTAAGCAGTATTTCTTCCCTACATTTTTTCTATTTTATTTTTTTTATTATTTACTTTTTTTTAATAAAAGCTATTGAAATTTAAAAGGTTTTATATCTAGTTAAATCTGACAAACATATGAAGTTGGGATTGTCTTGTACATTTTACTAAAGTAAAGGCAGTTAATCATTATTAAGATGCATATTTGAAGACTGTAGTTTGTTCGTATTTTTACTCTTCGTACTCTCCAGTGTTAAAGCTAAGTCTTTGCAGGTAGGTAGTAGCTAAACACAAGTATTTTGTGTTGCTCAAAATACTTGTTAGCCTGTTGGTTTAACATGAAGAACCTCTTCTAACGCCTATAAAACTCTGTCCGTGGACCGTGTTACATGTGTTGCCAAAGCAACCACAGACTTGGATATATTATGCGACCTTGTAAAGTTAAGTTGTAACATCATCCTTCAAGAGTGTAGACCTCTAGCCAGTGTTTTAACTCTGTGATTGATCGGTGAATTATTATCCAAGGAACTTGTGTAATTTTGGAAATTGCGTCAGTCTAAATGGAGTCTTTGAATTTTACAGTGAATTTAGTTTTAACTTGCCATCAGCAGTAAAGATATAGTTTAAAAGAAATAGTTTACTACTAGAAAAGTAGATGATTTAGATTTAGTTTTATAAGCTTAAGATTTAGTTTTATAAGCAAACACTATAACTTCAAGTCTCCCTACAATTTTTGATATATCGAATGCTTGCGCAGTACATTCCCCTTTGGGGAGGTTGTATTGACATAAATAGTTGTAATATCAAAGGACTAAGATTTATTTATTTATGTTTTTAACATTTGATGAACTCAGAGTAAAAAAGACTTCTTTGTACTGTGCCTTTTACTTACTTGGACAGACAAGAAGAAAAAGCGGAGAAACAAACAAGCAAATGTACTGAGTGGACAAGCAGAGAAGGAGCTGACAGCTCTCAGAAGTGTTGGCAATTTCTGTGATTTCACGGATAGCCTCTGGAGAAGCTCTTTGAGAGTATCAGTGTCAATAGATAGAGATAAAACATGTATAACATGGCTTTCCTTTGGGTGTTAGTGAGAAGACAAGGTGAAAATCACAGAACATATTCCAGTCGCTGGCAGGTGGGGAATTAAGTACTATGAGGAACATGTCCTCTTTTTACTGCACTACTCATGTCTCATCTGTTTGTTGTTGTTGCTTCTGGATCAGCCAGCAGTGATGGTAATTTTTTAAACATAATGGGCACTGGTTAAAACAAACCTGTAGAGACCTGCCTTTTTGGTATTCAGTTGGATTTGGTTAAATGTTTGTTTTTACATCATAAAATGAACGATTATCATAAACTAAGCCAGGCTTAGGAAACACTAAAATATTTTATTTCAATAAAGGAATATATTAATAATAAAAGCTAAGCCTACATGGTTGGATCAGCCATATTGTTAGGTCCATAATTTGTTGGGCACTTTTTTGTAGTTTGCCACTGTTCAGCACCAGTGGGGTTTTTTTGGGTTTTTTTTCCCACACAGCCATGATGTAATTAAAGCTGAAATGCAGACTTTGTGCTTTAATTGAAGGAGTTAAGGAATTCTAAACACTTTTGAGTGATTGAGTGTGTTCAAATGTAATTGTACAACTGATTTATAAACAGTTTCATGGTCAGGTGAGTCTATATCCTTGGTAATAAACGACAAATTAAACAGATAAAAGTTCTGGAGTGTTAAGTTGCACTTGTTAGTTGTTCATTAAAGAGATGCTGGTGCAAGTGCAGGAGGCCATTGCTTAGCTGAAAAAACAAAATGAGCAAAATGAAAAAGGAAAATCTTTAGGAGTGGTAATGAATAGAAATGGTGAGCTTGTCAAACCACGGGTTATACTCAGGAACAAGAACACCAGATCAGACGTTGCCAGAAATGTCTTTAAAAAAAAAAAACAAAAACATGGTGGAAGCAGTGTTTTGGCATGAGCATGCGTGGCTGCCGGTGAAGCTGGACCACTAGTGTTTATTGATGAAATGATTGCTGATAGAAATAACAAGATAAGTTCTGAAGTGCACTACGGGGCTGTACTAATGCTTGGATTGCTGCAGATGCTCCAAAACCAATTGGACAGTGCTTCACATTGCAAATGGTAATGAGCTAAAGGCTAATGCAAAAACAACCCCAGAGTTTCTCAAGGCAAAGAAATGAGAAAGATCCTCATTGCCTGAGTCAGTCATCTGATCTCAACTCAGCAGAGCATGCTTTTCAGTTAGTGAAGACAAAATTGAAGACAGAGACCCACAAACAAGCAGCACCTGGAGGTGGCTGCATTAAAGGCCTGGTAGAGCATCTCAAGGGAGGAAACATGGCATTAGCTGATGTCCATGGGTTCCAGGCTTTGGGCAGTTATTGCAATCACAGTCTGCACTTTGAACACTTGATTGTTTGATTTAAAAGTCACTGTGATGGTATAAAGGACTAACTTTGTAATCGTCCATATACGTGTCATTCTAATTCTAGTATATTCTATAATTACATCTTGATTCAGAATTTTAGAATTCCCTTTGAGATTTTGAAGATAAAATTTTAATTGTTACCATGTTCACATATGGGGGGAAAAATAAAACAATTTTTTTTCTTTTTTCCCCCATTTGTGAACTTGTCACACTGGCATGTTATATGAATATACATAATTGCACTTCGTGTTCTAAAGAGTAACATCTTAATTGACATCTGCAGCATGTTTTCTTTCTATTTCTTTTTATCAAGGAGAGGGCAGAGAGACAGTTTCGTCGCTATAGTGCTTGGAACAAAAATGAGCAACAACATGAAGAGAGCTGCCCTTTCCTGAGCCTTCTTTTCAACTAATAAATAACATCCAATTAGACGAAACCCTCAAAGATCACAAAATCAGTTTGCCATTTCTTCCTGGAATACAAGCATCCACTAATAACCTACCTCTACTGAAATGCTGCAAGACGGTAGACAAAAAGAAAGAGAAATGGAAAGGGTGTTGGGGAAAGAAACTGCTAAAAATTGAGAAACATAAGGAAGTTAATAGCTTTTTTTATTATTATTATTTTATTTACTATTGGAGCCTGACCAATACAGGATTCAGCTCACATCGGCTGCTAAAAAAAAGGTTCAAAATGGCCGTGGGCTGTTCTGTGTTATGCAACAAAATGCTTAAACTTTAAAATGTAGTTATTACAGAAGAGTTGGGAGAAAACAACACCACAGATAACTGCAGTATTAGCAGCATGCTGTGTACTACTATACCTTTGGAAGAGATATACTTAAGGAATAATTCGAAACCGTCACAGCACATAGACTGTGTGGTAATTTACACGTTAGCTTTGAAAAGTGGTTCTATGATTGTTTTAAATATGACAAAAAAGTTATTCAATAAATCCATATAATGCTTGCGTGGAGATGTTGTGTTAATTTGATCAGTGCAAACATAGTATTTAATTTGGTTTAATCTGATTACCAGTGGTGATGCTGTATTTGTTGTTGCCTTACTAAGTTTTTCGTTTTTTCCCTCATCCTTTTTTTAAGAATACTGTACAATATGAATAGTGAATGTCTGGCAAAGCAGATAATTAATAGGAATCATAGATTAAGCTTGTAAACATATGCAGCTTGGGATATGTTTTAGCGTGAAGATGCACGAATACTTAGTGAATAAATCATTTGAAGTCATAGCATGGTTATGCTTGGACAAGATGCTTCACGCCTATCCTTTTTTAAAATGTTATTTACCGCAGTGTAAAGACTTTGGTTTGAGTCAGTGTCAGGCTCACTAGATCAATGTAGCCTGTTAAAGAGAAAGTTGAAGAAAGACAGTCTCTTTTCCTACTGCTGGCATGCTATAACAGATAATTAGACAGCTAATTTCCATATGAATATAATGGTCTGTAAGGAAGTGTATTTGCATTGGTCCTGTCATTCTGCACAAGTATATTTGGGGAGCAGAAATTGGGCTGGTATGTAGGAGGGAATTAACTCGTATGCATGGTTTGGCGGTTAAGCAGCACATACAGTAAAGAAAAGGCTCCCATATGGCGGTAAAGACCAGTCAGCGCTAACAGCTTTTCAACACTAGTCATACTCAGGCTGATGTGACACATTAAACAGCCGTGTTCATTCATGTCCATGCCTCTCCCCTGTCAGCCTTCACTGCATTAACCCTCAGAGTATCTGTAAATTGGAGCCATTTAACATATGTATATGATGGTTAATGGGTTTCTCAAATGCGAGGTGGGTGTATTTCCTAAAACAAAAGCGAGAGCTTTGTGGTCTGCTGCGTGGAGAACTTGAAAGGCTTTTGAATTACAAGAAAAGAAAAGAAGCTGAGGAGGTTGGTGGACACCATCACAGGAATTAGGAGACGATTGAGGACCAGAGAAGGTGGGGATAAAAGCAGTACAGTAGGCTGTCCTGTTGAAAATCATATGCCTAAATATTTTTTTGAGAACTTGGCATTATATTCTTATTTATGCTTATGTATTCTTAAATTGCCTAATTACCATATTAATCTCACTTAGCTGGATAAAAATAAACATCTGTGTTACCTCCAGAGGTGCACAGAGTGCAGCTTTGTTCACTGAGGGCAGGAATTAGCTTCTAAAATCACATCAAATGTTTTAAATATAGCTTGTTTTGAACCGCACTGACTATATGAGGATATCAGCAGCATGTCCATGTCTAGCTGCCTAGCAGTCAGCATTGCTGCTGATATATACCTGTTCTCATCAAATGGACTTTCTCTCCTGTGTGTCCCTGTCTCGATTGTGCTTCTTTTCTCCTTCTCTCTCTCTCTCTTTATGGTTTTGCTTTGACATTTTGAAGAATACCATTAGCTCTATAATGACTTTTCGTGCGGCTGTAGAAAATTTGTGCCAGTATGAGAGCTCTCATCAAATGCATAATCATTAAAAGCTCTTTTCATTATTGTTGAAAGGGAACGTCCGATCACACACCATACACATGGCTGTCTCCCCCCACCCACCCCCCCACCCTCTCACACCCTTATTTTACACCCAGCCTGTTATTTTCATATATATTTTGAACCCGCCACGCAGCCATATTCTGGTCAGATTACGAATTGTCTAATGTGATGTCTAATGTGCTACAGTGTGTGCTGGACCCACACACCAATTACCTGGACCTGTGACAGTGTCCTGAAATGTTTGAAAATGTCACGTTTTTACAAACGTGTACCCTCACCATTTGCATTTTTTTTTATGTGTGTGTGTGTGTGCTTAATCTTTTTCTATTTTCTGTTCTTTTCCTCCTCCATTGTTGTTGTTGAGTTGTGTTTTTTTTCCTGTCTCTGTTTCTCAAGCATCAGCACTTCAATTTAGTCCCAATTTGTGTTTTTATGTTCTCATATCATCAAAGTAATGGGCCGGCTCGTTAAAAACATATTTGCTTTCGCGACTTTATTTTTCTGCTGCGATTTTTCATTCACACGTGTAGGTTTGTGTATGGAAGAGGGAGGGGAAGGATACAGTGCTGGAAGTAGGGAAGGTAGTGGGCGCAGACGTGTTTGCAACAGCATAGGGAGAAAAACGGAAAAAATTGCAAATGACTTCAGAGGTGAATGATTTAGGCCGTCATCAATCCATTGAATGACTTGGGAAATGTTAGGGTGGGCTTAACAACTGTGCAGATCATACTGGGGCTGTGACAGTGAAATGAAATGGAGATAATAATGCTTCATACCTGATATGACAGAGCAGTCAGAAAATACTCATTTGTGTGTGTGTGTGTGCTTGTGTATGCACATGCACACACAGATGTATTAAGAGGGCACTGGTAGGTCTTCATGAGGCCTTTAGAGGGCACTACTCCACTGAGAAATAGACCATCCTGTTACATTCATCCCCACAGGCCGGTGCACACTGATTAACAGAGGCTTCTAATCAATTATAAACCTTTTCATGTATTGTCAGTAACTTTTGATTTCCAAATGTGTATATTTGCACGTTCTCTCTGCAGGGTGTGTTCCTTTCTTTGTGAAGAGCAATTGGCCAGTATGTTGTAGATGCTGGTGCTCATACAGGGACACTTTAAGTGATCTTGGTATAGCAGGGATAGAGGAGGAGAGAAGAGCCTAATGAAGTCTGTTAATTTGCTGCTATCAGAATGAAAGTCTCAGACTAATTATGGCCCTGGGTCATCTAGTCTGGATCACAGAGAGAGGTGGCCCTGGATGGTTCGCTTTGATTAGCTCACTCAAAATAGAGCCCCTCACTTCATTACTCTGATCTCCCTCTCTGTCTCACACTCGCTGGCGCTCACAAAACTCTGGTGGGGAGGTTAGTCCATGTGCAAACAGACTAGTCGAGCTGTCATCACTTTGCTGTTCAGGATGGAGGAGTGTATGCATCGATGAGGCGGAGAGGGAAAGGTGAGGGCAGGGTATGCATTGTCCAAGTAACTACTGGACATGTGTCTTATGTCTCTCGTGCTTTCTGTCAGGCTGACTGAAGTTCAGGACATAGCTGGATCCGAAGCATACAGTGAGTCAACAGTCAAACTGTGCAGCTGGTTTGACTGTTCTCCTTTCCTTCTGTTGACTGTAGAGTTGACAGATGTGTCAGAATGGTGGATTTGTTCACTTGCTGCAGACAGCCCCCCTCCTGTGCATCAGATGTCTCACAGTGGATTTTGCTTCAGGCAGTTTTGTGTGTCTGTGTGTGTGTGTGTGTGTGGTGTTTGCACATTGAATTTCAAGGCCCCCTGAATTATCCCTGCCACAGAAACCCCTTTAATAGCAGTGATTTAAACTTTACCTGCATGACTGCCTTGATTGGCTATTGGAAACAACACACTGATTTAATTAGCCTTTCAAGTCTGTGGCCCTCTCAACTTTCCCCTCGCTGTGCGCTTATCTGCTTCCTCGGAGGAGGCGATTGTGCCACTATATCATTCCATAAATAATAAAGGCACATAGGAAGCGACATAGACAAACACAAGATGAAATGACGTGCACTTGCGTGTTTTCCAGTTTCTTTCTTTACTCATTAACATTTTAAGCTTAAGTATTAGTTACTGTGTGTGTGTTTTAATTAATTTTCTTTTTTGTTTTTTTTATTGGTCGTTAGCTTCTTGTGTGTTCCTGTGACTGTTTATGTGGCCAGTTCCAGTAAGGTGTTTTTTTTTCTTCCTCTGATTAGAAATCCAACCTGATAAAATAAAGTGGTGATCCGAGTGTAAAAGGCTGGGGCAAGGGAAGAAAGTAGGCTGTGTGTGTGTCTGGCTGTCTGAGAGAGAGGTGGGGTGGGGGATATAAGGTGTTACTTGCTTGTCTCTGAGGCCTGCCTGTCATGTCAGTCATGCTCTTTCACAGCAGTTTTATTTCTTCCACCACTCCCTTTAGTGCTTTGATGGCACAATTCACTGGCACTGCCTTGTGGGAAGCACTGCTGTGGTTGGGGATGTGTGTGTGTGTGTGCGTGCGCGTGCACGTGTGCGTAGTGTCACACATTGTCATATTTTTTTGTCAAGTGCCTTTAAACTGTGCCAGAGATTGGATAAGAAGTACTCAGTAGAATTATTACAAGCAAGGTGAGCAGAGCAAAACTCTTTCAGAATTCTGGCTTTGGATCCTCATCTGACCCTGCAACCGAACATTACTGTGCTTTTCTTCAGACAATAACACAACTTCTTCTTTTTATTGTACACCCATTTATGTTTGGTTTTTTTTTTTGTTTGTTTTTTACACAAAAACACAAAATACCATATTTATTTATTTATTTATTTTTTCTTGTGGGTTCATTGTTACTTTTGGAATAATTCAGAATCCCTTTTCCCCTAAGGATCCTACACTGGAGGCGAAGAAATTGAGACGGACATTCATCTCTGTTCTGTTTTTCATACTTATCTGTCCTCCTCCTTTGTCCACCGTCCCGCCATCACATTGACATTTATCACAAGCCTTCATGAAGAGACTTTAACTTTCTTAGATGGTAGATTTCTCACACTATGTGACGTTTCCTGTGGCAGAACAGAGCCATTTTCTCAGTGCTGGTGTCTGTTCCTAATGCACTGCTCTCTGCTGTCTTGTGATTGACTCCTGCTTTCCGTTTTCTGCGTTATCTGATCTCAGCTCCTGATCTTAACAGTGGTTTTAGTCGATGGCTGGGTTTGTAACTTGCCTCTTCCTGTCATGCTCTGATTCCATCTCTCTCCCTCTCTGAACAGGTGCAACTTTTTATTCCTGTGATGTGTCATCTTTTTACACTTATTAATCCACTCGTCATTAGGTCTTAAAATATCTACTCTAGTCGCATCATACCTACGCTGTGCTTCTGTTCTGCTTTCGCTAGATGTGTAATGGGATGCAGACTCCCCACTGGTTTGCTCTCACAAGTGCATCCTTATCTTTCCTACTTCCTGGGTGATAGCATAATCTGATAACTACAACTGTTGCCACTCCCTCTGATTGATTAACCAGTGACCTCTGACCCTCCTGCAGGAGATTTTAATTGGCTGATGTATAATGAGCAGGCTTCCCTGAAGAAGAGCTGTTTTAAGGCCAAAGAGGATAAGAGGGTGATGCTGGAAGGGGGCAATCCAATTAGCTGATTTAACTGATAACACCTGAGGTAGCTGTGTGTGTGTGTGTGTGTGTGTGTGTGTGCGTGCGTGCGTGCGTGTGTTGGAGTAATGTAATTTCTATCTTTCTATCTCACTATCTCTTATACAATAGAGATGTCTCTAGCCCTTATGTGAGGACGCTTCATAGATTGTGTGACATAGCCAAGTATGTTTGTGTGCTGAAACGAGGTTGTTGATACTCTGGTGTTATGTCTTTGAGAGTCTCTGTGTACTTCGTAATAAATATGATTTTGTTGAACTGCATGACAAATAGATCAATACAACATCTTAATGTAGTAAGCTAGAGGCTATTTAGGGCTTTCCTCTTAGTACATCTCAATATTCAGAATTAAAAAAATCTTTAAAATTATCTGGTAAATTACAAAACATGACGCTGTACATTTTGTCATTATTTATTTAAGAAGAATTAAGACAAAATGTAAAATCAGTTTGTCCACCCTTACTTACCCTTAAAAGGGTAATCAGCAGCCAGGTGCCGCTAATCAAATGCACTTGATTAATTGAGGAAGTGTGAATGTCTCTATAAAAACAGAGGTTTTGACAGTTGGCTGGTCTGGAGCGTTCAGGTTTGTGTTTACTCAATGCCAAAGAGCAAAGTTGTCACTAATGGTATTAGTGAAGCAACTGATGCTCCCCAACAATCTGGGAAGGGTTATAAGTTAATTTCCAAATCATTTGAAATCCAGCATGCTGTAGAGAAATATCATTTGCATGTGGAGAACATTCAGGACAGATGGTAATCTTGCCAGAGATGGACTTCCCAGCAAATCCACCACAAGGTCAGATGAGCTAGCCTTTTCTCTCTAAATAGAACATAGCAGCATGGCTTAAGTTTACAAAGTTGGATCTAAACAAACCACAAGACTTCTGGAACAATGTCATTTGAACAGATGAGACCAAAGTGGAGACGTTTGGCTATAATACACATCATATTTGGCAAAAAGCAAACGCATCAGCACAGAAACCTCACACCAGCTGTCAAGCACAGTGGTGAAGGGCTGATGATTTGGGCTTGTTTTCAGCCATAAAACCTGGGCACCTTGCAGTCATTGATACAACCCTGAACTCCTCTGTATATCAAAGTATTCTCGAGTAAAATGTGAGCCAGTCTGTCAGACAACTAAAGCTTGGCTGAAACTGGGTCATGCAATAGGACAATGATACCAAACGCAGCAGCAAAACTCCTACAAAAAGATTTGCTGCTGAAAAAGAGTGAAATCAAAGTGCTGTAATGGCTCAGTCAAAGTGCAGACCTCAGCCTGAATGAAATACTGTGGCGGGACCTTCAGAGAGCTGTGCATAAATGAATGAACTGAAGCATTATAAACATTATAAAGAAGAGCGAGCTAAAATTCCTCCACAAGGTTGTGACAGACTGATGAAATCATACAGAAAGCAATTGCTTCAAGTTATTGCCACTAAAGGCGGTTCTAAAAGCTACTGAATCATGGGGTGCATTTTGAATTAGTTTTTCCTCAGTGAATAATGACACACTGACATATGTCATGTGATGTTGTTACCTACCATTTTTTTTTGTTATGTCCTGATATGTCAAACCATTGAAATGGCAGAGGGTGTGTGTTCTTTCTGACTGTATGTGTGCTTTAAAACTTTGTTGTAATTAAACTGTTGAGTTAACATTGAATTATTATTCTAATGGGAGATAAATACACAGATCCATTTAGCTTCTGTAAAATGTTCAATGCAGAAAAAAGTGGAAATTTATTCCCATCTTCATACAAATTTGCTTGTCTTCTTTGGAAACATTTCTGCCATGTTTAGAGCTGCAATATCAATAACAAAAAGGACATACATACTACAATACAGAGTTTCTGAATGTCACACAAAAGCTGCACAAACACACACATTCACATTGCTCGTTTGTCCATTCAACTATCCAAAAGGTGTTATACTACCATTATTGATGAGGCTAGAAACACAAATGTGATGTTAGCAGTTGTGGTTAAAGACTACCTGATTTGGGGAAAAGAAGTTGGGAAGCTGTGAAAGTAAAGCATACATCATTTTTCATTTGATCTAGTGAATATTTGTCTATTAAACCCACTCTTCCAAGTCAGATTTTAGAGCGTATTTGTGGTTTCCTTTCTCTTTGTGTTTCACGCTGCAGTGGACAGGAAGCATTCTTATAAAAATGTATTTTTATTTCTCTCCTCTATCCACGGTACACATTTTTCACTGCCCCACCCCACCCCTCCCTTCCCTTGTGTCTCTTTTGCGTTTTGCTCTCTCTCTCACACATCGAAGACTGTGAGGAGAGTGTACTGGCAGAGGAACCACGTAAGTCCAAGGATTGCTCAGTGTGTGGCCGTGTTTGTGTATTTGTGTGTGGTGTGCCATACTGTAGGTGTTCATGTTTGTGGACATCATACCAGTCTCTTCATGCGGGAGCTCACAGCATACCTCTTCACTTTTTAATTAGATACAGAATCCCTGAAAGAAGACCGTGTACATGTGGAACAGCAGAAATACCTTTTCCTGTGGATTAACCTGTGTGCTCCTCTGATCTGTTCCCCTTCTCTCCTCTGCTTTCCTCTCCTCTTCTCCTCTACTTTCCTCCCCTCTCTTACCCTCTCACCACATACACGATAATTACAGCACCAGACAATTACCCCGAAAACTCCTGGGATGCACATTTTGTTCTCTTAATCTGGTCTCTTAAATAATTAAAACCAACCATGAACTCCTCTTTGTGATCGTGGCTCAAGAGTGTCTGTGAATGTGTGTGTGAGAGAGATGTGGGTGTGTGCACACACATGTGGAAGCATACATCTCTGTGTCGTCTCATTGGCTTTCCTATCTACCAACAGCTCTGTCACAATCCCACCTACCTGCCTCCATGTGACCCTAAAGCAGATTTACCTTCACCTATAACATCTCTGCCGAATGTGCAACTTTGTGCTTACGGGCCCCGTACCTTACTCTCTCAGTGGTGTGATGAGAGAACTTCCCCATAATCCCTTTCTCCATGCTTCTCTACTCACATGGCATCATATCATTGAGTCATTCTTCGCTTGCAAAAATATGTAAATATATACAACAAAGACTTGCGGAAATATTTTGTGAGCCTGTTAGAAATAGCTGACATGTTAAAAATTTGACATATTTACACTTAATGGAATATTTCAACTCGGTAAATAAATAAATATAATACATCTGAACTTTCTCCACCACCTAGTTAATTTTTTTGTTGTTGTTCCCTTCTTTATGTTGTACTGATATCTAAATGTTATAATTGTGCTGTTTCCGAATGTGTGTGTTTCATTCATGCTTCATTTGTCTAAATTCTGCCTATGTGTGGTGGCTGCAGTTTAATATTTCTGTCTTTATCAGCTAAAAAAGAAGAGGAGGATACAGAGGATAAGAAATCCATAAAGAAGAGAATTAAAGAGCTGAAGGTGCTCGATCCAAAGATTGCACAGAATCTGTGTAAGTATTTGTTTCCTTTCTATCTACTCCTAAAAAAAGGTAGATTTATATACATTTATAGAGAAATTTGGTATGCTTTACACCTTAGCATGTTGCTATGGCAATTAATACACACAGACAGTTCATGTGAACCTGGCTTTTGCCACATATGACTCATGTCTTCACACGGACCTAATTAACAACATTAAGGATCCATTAAGGAAAGAAGGAAAAAAAGAACTTCTCTCTCTTCCTTCCTTCCTTCCTTCATCTCTCTCATGCATTCACACACGCATGCTTGGTCTGAAAATGACGGTTTAAAAAACACCCGGCATTAATGAGGATCCAGCTGATCTCTTAAGCACTCTCAGATCTTAGCACCTCATTGGCTTATATCACATGGAGCTGTGACCTTTGTTTCACGTATTAAAAGAAAATGAGTCTAATCAGCCCAGTAACAGTGATAAATCATGCAGCAGAAATTAGAGAGCAAGGGGGGGGAAAAGGGGAGTTGGTGGTTTATGTGGTCCACCATAGGAGGTAAAGAGTCTAAAAGCTTTGAGGTTTGAGAAGGACTGAGAAGGGGTTTTATTTCTGTTACTTGATTGATGCCATCACTGTTAAGATACTGAGATACAGTGCAAATTTATTCTGCCTAATGAATTGTACTAAAATTTTTCTCATTACCAGTTACAGCCGGGAGCTTATATCACAGTCATGTCACATTTTACGTATGCTTTAAGAAGAGAAGGGCTATATATGAATATATGCAGGTTTAAAAAAGAAATTCATCATTTATTGGACGTGTGTTTAAACTTCAGTTTAATCCTTGCACATGCTGTTTCTTTTTAATTCTTCTCAGTTATGTACTGTGTAGTAGCTGGCCTCCTGAAGTCCTGTGGGACAATTGGATACGTGCTCGTGGTTGTCGTCTGTGGTGCTCGAGAGGCGCCTCTTGTGACTCTAAAGTCCCATGCGGGAGTTGAAGTCCTTCTGGTCCTGTTCACAGGAATAAGAGATGACTAGTCTTTTGAGCTGACTTTTTAAGGCCATTTTCTCAAACTGTTGTCTTTTAAAGCCCTGCAGGGCCTTCTGGATTTCAAGCTGCAGGTTTTTCTGTCTCTTTGTAGCTTTAAAGTCAAGTGAACGCACGTCTTTGTAGCGTAGCCGTGGCCATCCTGTTGGTTGTCCACACAGGAGATCTTTGGTGAGGCTGCTATCCCTTTATGTGATACTTATGCCAGGGATAGAACATGCCTGGGCAACTTGTCTTTCCAAGAGTGGCAAAGAACTAAGAACTAAGCAAACACACCACTATAAAAAGATTTCCTGGTGAGTCTGCGTGTATGCTTTTTGGGGTTTCTTTTTTTGTCCATCTTCATTTCATCAGTCTTGCCAGGTGGTTTTCAACACCATGTAGGGAGGTCTCTCTCTAGGCACAGGGTGTCTGAGAAACAGCACACTGAGGGATATGAATTCATGGATGGTCTCAGGTTTTTGGGATTCTATGGTGATATGAGAGGATATCTTGGTTCATAACATTTGTCTTTGTAACTTGATTGTTACGCCAAAGTTGGTGCTCAACCTGAAATTAAAAATTATTATTTCTGCCCCCAAAACTTTTAAAATAATTTAACCAAGTAGAGCAAAAAAGTGTGCAAAACAAAAGGTACATTCTCGTTTTCAAAAGTTCATGCTCTCCTGTATATGTATAATGTAATGTTGTAACATACTTCACATACACACTTACATGCAGAACACTCCAAAGTGTTCAACCTAAAACATGCTCAATAATTTTAATTTTTTTATGTGTTTCTGCTTGTGAGACTAATAGCTAGCCCTGACGAGGCATCCACCATACCTTTGCTAGTCCTAACTCTTGCTTGAAAATATCGTGGTTGCTAAGCCAATACATAAAAAAACTGATTTTAATTTTAAAAGTCAGAAAGAAAAAAGAAAAATTAAAGACATCGCTGGCTGAGTGGGTCAGACTAACCTGTTTCATAAGATTTGTGTGTACTGTTTTATTTCACATTATTCTTTTTTGTGTGTGTTTGGTTGTTTTTTCAGTTCTTTTATGACCAACTCTCTCATATCTCAACATTACAGCTCAGCTGTCAATCTTTTCTCCATTCGCCACATCTCTCTCTCTTCCCCCCCTGTAGCCATCTTCCTGGGCTCCTTCCGCATCCCTTATCAGGAAATTCGACGCATGATAGTGGAGGTCGATGAAGAGCAACTCTCTGAACCTATGATCCAGGTATGCTGTTTAGTGAAGCCATAGAGCCTCCGTTACTTTAGTGGATGACTTTCTCGTTCCACCCAACTCTGGACGTAGGTAGCTGTGAGATAAAAGAGAAAAGATTTTTGAAACTAGTCAATGCTCAACTTTTCACCTTGAGGCTGGAAGTATATTTTTAGTTTTGCCCTTCTCCTACTCAGCTGGTCAGGTTCAACTCTTTGTCTATTGTCTTGATTAGTTGTCTATCTTAAAACAGCATGTAGCCCAAGGCTAAAGCGTTGGGCATCTGTAAAGCCTGCAGTACAGCAGGTGTGGAAACAGTTGGTGAGCACAGGCAGTATGTCAGTAAAAAATAAATAAGCACTTATGCTGATGTTACAGTTGATGTTTAGCTGAAATTTTTTTTTTTTTTGCTTTGTTTTGTTTGTGTTTATAAGTGCTTTACCAGCTTTTTGGCTATAACGTCGATGTGTTTATGCCATCTGTATACCTCACACTTAGCACTGACTTACTCTGTTCATCCAATCCATCTGTCTGTCCTTCCATGTATGTGTCAATCTCTGTTTTTCTATCTTAACAGCAATTCAATGGACCAGTGTGGTTCATTTCAGTTGTATCTACAGTATAAAGCTACATAGTCTCTGCTTGGTAATAAGATGTTTTATCATAGTAACAAAGCTTACCACATGGCTGAAACACACCAACAGAGACAGCGCAAAAACAGAACAGCAGCAGGTTAGCTGTCTGTAAATTTCTGTATATCCTTCCCGCTTCTCACTCCCTTTCTTCCTTTTCTTTGTAGAACCTTGTAAAGCACCTACCGGAGCAGGAGCAGCTTAATGCGCTGGCCACATACAAAAATGAGTACTCTAATTTGTCAGAGCCTGAGCAGTTTGGGGTTGTGGTGAGTACACACAATACACACAAATGCACAACACACACAAACATCAACTTCCCAATTGCAGATATACAGTACAAAAACGACCTTTCCTTTATATTTCCTTATTTATTGCCGGAAGACCTCAGACAGTGTGCCTATTATCGTTGACAATGCTATTAAACACAAGTGTATTAAGAATTAAATAGTTTATCAGAGCCAAAAAATACATATTTGGTGTAATAAAACGTAATATTTGAATGTTTTAGTCACGTAAACTTGTCTTGTATTCTTTCTCGGCGTCTTATTCCAACGGAAACACACACAGAGAACACTTTCATGTAATTATCATAATCCTGAGCTCTTTAAAATTCTATCTTTTTAAGCCTTAAGAGGAAAGATGGGACACCTGTGGACTGGTGCACTAATTTATGCACATTAAAGAGCAGCACTTCTGCCTCATTATGTCAGCATCACTTTTCAAAGGAGGTTTAGTCAGAATTATGCATGAGAGGTGTCACTTATGTATTTTTATTTTTCTACCTAGCGACCACATTACGGACAAAAACATAACTCATCTTTTGTATCTTGTTCAATGAGGAGACAAGAAAAAAGGAGAGCCTGCTTATATAATGAGGTTGTGCTACTCGTGTGGGCCCACAAAAGCTCAGGTTCAAAGGGACTTTTTAATGTACTTTTTTTTATATTTACCATTGTGTAAACATTCACTTTATCTTTTTTATTTTCAGTCAACACCACTTTCAATTGATCTTTAACTCAGCCTTGTGCGCAGTAGTATTTTGTTTTCAGGTCTATGTCTTGCCTGTTGTAAAAGCTTAACACAAGGTCACAACCATAGTTGCTGAGTGTTCCTGCAGATACGTGAATAAGTTCACTGTTCTTTGTGACAGTAAGTTGAGGAACTAAACCGATTAATGTCAAAATATAAATTTCCACATAACTCATCTATATCAGTCAATGAAAGCATATTTTAATGCCTTTAACAGAAGCCATATGCATGCCTGTAATTTTTTTGTAAATCACTCGCAGTTAATGATTATTCCGCATCACTCCTGAAATCTGAGGAATCACTGTTTATTAGTATGCTTGCTGCTGGCTGAGCTGTAGCTACAATCCTTGGGACTAATGCTTTTTTCATCTTTGATTTTAATTGCTGTTGACAGTTGATGGGAATATTTATTACATGCAAGATTTCAAAATATTTACTAGAGAGAGAGAGAGAGAGAGAGAGAGAGAGAGAGAGAGAGAGAGAATCTTTAAATTCAGTGTTAATGTTCTGACACTTCAGATAAGGATATCAACAGAGCTGTTTTTTCCTTCTCACTATCCTATCACCTCATGGAAATAGTGTTTGGCAGTAAATGAGCTAGATTTTCCATAAGTCCACTCTTCCACTTTTGTGTGTGTGTGTGTGTGTGTGTGTGTGTGTGTGTGTGTGTGTGTGTGTGTGTGTGTGTGTGTGTGTGTGTTGGAAACCATCTCCTCAAGTTGTCAGTATAACCTCCCAGTGCCCTGTGTAGGCCAGTGGGAGCAGCTGCACACATTCAATTTGCAGATGATCTGGTGTGTTTTGCTCCATTTCTTCTTTTTCTGATTATTTTTTCTCGTTTAAATATCTTTATCACATAATTCATCCCATCGCTGAGGTTTGTTTCAGCATTATGTTTTGTTCGTGTGGACCTTGCTTTTTCTTAATTCTGTTATATAATTCTATTCCTCTTTTTTTGTTGCCCGCCCTCTCCTTTTATGTGCGACAAATACACGGACACAAAGTGCACACAGACAAGCACACACTGACTGAAATAGTCATTTGATAACATTACAGTAGCTATAATTAAACCCTTGATGGAGGACATCAAACCGCACAGCCAGCTGTTGTGTGAAACAGACAACTGGAACCTGCACCCCTCCCTCCCGCCGCACACACATACACAATCACTGTGGCGGCCAGGTCCTGGGCCCAATGCAATATTTTCCAATTTTCTCTAATTGTGTGAGAGTGGTAATCCAAGGCAGCCTATTGTATATTCCACCCCTCCACTGCCTGCCCTATATGGACACTAACTCCACAATTAACTTACCAGACCTGGGTCCCAAATCAAATCACTGCCAGCATCTATTACTACTGCCTAGCAACACTTTCCAACATGCTGGTTGCATAAATGTCTTTTAAATTAGATCGTCTGAATGTGAGAGTGTGTCAAATGTGTTATTGTAGTTATTTTAAGTTTGACTGTGTTCTTTGATGTGGTTTGCTCTCCTTGACATCATTTCCCATCCTTTTCTCATCTCCTTCCTCATTCTCTTTTCTCCGAATCCCTTTTCCCCCTCCTATCCCTTTTCCATCTATGCCTTCTTGTTTTCTTGTTTCCACCTTGACTTTGTTGCCTCCCCAGATGAGCAGTGTGAAGCGGCTGCGTCCTCGCCTCAGCCACATCCTCTTCCGGCTTCAGTTTGAGGAGCACGTAAACAATCTGCGACCAGATATTCTGGCCGTAAATGCCGCATGTGATGAGGTCAGGAAGAGCCGCTCCTTTGGCCGCTTATTGGAGCTGGTGCTACTACTGGGGAATTACATGAATGCGGGCTCTCGAAACGCCCAATCATATGGCTTTGACCTGAGCTCCCTTTGCAAGGTAAGGGTTGAAATGCTGACCCTAATTTCAACTGTTCACACACAGTTTGTAGTCAGTCATCCCTTCAGTGTCAAATGTTCAACAGGAGTGATGCTAGTTCAATAAACTTTCTCAAGAGATACACAGCTGTGTTTGCAGTCAGTGTTCTGTAACAGAAATATAATTTTTTTTACTGACCTGAACTAAACGATTTTTAGGCCTTTAGTTGAAGCTAGCCTGATAGATTCTCCCTATTTTTTTTTTTATTATTGCGCTCTCATATTATGTCCTCAAAAACCTTGAGTTAAAATGGTCATTTCCTATATGGATTGCTTTTTTCTGCCAAATGTACAAGCCAAGAGCGTTAACAGTGATTAGACTAAAGAAAGAATTGGTATACATTATGGGATTCATGTATATCTGTGTCTGTACCAGACACTACGTGTAGCGGTGTCGCTCTCTTTGGTCACCTTGTCTGAGCCTTATCAGTAAACTGATCCAAAGCAGCTGCTGTAATGAGACATTTTATTTTAAACCATTTCATTTGATTGAACACTATCAGAGTTTTCGTTATCATCTGTCCTCTATCAAAGCATTTAAGCCCACCGAGTACTTTAGTCTCATTCTTTTGCCCAGAAAAGATAACTGAAACTCAAACCACTATCCCTTTTGAAAGTTCACACAACCTCGTCGTGGCAATACTAGTGCTTCTTGGACAGAGACGTATCCAACACCTGTAACTCAGGATTTTATGCGGCATGAAAACAGAACATAAAGTTTGTAATAGTGACGGGAAGAATGGGGTGCAAGTCTCCTCCAGTGGTTACATTACAGCTGTTGGCACACCCACTGCAGTTTCCACAGTAACGAGCACTGCTGTCATTTGTCACTGCCACCTCTTTACCCTTCTAGACTTGGATGCTGATGTTCATATAAATACAAGTACAAAGGCAAACACTTGTACGAACATGATGGATTAGATGCATTAGGACGACAGTAATATCAGTTAATAGGAGACTGTTAAGGATTTAAAACAGTAGTTTCTTTTGTCTGCGTATGTTGTCCGAAGGAAGGTTTACGTTGATGTCACAGGCAGGATATATAGAGGAAGACATCTCCTTCGCGCCATACCCAGAGTTTGACAACTTAATTCCACGGCACACTCCACAGCACAGGAAAATTGCATCCATCCCAACTGTAAAAGGGAAAATGTTTACATTGTCATCTACGATTACCATCCATCTAAATTCAAAGAGGGACCTTTTGTGAGTGAGCACTTGAAGCTTTTATTAAAAAAAAAGGGGGGACTGGGTAACAGAAATGAAAAGAGAGATGAGAATGTTTGATTAGAGGAGATAATACAAACATGATTAGACCCAGCGGGTCTGAGTACACTGCTGTCTACCAATAGATCACCTAGAGAGATACACTGCAACACACTCTGCAGGAGGCATGTTTGGCAGGGATGCTGATAGACATCTTGGAATTAGCCTGTTTAATAAAAAAGGAAGAAGAAGAAAGAAACGAGAAAAAAATCAATGATGGAAATTTATCAGGGAAATATAAAAAAATTTGTTACTTTTGGCAATAAATGGGCACCAAGTGTAGGGAGCAGGAACACATCTGCTACGTAATCACGAGACATAAAATCATGTGTGGCACTGTTAACACTCAGCATTTGTTAAGCTAGAGCTCAGAACTGCTTTGAGTAAGTACAGTAGATGAAGGACAATGACTTCTTTTTCCAATTACCAGACAGCATATTTACCTACATTAGTACTTCTGATTTCAAGCATGAGTACGTCGAGCCCTGCGCTGAACCTTGTTTTTTGTTGTTGTTAGCATTAACCGCAAAAAATTAACTAGGAAAAAGTGCACTTCTAACTGTAGTTTGTAGCTCTATTGCAAATTAGCTGCTCACCTACATCACATTAAACAACATGGAGACGTACCTTTGATGCTGCTTTCACCCTTCTTACTGAATAGCAAGTGAAGCTCTGTACACATGACAGGTAGGCTGGCGTGCAGGTTTTCATCAACTAGTGATGCACTCACTTACCCAACTGACTAAGAAAAGAGCAATTTATTAAACGCCTAATGTCTTGCATTTAATAAAAGTCACATCTGTCACCCCTTTTAACTAGGATATCCACAAAGTGTGGTTTTCATTTTGCAGCTCAAAATGCTGCCCATTTTTCTCTGCATGTGTATCATGATTCCTGCCATAGCGACGAATACTGTGAAACTAACGCCAAAAAGATGTTGTTTACGTACCATACCCGATTTCTGTTATTATATGTTTCAACAAAAAAGTTCTTTGACTTTGCCCATCAAAAGCAAAAACTGCATCTGGTTTAAATTTGTCTGATGTACCTTTTAAGGGTCGGGCCCTTGTGAAGGGGTGCACCGCCTTTCGACACTCTTGCAAAGATTTGATCGCTCCCTGAAAGCCCCTTTCTAACAACCTGCATTTGTGTATTCGCAGTGCGTGCTCTTCTGTTGTGTCAAAATTGAAAATGTGTTACAAAGCAGCAGTGCGCTCAACTCTGAATCCTAAACATGCATACGTTGCCTGGTCTAAATAAAATGTGAAAGCACACAGCATAGCAGCACAGCATACTTCCTAACACGTATTAACTATTAAGACGAACGTGTTTCATCTGTAAGCCGACATCAGGACAAAGTGGGGTGCGCAGTGAGTGATGATTGTGTTTTAAATGCACTGCGGTGAGGTGTGCAACTCTTGTCACCTGTGATGATCTTCAGTCTAGACATGCACAAGATTTCCAGGAGCAATTCAAATGTAACAGAAGCACTGGCAGCGCTGCATTTCAGAATCAAATGACCTTGAAAGAGAGAGAATTTAAATTTAAATTGGCTAAGGCTTTTGTATTTATGTGCAGACTTGGAAAAACTTTTTGATCCTACCTCGTATAGATGTAGCCTTCTAAGGGCTGCTAACAAAACCCTGGAGTTGACCGCATTTTTGAACCAGAATTAGATCCAAGAGGAAGTCCAAGAGGAAGAGATGATTGCATGCAGTTGTCTTACCACTTGTTTGTTTATTTTTTTTAATGTATTTTTTCAATTTTATGTTGTTATAGATGGATATACTTAGATATATTTCGAACTGTGCTTGTGCTGGATAAATCATGCTGTTTACATTACTGAGGGTGATTTAAATGTTGAATATGGGTTGTGCGCACTTCTCCATAAACAGAGTGTTTTAGACCTGCTTTATACTCTAAAAAACAATGAATATCCTAACCTTTAAATTATGGAACCTTTAATATGGCAGGTATATATGGTGTGTTAGAGAAACATGACATAATTTCTGACTTAAAGTAAGACAGATTCAACAGATTCAAGCATGCAAACACATTTATTTAGCAAGTGAACAGTGTGTGTGCTTAACAGGGTTAGACCTAACCTGGGACATTTTCAATAACACAAACTCTGAGCAACATGCAGAGTCACTCTTCCCCTGTTAGAGCATTTTTTTACCCTGTGTATACGTCTTATTTTTCAATTTATTGTATTATTAAATGTATTGTATTATTTACTTAATATTAAAAAAAGCCGCATAAATGCACATATTTTATGTGTCCATGTTTCACAACAGCTAAAGGACACCAAGTCAGCAGATCAGAAGACAACATTACTTCACTTCCTGGCACAAGTATGTGAGGACGAATTTCCAGACGTGGTCAAGTTTCTTGACGACCTAGAGCATGTGGATCGAGCAAGCAGAGGTAATATTCTTAAACACCTAGATGCAAAAACTTCTCAACTGTACATAATAAAACTGTTATTGGACACTTGTGATATATTTTCTAAGTCTCTAAAAGCACATTTTTTTATACAGTACAGAAGCCATTTTTCACCTGTTTACTAGCATGTAAGAGTCAGCTGCTACTTGATAATTTTAACACTCTCTACCTTCCACTTTCTCTGAGGTGATATCACAGTGCTGCTGTTATTTTGGTCCCCTGCTGTCAACCCAAGGTTTTTAGCTCTCCCATGGTTGCATGGCTTGATTTTCATCTACTTCCTAGCTGAGATATTTCTAGTGATGTTTAACAGCAGAGATTTGGCAACTGGTCTAAATTGGTCATCTAAGATAAGAGTTACTATGAGGAAACAATGGGCATACAAACTATTAACTTTTTTGATATTTTCTTTTCTGTAGTTAAAGTTAAAGAAGAAAAGGGTAATGATAGCATGATCTGTTCATGCATCTAAGCATGCTTAAACGTGAAGACTGAAGAATCTATTTAGAAAATGCCTGATATGTGATTGTGGCAATTAAGCACTTGATATAATAGTGATGATCTGGATGATAGTAAATGATAGGAGCGCTCAACCTCATTAGATAATGTGATATGGGCTTGTGTTTTCACCTTTTGTCTTGCTAATGTGGAATTTACCATCTCAACTTACCTGCCCAATGTCCCTCGCTCACTCGCAGCAGTTATTATCATGCATTGGTTCTTGCCATGATTAACTTAGATTTTCCCCTCTAGATCATTTTTTATACCCCTTTAGTGACTTTTTTTCCCAAAAAACAAACACCAGAAACACCTATAGACAGAAATGCATGAATCCATGAAACCCCTCTCTCCTGGTCTTCTCCGTTCAGTGAGTGACAACGAGCGGGAGTACCTCTCAATAAGATGTTTGCACATGTGCAGTGTTGTTTTTGTGGTTTGTTAGCCAGAAGGAGGATGCCCACTGAGAGAAAAGAAAAATAAGAACGACATACTGACACATACTGATTCCTCACTGAGTCATCGTTATCTAAGCAAATGAATACAGGACTACTGCACAGCCATTGTCTTAGGCTTTTGCCTGTTGATTTTGTTAGGTGACATTGTGGTTATAATGTGTGATACATGTCTGTTGTTTATCTTAAATGATATTTCACTAATATAAAAAGACATTAGATTAGTATTATTTAGTTTGATATTGTCCTGGTTTTTTTTTGTTTGTTTTTTTATAATATATGATCATAAGCAATGAAAGCTTGGCATCAGAAGGGCTACCTATACAGTGTTACCTAGAAAGAAGTGGAGCATTCGTATGCATTCCTTTGTTTTACTTTGAGTTTTACTCTTAGCTTTCTACTTCTGTTGCTCTCTCAGGGGATTGGATGTTTGTTGATTCTGTAAACATACGTTGTATTTTATCACTTTCATGTTTGATCTGTGCCACAGTCATCTCATGTGCACCGCTGTTTGATACAAACATTAATCTTCTTCTGTGGCATATCTTCAGGTTTGATGGCTTATGTTTTAGGTCATGTCTGCGACTGGGATTAAAAACATTTTTAAGTCTCTGTGTTGATTTGAACAGAAATTGGCTGTATTGCACAGGTGTGCATGCAAACATGGGTACACACAAGTACAGAAGAAGGGCTTTGAGTGGCCAGCGTCTCTATAGTGTGGTAAAGGTCACAGCCAAGCAGGGACAGACTCAGTGGTCGGAGGAAACTCGGGCATGTTCTTTGTTCATATTGCCACAGGCAATTCACAGGAAGAAGCAGTTAGCCGCTGCCAATGTACAGCTTGTGTGTGTGAGGTCGCACTGTCACAGCGTGTTTCCTCCTGCTCTAAAGAAGATTTTTCCCACTGCTCTATTCTCAGCAGGAGGGAGTGTAGGAAGGTGTGAGGAGGAGAAAACATAGGAGGATGAAATGAAATGTGTGACTCTTTTTTTTTTTTTTTTTTTTTTTTTTTTTTTTTTTTTTTTGGTTTGTTTGTTTGGACTCTGCTCTTCATAAAGATTTCAATTTTTTCCCCCCTTGTTTTGGCGCTTTGATAATCTGTAGATAAAACACTCGACAGTAGTGTTGTTATTTCTCCCAACTGTGCTGTGTGTCCAGAAGGCTTTAGCCACGATGCAGAAGTACAATGGCGAGATCAAGGGAAAGCACAGTCCTTGGATCTCTCTGCAGGTTTTCTCTACCTCTTTACTTCACTGGCCTCAAGCCGAGTTTATTTGCATCTATATAGCTACGGACTGCTTTCTGTGCTACTGTCTTTCTTTATGATTCTATAAGCTTAGGAGATGCATGCACCGTCTTATCTCTTCACATATTATATCCAGACACACAGATCCTGTCTCTAAGCCGTGCTGGTGAGTGGCTTCCTTTTCATCGGGTCTGACAACTATTTGATGGGCATGTACTCAGACTAAAAGGCTGCATTGCATTCATATACACTAGCCAAAGAGCTTACTTGAGCATGAAAACAAGGTTGAGCAGAGGTAGCAGTAATGATATGTTCTTCCTTTGTAAATGGTGCTGTCTTTAGACTGTAACACAACCCTTGTTTCCCACTCTGCCAGTCCTGTACTTCAGTTCAGGGATCCTTTCTGTCTGTCTTCTCATTTTTGCCAATTCTCTTCTTTTTAGACCTATAATCATTTCTCCCCCTGATATTGAGATGCACTCAGTCCCTGCTGCTTCACTCTGTCAGTTTGCATGTATCTCTTTAACTGCCTGTCAATATTCGTCTATCGGTGTTGCTCGGTCTGGTTCTTGGTCTTTGGGTTTTGCTTGCAGGCTCTTTTTGTTTTAACTTCTTTTGCCTGTCACACACGCAAACAGACACACACTTATAATAGACAGCAGCCGATTTGAGCAGTTAGGGCAGCTTGTTGAGTGGTACTCGGTGCTGAGTTCGTATTTGTCTGCTTTCAACTTCAGAGACATGTTAATGTGCTCAACCACTCTCCTTCAGCTTGCAGCTTCAAAAACCGCCTGTCAGCAACAGAAATGCTGTTTACTACTATGTACTGCTAAAAAGCATGCCTGCATTAGTAGAACTATGGATGTATGTGTAGTAAAAATGGAAAAGCTGTTCTGGTTATGGCCCTGGGGAATCTTTAATCAGTAACACATAGGGGTGGGGGAAAAAATCGATACTGTGTAGTATCGTGATATTTTGTTTGCTAATAATGTATCGATACAGGGACAGCAAAAATTGATATTTTGTCACAAAAAACGTTTTTGTGGACTGGAACATGCTCTGACTTCAGAGCATGTTGATCAGCTCCTTTTTCTGAGCAAGAATCCTGACATTCCTTCACTGTCCAAATGTGTTTAACTTTTTTTTTTGACAGCAATAAACATGACAGTTTACTTATTTTAATTTAAGACATGTTTTATTTCAATTAAGTTTAAAACTTTTTTATTTAATGTAAAATTATATTTGTTTTAATTTACTTTCAAATTCTTCAGTTGCTGAAGGGGCTGCATAGTTTTCACAAATTGCATAGTTCAGAATAGCTATAATTGTACCAGATGGTTGCATTCAGTTAAGTTGGACTAGACTGTAATACAAACCGTTCAGTTTGTCAACAATAAAACTGACTGAAATGAGAGAAAGACTGAGTGTGAGACTTTGTTATTAGATAAAATGAATATTGATAAAGTTTACCTTTATGTACAGAATCTGAATATCGCAAAATATTTTTTAAAAATTGCAATAATATCGTATCGTGGGATGTATGGTGATTCCCACCTCTAGTAACACAACGATTCAGCTACACTGAGATGACTCTCCAAAAATACTGTTCAAGCTTTGTTTTCTAGTTTTGTTTCATGCAGTCTAAACAATGAGCCTCAGGTTGAAAGTACTTAAAATGAGGGCTCTACAGTGCATTTTAATGTTAGTTCTGCACTGTTTTAAAGTGGTTCTGTAGATTGTTCATTTTCAGATTCACCAAAACATCAGGCTTTTGCATCAATTTTTCCCCTCTCTCTTAGAATTCATTATATCAAAGGTGCTTATACAGTGACTGTGTGTGCGCTGCATGCTCTACTCTGTCTCATTTATGGCACAGCAGGTTAGCAGACTAATAAAAGGATGTCAATGGATTTTGACCTCCACAAATATTTCAATTGTTCTTCTTCCAAAATATCTTAGATCTGTCTCCGACTCCTCTGCAGCAAAGAGACATTCAGGCCCCACTGCTCATAAAAATCACTCATACTTAAATGCACAGAATAAGAAATCAAGTGCAAAGTGGTCAGTGAGAGAAAAGAAACATTTCCTACTGTCATTTCCTAAGTCTTGAGTTGTACACGGCTGACGTAAGCCTCTTCTGTTTTGAAACACATTTCTGTGTGTTTTCTTTAAAGCGAAGGATCCGATAAAAGCCAGTTTTCTCCTGAAGCATACTGTATCCCTGATTCACATATAGTCTGCCTCATCTTGAATACTCTGTGGCTGGAGTGATGACACTCTATTGTCGCATTAAGGCAGATGACCTGTGGTGACATATGCAAGGCCTTATTTGCACGTCCTGTGTAGAGATTCATCATCACAGTCATCTCTTAGTTCTTCTCCTTGCTTTTTGCCCCGTTCAGAGCACCTTCACTGAGACATGTTGTTTCTATTTAGTATTTCTATTTTTGGATAGCATCATTGAGTAAGTGTCTCCTGTTTGTATTATCCAAAGTACCCAGTGTCCAAAGTATATGGATCTAATTATGTGTTAGATTCTGTTTCTCTCTTGTAGGATAAATAATATATAGTTCCTAGGTTTTCATGCATATACCCTTTTGTGTGAGGTTGCTTCTTCACAAAAGCCTGCAGATTGCAAAGCTAAGAAAAGATGAGATTCCTTTTTGTTTTGCTTTTGTCTTGCCCACCCTTGCTCCTTTCTCAGTTACCGCATCATCACAGGGCTTTAATCATTTCTATTAACAGACTGCCTGTCTGGCCTCTTTCCTTGTCTGAATGCTGCCCACACCTTCTTCAGGCGATTTTGGTTGCCTGGTAATGCACTGAGCTTTCAGGAGAAAAGGATTTCGAGTCAGATTATAATTGTTTATTCACTTTTTTTTATATGTAGCCACACTAATCATACTGGGTGTATGGATCATTTTTAGATTTCTCATTAGTTAATGAGCACTGACAGAGGCAGCCAGAATTTCTGTAAAAGAGCTCGGACGCAGCACCATCTAGGGGCAACTGTCTATTTTTATTTTATTTCAATTATTTTCAATTATTATGGTTCAATTATTATCAGTAAAACTTTCTACATACCTAATTCTGTATCTGCACTCACTGAAAACTTTATTAGGTACACCTTGGAAAAACTGGGTTGGAGCGATCAGAACTATCTTAGTTCTTCATAACATAGGTTGAACAAGGTCCATGTTGACATTCTACCATCACACAGTTGCTTCAGTTTGTTGGCTGCACATCCTTGATGAGAATCTCCTGTTCATCACATCCCAAAGGTGCTCTACTGGATTAAGATCTGGTGAATATGGAGGCCAAGAAAATGTGCCAAGAGCAACCTGAACCGTTGATAAAGGCAGGATAGATCTGTGCTTTCATGTTGTGGACGTCTAATTCTGACCCTACTGAGTGTTGCCTGAGACCAGGCAATGTTTTTCGAATCTTCTATTGTCCAACTGTGGTAAGCAAGGGTCAGTCTTAGCAGTTGTTGCTTTTCTGCATGTCTTGGTTGTAACAAGTGATTATTTGAGTTACTGTTAGCTCGAAACAGTTGTGGCACTTTCCTTTGACCTCTGGCATTACTGAGGCTTTTTCACTGAGAGAATTACTGGATATTTTGTTTATTCCGACCATTTTTTGTAAACCTAAGAGATAGTTGTGTCTTAAAATCCCAGCAGATCAGCAGTTTTTGACACCAGCTTGACTAACCATGCCACATTCAAAGCCACTTTAATCACCTTTCTTCCCCATTCTGACGTGGTGGCCATGTCTACATCTCTAAATGCGTGTGATCCTGTGAAATTAACACGTTAAATTCATTTTATAGACCAGCAGCACTGACAACGCTTGCTGCCGAACTCCAACATTAACCATCATTTTATTACTAGCTTTAGCCACCACCTGCTAACTTAATAATAACCTAACAGACAGTTAATGTGGCTACTTGGTAGCTGCTAAAAGTTAAACAGTCAATGTGTGTGCTAGCCACTAGATTACCATTTATAATAACTATTGAACACTTTAATGTCGTTAAAGGGGGAGTTTAAGTTTTCAAAAAAAAAAGTATTGCAGGTGCCATGTGCCCATCTGTGTGCAGGCCAAGGCAGCACTGTTAGTATCAGTACTGTTGAAAATGAGAATCTACTCTGATAGTAAGTTTTAATGTTGATTAGTATCTGAGTAGTAGGTACAGGATTGAAAATGAATTAACAAAGTAGATCCTTTTCTATAGTAATCACAGCAATTGGCCTATGATTTATGCATAGGAGAGTTGTTTCAGGATTTAAAAAAACAATAATCATAAGTGTCCCATAAGGTGTCACTTCCTAATAACCATTTTAACTCTTCCAGAAGTCAGAGATAGGGATATTTTTCCTCCACATTGCTACAGTTCTCCTCAAAGATACATTAACATTAACTCATACTTAAAGAGCCTTCTGCCTTTTTTACTGTCCATAAAAACAGGATGATTTCTTTAAAAGAATTGCAGAGCAGTTGCTTTGTGAAGGCGGCCCTGATGGAGATATTATTAGTCACAATCTACTTTTGAAGCAAGAGTTTTAAATGTCTGCTCCTTTAAAGCCTTTGACTGACCGCAGTTATCATTGCAGGCATACAAGTAAGAGATAAAAGAAGGAAGAAAGAAAATTAAACTCCAAAAATCGATAAAGTGAAAATGCATTCAGGACAATCTGAAACACGCGATGAGTAAAAAGTTCTCTTTAGCTGCGGTGTTACTGAAGTGCACTCAGTCTTTTCTCAATTGTAAGTAACAGGTTGAAAAGTGCCACCTGCCTTTTCCTCTCAGCATGCTCAAAGCATAAGCTGGTAATTTGTACATTTCACGAGTGTGGACATTTACATGTTCACACATACACTCTGTTAAACTTCAAATGAAAAGCACAACTTCAGTAATGCAAACTTTGTAGAATATTAGGAGTCAAGATGTCTGAGAGAACATGTGTGTGAATCCAAGATGGTATGTTCCCATCAGGAAATGGGTTTATGCTCTAAAGTCAGAGGAAAGCTTAACTACATTGAAGTCTTTCTCTTTTTTTCTTTTCATAAAGCATGTATTAGGATCAAGGGAAATTTGAAACTACTTAAAATTAAGCAGCTTATGCCTTTTTGTCAAGTGGGGTCTAATCGGGGTAATTTAAGCCATATGCTATATTCAGTCACTAGCTTAAAGTGTCAGCCATGACCAACTTAGCAGAAAGTTAGGCTTCACGTTCCACTGCTTTCCAACCTGCATGATCCATGCACCTGTTGATAAGACCAAAGTCCAAGGATTAATAGAATAGAAAGATATTAACTCAATCAGCCACACCTTCATGCCTTCAGGGTGTGCAGTACTGCTGTATCTGTTGCTCTGTAATGCACAGAAGTCACACTTACCGAGTAAATGTAAAGCCTTGTGTCCAAAAATGTTGGTGACACAATGTTTTGAAAATTTTAAATTGTGTATTTAATTGTGAACAGTACAAAGAGATAAGACTGCGATATCTCTATCTTGAATACCAGGTGCTGTTGTTTCAACAGTTACAGTAGGTAATCCATTAGTGTGTTTGTGTTGTTTTGTTTTTTTTTGTTTTTTTTTGTTCAGGTTGAACCAGATATTTTCAGTGGGTGATACTTTTGGACTCTAGACAGTCCAGACTAGTTCCTGAAGTTTTTAACTACTGAGCCTCGCTGTTGTAATATGTGCTTGTTTGGCATTGACTTCCTTAAATATGCAAAGACTTCTAACAACTACTGAGTATTCTTCTTTTGCCTGCTTGTTGTTTTAAAAGTGCATTAAGGTGCAGTTACAAATATGGAACTATGGAGCCCTATTAAATCACAGAGAGATTTAGATTTAATTAATACTTTTGTGTCGGTTACAGTTACCACGTTTTTCTAGTTGTAGACTTTACTTAGGCCGTGTATATTACCTGCCACCATCTGATTGGCATCTGATCTGATTTAGGATTTTTTTCATCTCTCCAATTTTATCTGCAACTTGTTTACTAGTTTAAATATGCTAGATGCTACTCTTATTTTGAAAATCCAGCCATTTACATTTTAGTCTTTACTAACTCTAACTAATTCTAACTCTGTGTAAAGTTCAAATGATTTGAAAATAACTGGATTTAGTGTTTAGTTTCCTGAAATGCTGAAGGACAAAACTTTGGGAAATACGATTCCATATTTGGACTCTTGATGCGACTTCTCCGTAATACTGACTTCAAATAGTACGGCACCCTTAAGGCACGATGATGGCTGATTGAGTATTTCAACAGCAAGTATCACAACACCGAGTATTAACATAGCAGTCATTTGCTTTCACTACAGTTTGTGTGACGGCGAGGGTATTGTATTTTAATGTTAGGTTGTTTACCGCAAACACACGACCGTGAGGAAAACAGAATAATGAACAGCTATGTATTAAACATACTTTCACTTGATGCTTATATTTTGTCATTGTTTATTCCCACAGTGTTTTGGGCACAGTGTGAACCCATAGCTGGCTTCTCTTTCATTTTCCCAGTTATTTTGTTATTGTGCGTTGTTTTTCTCATTCTTCCAGAGCTTGAAAATAATAATGCATTTGATTGTACCTTTAATTGAGTTGTCCTCACATGTGCTTTTATGAATGTATGTATGTGCGTCTGAAAATATGTGGGTGTGTGTCAGTGTCTGCAGAGAATCTGGAAAAGAGCCTCAGGCAGATGGAGAGGCAGCTGCTGCAGCTGGAGAGAGACCTGGAGACTTTCTCCTCCTCCGATGACCCCAACGACATGTTTCTTACCAAAATGGCTATATCCTTTACACGTGTATGCATAGGCTCATCTCTCTGGGCCATCATGCAGTGAGTTACAGTAATGACCTCTTTACAAAGACAGAATATCACTGAATGTGAATTTTATATCTTTACAGTAAGTCACAGTGGTGCTGTGTAGGCTGGTTATGGAGCAGGTTTCAGGTTTAATTAACAAGTTAAATCTAACATCAGGAAAAATGGGAACGACTTCTCAGATCTTTAACATGTGGCGTGTCTTATTAAATGATGTGACCTGTGTGAAACATGGTAAAAAAAAATTTAGGCACAACTTTACCTACTTTCAGTGGGTACAAAGATGTGGACAAGTCTTTTATAAATAACTTTATTTATTGCTTCTATGTACATCTGCAAATGACGCATCGACAACTATCACGTGCTTTAGAGTGAAATGGCAGATGTGGTCACTATACGGACAGAGGTATTAGGCTATTTACATATTATACGTACAGCAGTTATTATGACTGTATATAAATCTAGTTTGCAGTCTAAATTCATATAAATTTGACCCACACTTTCTGGGAAGGCTTTCTATGGAAGTCATTGCCTGGTTATTCAGAGTAGCACTGGTTAGAGGCGGATGTTGAAACTCATCTGACCACTCCTTTATGAACCTTACTTTGTGCATCGTGGCATAGTCACCCTGGAAAATAAAAGGGCCTTTTCCAAACTGCTCCCACAAGGTTGGATGCACAGAATTGTCCCAAATGTCTTAATAAGATAACTGTTAAGATTTCCCTTCACTGGATATATAGCTATCCTATTTAAAAGGTCTGTGATATGTTTTATGGTGACCCATGATGAAGACCACAAGCCAAAAACCTTTGGTCATGGAGTAAATTTGTTCTTTATACTACAAGTATTTATACACATATACTTTTGGCATCACACATGATGCAAGGAATGGGGTGAAATGGAGGCAAATGATCCCCTCAGCCAAAAGGAGGAGGGAAAAAAAGGTAATAATACGCTTTTAAGTAGAAAGGGAGAGAAGAATATACAGTCCTCCCACCCGTCCTCTCTTGGTTTCCAGTGATGTGCACAAGTGATGAGTGGCATCCCATTCTGCATTCAAGTTTTGTACCAGTACCCCTCTTAGCTGCTTTTGAAGTGTACTTAAGACTGAGGCTATCTTCAAAATCAAGAGAGAAGCTGAATTATGTTGCGTTTGACTTTCTGTCTTTTGTTTTCAGTGTCCCTCACTCAATTTTTTTGAAGCCACAAATGTGTAATTTCTTTTTACCATTTGTCTGCCCACGTGGGAAATTGAAGTCCATTGCTGACATTGGTCTACATTTTTTTTGACAGCAGTGTAAATGATTCATTGTCTTCTGAGGTAGTTCTAGAGGATCAGGTTGACAGGTATGTCTCAGGCCAGGTGAGTAAGTATGTGTTCAATAATACACCTTGCACCCAGCCTCCTTCATGTAGTTTTGATCAATAGCCTAGGGGTTGGGGCACTGATGGCTTGTGCTGTAGTAGTTAGCAAAGAACTTGAGTGCAACACAGTAAGGTTCACTGAGAATGGATCTGACAGCTCTGTGTTTTTTCTACTTTGCTTTTCAATTCCTGATGTCTTAGCACTGATTAAAAACTATGAAAACTCTGAACTCTTTTTTGGTAAAAATGGAAAAACTGGAGGTAAAGTGTAATGTAGACGAATAACACGGGTTATTGATGAGGCGTCTGGTGTCAAAATAAGAGCCCAGACGCACAGTACAGTGGTCCCTTGCTATAACACAGTTCACCTTTCGCAGCCTCGCTGTTTCGCAGATTTTTTGTGTGCAATTTTGCATGCTGTTTTTTGTTTGTTTGGTTTTTTTGACAGCTCATTGAGTTCTGCATCCTGATCGAATGTAGACCATTGTCAGTCAATGTCTTCCATGCCATGTCTCCTGTACAGTACAGACTGCATCAAGCTTGTCAACTTGATCACTAGCAGTATGACTCTAAAGTAAGTTTTTAAATTTTTTCCCCAACAAACACAATGTCAACAAAACTTTTTGCACCACCGAAGGCACCTGTAGTACCAACCAAAAGGCAGAGGAAGATGCTAACCATCGCACAGAAAGTTGGACTTCTGGACATGCTAAAGGACGGTAGAAGTTACCGTATTTAGGTAAATCTGGTATGCCATAAGGCATACCAGATTATAAGGCGCAATAAGCAAAACAAAACAGTCAGATAAGTCAAACTTTACTCAACTCATTCTTCTTGCGTCCTCCACTTCCGTACCATTGATTCATTAATGTTGAATTCTCTCGCAGCTGCTCTATTCCCATGTTCTGGACCTGGAAACAGGGTTTGATCTTTGGTTTCGTTCTATAATACTGGACTTATTTTTCTATGAAGGTTTGAACTTTGAGAGAGTTTAAACAAGAGAGAAAAGTGTGAAAATGTTCATGCCTCTCTGAGAAAAGTGTATAAAGTGTGTAGTGAGGAGGGTTTTATGGCCTTAAAACATCTATAATAATTGTAAAAAATTAAGCTGGCTACTTATTTTTAGAACCTAACTCCTGCAATAAACGAGGGACCACTGTAAACCAAAAATGTTAACTAGATGAATGTTACACAATTATTTATTTATTTATTTATTTATTTTACATTATCATGTGAGAGTAACAAACATTAGCTACTGCTTGGAAATGAACTCTGAGCATTGCAAGGTGAAATATTGACTGGTCGTTAAAGTTACTGCCACATTGTGGCTAACAAAATCCAAAATAGAACTCCAATTTAAATTTTTTATGCTACGCTGTATGTAAGGCCTTCCTTTCAGCCATGATGGCACTTTTCTAGATCTGCAAGCAGCAAATTCCATAGGGACTAATGCACTTCCATACCATCAGACTTTTGGAATGAGCTGATAACAAGTGGGATGATCCCTCTCCTCTCTAGTCCAGAGTGTACATGTTTACTAAACTTTCAAATTCCAATTTGTCTGACCACAGAATAGTTTTCCACTTTTCCTCAGTCCATTTTATGAGTTTTGCCCCAGAGAAGACTGTGGCTGCTTCTTTGAATGTTAGAACCTTTACTGAACTTATGGATGGCACAATGAATGATGTTCACAGACTGATTTCTGAAAGTGTTCCTGAGCTGCACTAATTTGACAGAATCGTGCTTGTTTTTAATGCAGTGCTGACAGAGGGCCCAAAGATCACAGGAATCCAGTATTGCTTATCTACCTTGTCCCTTTTGTAGAGAAATTTCTCCGGATTCTTAGAATCTAGTGAATTTTTTGATATTATGTATTGTAGATGATGTAGGTGATGAGGCACCTCCACAATTATTTTCCTTCTTATTCAGAAAGCAATTGCTTTAGTAATTTGGCTTAAGGTTTTTAACCAACATTAGTAAGCAGTTTTATAATGAAGCTTTTTAATTACATTTACACTTCCATCCGTCCTGCATCCCTTAACTGCTTATGTTAAGAAGACTTGTATTTCAAATTAACCAAAACTGATTACAGTAGATTCACAGGCATACAGGAGATAAAATTTCTAAAAGTACTTTTGACAAGCAAATATTTATATTTATTTATTATTTAAAAAGTTTTATTGCTTATCCCGAAGAAGCCTTTTGAAAAATGAACCAGTCATGTTAGCACTGCAGATCAGCAAATTCTACGGTAACCAGCTAAACACGAGAATCTCAGGGTGTCACATTGGTGACATTGAAAATCCCATTTTCACTTCATGTACCACTCGAGTATACATTTACTGTGTGATTGGTCTAGTGTTACACTTCTAAATGTGAGCTAAGCTTGTAAAGGTGGTAGATTAGAAAATGAGAGAAACAGAAGGAGAATGGTCAAATGAAGACAGGCAGAATGAAAAGTGATGGGATGGGAGAGATGGGTGCTTTTGAGAATGAGCTGCAGTGGACCATTGCTTTCTCTGGAATTGGGAAGAAGTCAGGAGAGTGGGAACACGATGAGCAGAGATATTTCACACCCCACGATACTTATCAACCACAGCTCTCAGCTATTTTTCTTTTTCTTTTTCTCTTGCTTTCCGTCAGTTGCTCAGACTTTCCTCATGCCTCTTTCCCCCAGCCCCTGGCTTGGAAAGATATTACTGACAAGTCAATCTGGGAGGAGTGCCTATTGAACAGCATTTACCCAGCTGTGAATAGGTAGTCCCATCCCCAGCCAGATTCAACTGAGGCCAAACCTCAAATAGGTCCATCAATTGAGCTATAATGAAGGGGCACAATAGGAGCCAGAGAGGCTGTCCACACACTTGTGCGATACCACACACACATGCACATGGCACACTTGCTTCTGAGACAACAGTGTTATAGTCATTAGCAGGACAGATGTCTAGGGACATAAGAAGAAATTATTCATACAGTTTAAAACAGATTAAATCATTTTTTAATCTCACATTCTATTTTGTCATACAACAAAAGACTTGAATTTCACTTGACAAGGTCATCATGTACGATTATAGACAGCGAGGATTATGATTTATGGAATATGGAAAGGGAATAAAACTGTAGCATAAATATATTTTGAACAGCCAATTCACGGTTACTAAATTTTTGCATTGAGTGAATAGTGAGTTTGTGTGTGTGTGGTGACAGCACTGTATGCCCTGCTGGTGGGCTTGATGCGTTTTAGTACTTTGACTCCCCCCCCCCCCCCCCCCCCCAACACCTCTCCAGCACATGTTGACACAACCATTACCCATTTGTCCTCATCCACATGAGCGTAGCAAAGCTGTCCTGCGCTTCAGATAGGAGGACCTTGTATTGCTCTTTCATCTTAAAGTCAAGTCAGACTTGTATTTGCAGTATTTGCTAGGTCAGACTGTTGAAGACATAACCATTTTGTGTAAAGCCCAACTCTTGCACTCTTCAAGCATTTTAGAGTGCAAAGACTTGTTGCCTTAAAAATCCTAAGAAGAGTAATATTGTGCTTGCTGGAGCATTTGGAAGTGAGCCAGAGCCAAGAGCAGAGTTAAATGCAAACACATCTATTTAACTGTGTTTACACTAACTTGGAAACTTTTTCAGTAAGCACTAATCTCATTAGTTAGGCTTTGAAAAAACTGGTGGGCAGGGTTAACGTTAAAGTAGAATGAACTTTAAGTGCAGCAAAAATGGAGTAGTGTAAAATGCACACACTTTGACCTGACTGAGAGCTCTTAATGCCAACGTTGGTTTATCGGCATTTTATTTCCAACTTAATTTCTTTGCAACAACAAGAGGGAATGGCTCTCACTTTTGCTGTCAAGTTGGAGATGCTCTCATCAGCCTTTAATGGATACTTGTTGTGAAATGTAACAATGACCTTGACCACAACCCTCACAGCTTCAGCAAAGTTGCACAGGAGCAGTATGACAAGCTGGTGATCATGCACGGCAACATGGAGACGCTGTATCAGAACCTGCTTGAGTACTTTGCTATTGATCCTAAGAAGACTTCTGTGGAGGAGCTGTTCACTGATCTCAGCAACTTCCGTTCAATGTTCACTGTGAGTACATGGTGCAATCCTTCATTTTATATAAATTTTTTTAATATCTTGTGTGGAGTTGGAGACATTTGCATATTGAATAATGTTTTGACTTTTCATTAAACCTGTCCTGCTATTAAATCCACACAGGGATTAGACAATATTTGTGTTACAGGAACTTATATATGTCTTAATGAGAAATGAATGACTCAGCCTGTCTCATATTAAGATGTGCTTTTTTTTGAATGGATTTATTTACCATTTAGTAAAATGTTACATTAAGAGAAATACTGCAGTGCTACTTCATATCAGCTGGTGTTTTTAATGCTGTTTAAGAGTCTTTCATTTATGGGTGCATTTTCATTTTGTCTCTTGTTAACATATTTTAAGAAATGACAGAATTGCTAATACTAAAACTGTGATAGATAAAAAAATAGCCCTCACCATAAAGCTACTGATGATGTTGCACTCATTAGTTGTCCAACATCCATGAAGTTAAAGCCCAAAGCTTTGGCAGCTTATTCTAGATGTGTTGTTTTGAATTTGGTGGTCAAGGTTGCATTTACCCCCCCCCCCCCCCCCCCCCAAAAAAAAAAAAAAAAAAAATGCAAGCAAAAAGGCAAACCACAAAATAAGTAAAAGAGTTGCCAGAATTTTATTTCGGGTTTGAGAGGGGGGAAAAAACCTTGAAAATGGGGGTTATTATTTATTTATTTATTCACTGCCTGTTTTATTATAGAACTTCTACTTTGTTCTGTGTCCTGTGGTAAAATACAAAGCAGAACAGTGCCAGTCCTGTGTAGTCCAGTCCCACCCGGACATTTATGTCATCCCTGAGCACCGTGCCCTTATCAGTCTGGTGCTACTGTGAGCTCTGGAGCTGCAGAGACCCACTGTGTTTAATCAGCAGGATTAGTGGCACAAGCCACTGGGCGCGACAGATAATAGTAGCTAATTAGCCTACTAAAGTTATTGCCCTGCCCCTAACTTAACATCTACCACACACACAAATGGATTTCATGCCTTTTTGCTTTTTTTTTCCCTCCCTCCCTGCATAGTGATTACTTATGCTTTCGTTTTTTCTTGTAGCCTGCTACTTTTTGTTGTTTTCCATTTATGCACTCTTCAGGCAGAGTGGCCGTGGGGTTTTATCAGTATCCTTCCTAGATCAGAATTGACAGAAACGTTAATGAAGCTTCAGCTGCAGTACAAATGCAGCTGCTTTCTTATGGATAATTTTTTGGAAGGAAGGTACGTCAAGATGTGTAGCAACAGAAACTGAAATAACAATATATCCCTGCACATATGATGCAATTACTGTAGGATATGTGAACAGCACAAAATTTTTGTTGCTCTGGCTGTTGAGCTTGGCTTGTACTGTCATTTTTTTCACCCACTTGTCATTTTGCATTTCTATAGCGACGGGGTGTGTGACTGCTGCCCGACCAGCACCTTTGCTATAAAAGAGAATGGGTGTCAGAGCACAAGGGTGCCAGTGTTGCAGTGTATGTGAAAGACTCTTTGGCCCTTCAGAGAGCCCAAATTTTTTCCCAGCTGCCCTGTTTATTTTTATTGATGCTATTGATCCCAGGACTAACGTGTGCTGTTATCCTTGGCGCATTTAAATAACTAGAGTTGCCAGAACTGAGGCTATATGATGTAGATCTATTCTGTGCATTACTATTGCCTAGTAATAAAAACAGATTTTAACATTTTGTGTTCTTAAAGGTAAATTGTAGCTGAAATCCCTTTTATTTGAAGCCTATGGTTCAGTTTTGAGTTTTGCAGTAGCTTTTATGTTCTGACCAAACATAACAGTTAATGATGCTGCCAGTGAAAGGCGAACAAGCCAAGTATTATAAAGGCTAGCATTATATGGTCAAAACTCCCAAGAAAGCTATTTATCCCCCTGCGATAGGTCAGGGCGTTAGCAGCTTACACTCTCAGCAATTCGTTGAAATGGTCACATCACGGAGACACATCTTAGGAAAAGCCAAGGCTAGGTCAACGAACGTAGGCATACAGTAAATCTAAGCATTGTAACCTCTCGGTCAGATCTGTGTCAGCATTTACCCTGCCGTGCCGAGGCCCATGCTAATAGGTGCGTGCTGTCTCTAGACCACTGCCTGGGGCAAACTGAGCCTTGAACTGTGTGTATCTTGTTGGCAGAATGTGTGTGCATGTTTGTTTGTACGCATATGTCATTCTGCATTGGCATTTTTTTTTATAGGAAAAGCTGCTTAGTTATTTCACACACAAAGATGTGCACACACAATTGTGCACACACATGCAGCATGCCCAGTCACCCGTAAGAAGGAGACACAGGGCGAGGCCGCACATCTGACAGGAATCCAATTGAGCGTGTCTAATGGCGGACATCCAGGAGAGAAGGAGGGCGAAGCAGACCAGTGATGAAGGAGAGCAGTAGACAATTTTACAGAGCTGGTTCTCCTGCTCTTTATTCCTCTACATCACTAGGTCTCTCGCTATTACAGTAACATATATATATATATTCTTTAATCAAAAGATCTCTGAAAGTCTGTGTTACCTCAGTTCATATTACAATGTTACATTTCAGCACGGAGATAATTTTTAATTTTACATTTAAAAACAAATAAAAATTGTCTTTCTTGTGCTTGAAGTTAACATTTTATTCCATTCAGCTGATGTCCCCACTGACATTTTAATTCTTATTTTCCTAATTGCCTCTGCGATTTAGTAAGACAGCATAGCTTCTTCATGCTGGCTGTAATCATAACAATTTTTGTTTTAATAAGGGTGTTTTTGCTGTAATAATCTTTAGCTGCTCATTTCTGTTTTGTTTGTGAAGTTTAAAAGCCATCTTTTTTTATATATATAACAGACCCACTTATAGTATTGACTTATTACTGACTCATCATTGTTTTCTTGAATGGTTGGTAGCTTTGAAAGTTCTCGATTTAAATAAGAGGTTTTTTACGCTTCTACATCCTTCCTCAGTGGATCTGCATAATCATATCATTGTAATCCCCTGCCACTTTTCATAATGAACAGGGGCAGAAAAGAGTATTTGTACTTTTATACATTCCTTAAAGAAATGAATGTCTCCCATCATCCTCAGCTGTAGTTTGTGCCTTTTAATAATTGGCAAAGGTTAGCCAGTTAACACATAAAAGAAACCAAACTGTGCATGTTTAAAATATACCTCTAAACATCTTAATATGATAACATGGATCACCCAACATTTATTGTTTCATTCAGAGTCCCACTATACCAAAGTACAATTTTACATCAAGGCACAACCATCTTTGCAAGCTCCTTTGACTACAATGACCTGGATGACTGAGAACCTTCACAGACAACCATGGATGTAGACTATTATTTAAAGGGGGGAAAATGTCTGTACTGGAATTTGCACTTATCATTATTCAGTTGCCATTTATGCCTGTAGATAGATAGATAGATAGATATAGATACAGTGGGGCAAAAAAGTATTTAGTCAGCCACCGATTGTGCAAGTTCCCCCACTTAAAATGATGACAGAGGTCAGTAATTTGCACCAGAGGTACACTTCAACTGTGAGAGACAGAATGTGAAAGAAAAATCCATGAATTCACATGGTAGGATTTGTAAAGAATTTATTCGTAAATCAGGGTGGAAAATAAGTATTTGGTCACCTCAAACAAGGAAAATCCCTGGCTCTTCTGTCCCCCACTCGTTACCTGTATGAATGGCACCTGTTTGACCTCATCATCTGTATAAAAGACACCTGTCCACAGCCTCAACCAGTCAGACTCCAAACTCCGCCATGGCCAAGACCAAAGAGCTTTCGAAGGACACCAGGAAAAGAATTGTAGACCTGCACCAGACTGGGAAGAGTGAATCTACAATAGGCAAGCAGCTTGGTGTGAAAAAATCAACTGTGGGAGCAATCATCAGAAAATGGAAGACATACAAGACCACTGATAATCTCCCTCGATCTGGGGCTCCACGCAAGATCTCATCCCGTGGGGTCAAAATGATCATGAGAACGGTGAGCAAAGATCCCAGAACCACACGGGGGGACCTGGTGAATGACCTGCAGAGAGCTGGGACCAAAGTAACAAAGGTCACCATCAGTAACACACTACAACGGCAGGGAATCAAATCCCGCAGTGCCAGACGTGTTCTGCTGCTGAAGCCAGTGCATGTCCAGGCCCGTCTGAAGTTTGCCAGAGAGCACATGGATGATACAGCAGAGGATTGGGAGAATGTCATGTGGTCAGATGAAACCAAAGTAGAACTTTTTGGTATAAACTCAACTCGTCGTGTTTGGAGGAAGAAGAATACTGAG